>NW_027493415.1:0-382750 GCF_021521415.1 Bidens hawaiensis | reverse complement strand
TTGTTTCAGCTGGCTCGACTCGTGTTTCACCGACGCAATCCATTGATAAGCCAACAAACTTGTTGGGCAGATCTGAGCAAGCAAAAAAACACACAAAAAACAGACAGAAAACTAGCAAAGGTCAATGCCATTCAAAGAATCTTGTGGCTGAAAGGAACCGAAGACATCGAATCAACGATGGTCTTTTTGCTCTACGTGCTTTAGTCCCCAAAATTTCCAAGGTTGGTTTATTATGTTTCATGAATTTTATTATTTCTAATTGTATAACTTATTAATATGAATCTTGATCAGATGAATAGAGCTGCCATAGTTGGAGATGCGATCGATTACATAAAGGAGTTACAAACTAATATTCAAGAACTTCAACAAGAGCTTGAAAGATTGGAAGAAGATGATTCCAAATCCAATGTGGATGAATTAGAGGTTTGCAAACCGAAAGAACATAGTCTTGTTTCGACAACATCAGACAGAAAAACCGAGGTATGGTCTTGTTTTTGAGTGAATATTTATGTATGTAGTTAAAAGATTTAGATGACAAATCTTTAAGTGTGTTGTTTAATGAAGGCTCAAGTGGAAGTATACCAAATTGGGGCTAAAGATTTCTTGCTTAAACTAGTTTGTGGCAAACAACAAGGGGGCTTCCAGAGAATGATTGAGATTGTCAATTCATTGGGGCTTCAAGTACTTGATATCAATGTGACTACTTGCTATGACAAAGTGTTGAACATTCTCAAAGTAGAGGTATGATTGACAAATGACAAGATTACCCCTTGATAAATGACAAATTTTCTAACAAATATGTAGTTTTCTTGATAAGTGTTTGATAACTGTTTTTTGATATGATTGTGAAGGCTAAAGGAAAACACGTTGCGGCCAAAAGTTTGAAAGATTCGTTGCTAGATAGTTGGATGCCTCGTGTGCTTGGCGATAACACCAGATTGGGCGATTGATGTGGGAATTGTGATCGCGAAGATAGGAATAGGTATAACCAAACCATCAGTATGACAAAATATTGATAATATATATATAAGTTAGGGTTTATTGTAAGTCACGGATCGTAACTTTCTCTTTATACCTATGCATGAGATGTCAACACACAATTGATTTATTTTGGCACACGCGTTTTTAATTGTAGTATATATAATATGTAAATGAATGAGATTAAATAAGCCTAAACTAACGAACATAAATAAACATAAACGAAGGAACGTAAATGGACAAACATAAAACATTCATGAGGGTAAGTGAATAAACGAAGCGACTGTTCCTCTTCATTGGTTTAACTAAAATAAAAGAGTAAAGTGTCATTTTCGTTTTTGTGGTTTCGCAAATAATACGAATTTAGTCCAAAAAGTTTATTTTTTGCATATGGACCCTCCACGTTTCCCAATTCTTGCCAATTACATCCAAATCACTAACCCTGTTAAATTGAACCGTTAACTCAGGGGTAGATATGGCTTTTCACTCTTTCTTTATTACATGAGTACAGTGCCAAAATCATCCCTGAAGTTTGGTCACATTTGCTAATTTCGTCCAAAAATATTTTTTTTTCGCAATTAGACCCTCAATGTTTCCCAACTGTTGCCAATTTGGTCCAATTTGTTAATTCAGTCTAAATTTAACGTTAACTCAGGGGCGTTACTATCCTTTTACATATGTGTTTACATTGTTATTCTTATTACGCTGAGCTAAACCCTTATATGACCAAAAGTAAAGAAGAATAAACAAACGGATAATATATTGGATTCAAACATAGGAATCGTGAAATGTATATATCATCAAACAAACACATAATAACAGTAATGTAAACAAACATGTAAAAAGAAAGTAACACCCATAAGTTAACGTTGAATTTAGACCGAGTTAACAATTTGGACGAAATTGGCAACGATTGGAAAAAATCGAGGATCTACTTGTGAAAAAAAAATATTTTTGGACGAAATTCGCAAATATGACTAAACCTCAGGGACGATTTTGGCACTTTACTCATATAATAAAGACATAGTGAAAAGACATGTCTACCCTTGACTTAACGATTAAATTTAACGAGGTTAGTGATTTGGATGTAATTGGCAAGAATTGAGAAACGTGGAGGGTCCATATGCAAAAAATAAACCTTTTGAACTAAATTCGCATTATTTGTCAAACTATAACGACGAAAATGACACTTTACTCAAAATAAAAAAACAAATGTTTATGTTTGTTCGTTTATTAAATAAACGAACTTTCCAACAAACAGAATAATTAACTAAATATTCTGATTCGTTTACTGGCATAATAGAAAACACAAAATTAACATAATATTTATTTTTCCATACGGTCATGCCACGAGTTTAGGGAAAGAGAGAATTGTCATTTCCGTCCATGTGAGTTGCTCACTTTTGTTAGGGCCTTTGTCTACAAACTCTAGGCCTAATTAAGTCCAGTTGGTACTAACGAGCCCGTCCCAGGCCTTTTGGGCTTGCCAAATAACTTTCAATCCACACGTGTCTGATCTGCAACTTTAAGAACTTACATTTCTTCTTCATTATTATTATTATTTTAATTTTTAAACTATATTAAAGCAAATATTAAAAGTTTTGGTCATTACGTAAAATCCGGTAATTTTCACGTATGTTTCTAACATGAAACCAAATGGACACAATAGTATAAACCAGCATTTTTGTGTAAAAAGATGAATATACCCTTAACTTAAACTGACACCAACATGCAAAACTAACGACAGGAGTTAAATTGAGCCCGCCCAAAAACTACGGTGGCACAAATCACTCAAATTAAAAATCAGACCTATAGAGTGCACCCGCCCAAAAAACACAGAGGGCAAACGATCATAATTTTCTTTTAAAAAAGAACTTTGTATGATATAATATAATTGAAAGTAGTTTGATACCAACAATGGAATAAGTTACAAATTTGTTTAATGGCATAATGCCATAACTTTCTTTGTATTTTAAATGAAACAATATTTGTTTATCAACCACAAAGATTTTCTCCAATGGTTTCACTTGATGACAACTTAATCTTCTCTTTTTGTCATCAAATTACCATGTTTCTTCACGACTTCCTATCATTGACAGATCCGTAAGATAGTTAGATGTAAATGCGGCCATCTTGGGACTTAAATGACATAGGAAAGAAGGAAAATTTATTTTACATCTAAGAAGATTTAGCTTTGACTATTTTAAGGGTAAAACTAGAAAACTTTTTACTTTTAATTCTACTAAAAATAAGTTGCTTTAAGCTAAACCTTAATAGTTATGGGTGTGTTTGGGAATTGGGATTGCTTATTTAAGTGAAAAAGGACTTTTTGTTAAAAGTACTTATTAACTTATGAATTTTTTAAAAGAATTTTAAAAAAAATGTTTGGATTAGCTTTTGTGTTGGAAAAAACCAGAATGACTAAAAATGACACTATTTTTTAAAAGAAATATAATGAGTTTTGAGGGTTATAGGGTGTAATAGGGATGAGCATTTGGTATTTGGTACCGGTACCGAAATCGGTACCAAAGTTTTGAGTTTCGGGATCGGTACGGTATCGGTACCGGTACCGGTATTTACCGAATTTTTACCTTCAATACCGGTACCGTCCCGGTCCGGGTACCAAGATTTGGCGATTTTTGGGATCGGTATTTTCGGTGTTCGGTACGGTACGATACCGAACTTATCCCTAAGGTGTAATAGGTAAATCAAACCCATTAAGTTATTAAGGGCGTGTTTGGGCCTTGTTTAAGGTAAAAATGCCTTTTTATGATAAGTTGAAAAGGTCTTATGGCTTTCTAATAAGAAGTTTTCAAAAAAGTGTTTGGATTAACATAAGACAATAAGTTGTTTTTCAAAAAGTGTTTGGTTTAACTTATTGATGTAAAATGACCAAAAAGGATATTTTTGTATAAGTGAATAAGTTGGGTGGAATGGAACTTGAAAGGGTGTAATGGGTATTCTAATCCTATAAGGAGATAAGTTAGCAAACTCCAACTTATTGAAGACCCTTATTTTAGCTTTGTTGATAAGGAGATATTGAAAAGGTCTTATGTGTTTCCAAACACTTTGCTAACACAAAAATCACTTATTCAACCATTGTAAGTCATAAGGAGAGGAAATTAAGGAATCCCAAACACACCCTAAGTTACATATTCATAACTTTTCAAAACCCTTTTATTTTGTCTTCTCCATAAGTTAAAATCCATAAAGGCCTTATAGTTTGCCAAACACCCTATACACCTTATATTAACTTTTTAAAAAGTTTATAAGTTGTTGAAAATAATGATCCCCTCTTGAAGGTATCGGAGAAACGGAGTCATCCAGGTTCCTCCTGGGGTTTCGATGGTACATACCAAGGTTTTCACAACTGACGGGAGTTTGATGGTTTCTACTTTGACATCTTTAGCCAGATTGTCAAAAGCTACAGCTGCCAACTTGCTCAACGCGTCTGCCCTTTTGTTTTGACTTTTAGGGATGTGAACGATTTCAGATTTTTTATAACCTTTCCTTAGTTCTTGTACTTTCTCCAAATATTCTATCATCTTGGGGTATTGCGCATCATAGTCTCCGTTTACTTGATTTGCGACTAGTAATGAGTCTACGCGGGCTTTGATTCCTTGTGCTTTTAATTTGTGTGCCATTCTCAACCCCACCAGCAAGGGCTCATACTCAACTTCCTTTAAATTTTGGCATATTTGTTCATCATGTTTTCATCATAAGCTCTTGTGTATGATAGCCTAAAATAATTAAACTAAAATCAAAGTTAATATAAAAAATCAATAATATGCAAATAATCATTGGGATTCATTATAGTTCTGAAAATTACCTAAGTTACATAAAGAAAGCCATCATCGACCAGCAGAAGGTAGTATGAATATAAAACAATTAAAGCTCGTTAACAGAAAGAATTGTAACGCCCGTAAATTTCGTTAATCGGCTCGATCGTTTATAAATGTTTGTCAAAAAGCCGAGGTTTCGTCTTTCTAAATTAGAGACTTGTAATACGTTTTAAAAGTCCATTTATCCATCCTTTTGCTCACGACATCACCTCTTATAACTTAAAGTGTTAGATTAGTATGTAGCACCCGGCATTTTCATTTAACGACACGCACGTTGTAAAGTTTGTATATTTATCGGGTTTGACCCGGCATTCTTCGGGGACCTCCTTGTCATTATCGTAAGTTAAATTATTTAACCTTTCATCCAAGCTATCACATTTTTCATGTTTGAGGGACTAGAGTGTAATTGCTTATTATAACAAGAAAACCCTAACCCTAAACTCATTTGCAGCCGATCGGACCTGGACCCCCCCTGGCGATTTTCTACTGTGCAGCCGTGTTTCTACCGTAAAAACTTCAATTCAAGGTCGGTTTTATGATTCTCCATGTCTTTTTCACCATTAAACCCGTTATTGAACACGTTAGGATTGAGTTTTGATGATAACAGTTTGCTGACAGATTCGTATACGTTTATTGTAGGGTCTGTAACGCGATGATAATCCATTGTTTTTGATCGATTCTTCTTTCCATGATGTTCTACTTTGAGTCTAGTTTCCAGAAAGGTATAATATGTAATTTTTGGACGAGATTTGAATACTTTTTATGATTTTATAAAATCGAGTGTCAAAGCTGATACGGGATGTTGGATTCTGGTCTGTCTTCTCGACATCATAACTATTTTTCAACAAGTCCAAATTAGTTGGTTCCACTTCTGAAACTTAATATTTTGAGTTAAGAATCAAACCCAATTGGAATCGTTTAGTTTGGTTCGGTAATGAATTTTATAAAAATAAAACCATTTTGTTGCGCGCTGAAATAGCTGCACGTACCTTGCTGTGTTGGAGGAATTTTTATAATTTTTGTGTCCACTAGAAAAATATAATAAAAATATTTTTATAAACCTAAGACATTTATGAAAGTCTGGTAAAAGTTTAATAATTTATTTCAAAGGTTATCCTATGTAATTAAATGCGTCTTCGCATGCTAAAATCTGCATGTTATATTCGTTATTGATCGATAAGTTCGTTTTAGGCTTAACCGGTGGCTGCCCTTTCTCGCATCTTTCGGGGCTGTTATAATTGAAGTTCGTGTTCCGTCATATTCATAGGTATGTCTAGTGTAATATACTTTAGTATCATGAGTTTTGGCATTCGTTAGGTTGATCAACTGTTGATGAAGTGAAAACTAGGTTTCGGTTGTCTAGTTTGTCAATTGTTGCGTCTAGCGCGTTGTTTGAGGGAATTAACAACCAATTCGGATGTTGTAGCCTTGGTATGATTTTTTGGCTGTGAAAAACTATATTTCTATGTTATTGGGGCTGAATTGGTTGTCGGTTACTCAAACGGGTTGGTACGGCGCAAATTCGCGTTTATTGGTAGTTTGTGCATCGTGCTTGCGAATTACCGACCCATCCAACTCGTGTAGCGTCGTGTGGACTTGTTGGCTGTGATTTTACTAAATTTGGTCCACACGGGGCTGAGTCGGTATCTAAGTGCATAAACAACCCGTTAACGCGCGTATTCGATAAAATCAACAACTTTCGGGGGTAAATTGGGAACCCTTTGTCCCCGGGATTAACTAAGGGTGGTTTTGGTAAATACATGGCCTCGGGGGCTGATGTAATTGAATTTGGTAATGTCAAGGCTTTAGGTCAATGAAATCATATTAGAACGTCTCGTAGGATAAACGAGTCGGTACGTTTAGTTAGTAATCTTTGTGTGCAATCCGACAGGCTTGTAAACTGTGGATTGGCTTTGAAGTTCTCAAACTCTTTGGTGTTTGTGTGGCTCGTTTCAGGTGAGTTCATGATGCCCTTTTTACTTTTTTCAAGTTTTGGGCTAGCATGCACACCGTAATACAATTTTACACGATTTTACTCGTTACAACTATTTGGATGGTATTATATAGCCTTATTCATATTTGTGCATTTATGAAACTATTTGTGAACTATATTTTATACCTTAGGATATTGTAGACTCGTTTATGGTCTTATATTCCTTAAGGTTATACATATTACTTGTGGTCTAGGCTCGAGGTTGCTATTAGGCCCAGTACTAATTCCTAGTATTAAACGATTTTTATTGAGGAAATGTTTTAAACGATTTTACATAGGCTTGCTAGTATTGGTAGGCCTTGGAATGTTAAAGAATGTGTGTATGTATATATATATATATATAATATAGAATGGCCAATATTTGGCGAATGTTGTAGTCGTCTCGACTACTGAATGTTGCGTATGCCTACTTTGTGTTTGCATGCGCTGAATGTTACGTGTTTGGGTTGTACGTGTGTTCGGCCTTGAATGTTATTATTGAATGGTGATCTTGGCCGGGCCAAATTATACGACTCAGGTTCTTAAATCCTGTGGCGGGCCCTGAAAAGCCCCGTGAGGGGGGAGGCTCGTGTGGCATGATTAACATCGGATGTTACGTGTTTGGGTTGTACGTGTGCTCGGCCCTGAATGTTATTATTGAATGTTATACATGTATATATATATATAGGAATGCACGTATAGAGATGTTCATACGTAAGGATGATTATTTATTCAATATGATGACCTAACTGATGTATTTCCGTTTACAGTTTTAAAACCGTTGGAATGATTATTAAGACTTTTGTTATAAATATATGGATGTACTTAGATGTCTAAGTACGAATACTTAGTATTGATGATGGCCTAACTGTTCGTACCCCGTATTTTATATTTAAACTCTTGGAATGTTTTATAATCCCGTTTTTACATTTAAACCCTTGGAATGATTTATTTAAATGTCTATTATTAAAACTTGAACTCACTAAGCTCAAGCTGACTTTGTGTGTATGTTAGATTGATTTTCAGGTTAAGGATTGGAGGTTATCGCTTGGACGTGCTGGGGACTACTCGGAAGGTTGAAGGCATTTCTGGTCGAGGATTTCCAATAAAAAGGATATTATATTTATATTTGATTTTTGGACACTTGTAACCATGTTTGGGATTTTCTTTAAATAATTACACTTTTTCCGTTGTTATTTACTCTGAACTTGTTCTAAATAAAAACGAATCGTTGGTTTTAAATTTTTGTGAAATTGTGGATGTGATTATCAACTGTAGGATTCCCGGGATTCGGGGTCTTACAAGAATACATGTTGAATTAGCAATCAAAAATCATATAAAAAGCTAAACCACTCAGACTTACATCTCGATCGCTGCTTCTTGCTTAGAGGAGGAGGAGCATGTCTTTTGATTTCACCATTAGAATCCATGCATGCATGGATTTAAAGATTACACTAACACACTTGAAAGTAAAAAAGGAAAATAACAAATTAACTTAAACATAACTAGAACATCTAATCCTTCAACAGAGCAACATTAAGTAATGCCTCTTCTTCTTTTGTCCACTTAAACAAACAATCATCCTCTAGGAATATATGATCCCAGAAAAGGTGACTAGTATCTGAACTTGCCTTTTGGGGCTTGTCTTTGGTGTTCACGGTGGTGGAAACCGTAACCCATTCAGACTTACCTAAAGGCTAAAACCCAAAAGCCCCTTTTGAGACTAACTCTCGATCGCCGCTTCTTGCTAAGGTAGAAGGAGGATGTGGAATTGTAGAGGATTGGTAACTTCCTGTAATTAATAATATCATTCTTAAACTTCAAACCCAACATGCCTCTGGCACCGGAGGAGGCATCCTTGCCTCTTGGCTGCTTACATGAAATGAAATTCTTTAGAATTTTAATAAAGAATTGTATAATAATAGCATTTAAATTCTTTATTATTATAACTGGCTATGTTTCTTGTGATAATCTATGGGCGTAGGATTTATGCTGGTACCTAATTCAATTTGTTCTTACCTATTCTTGGATATAGATTCTGACTTAATCTTTATGTTTACTTTGTTTGGTTAAACAATTTGAGTTATTTAATTGCATTTGATATCATTAGTTGTTTAATGTGTAATCATCAACGATAGGATTGAGTTATTGTTCGTCATTGATATAACAAAAAGGTGGTTAGTGGCATGACAATATAGATATCAGTTACTTCACCATTGTCTGTATAAATATAATTTGTTTCAAGCCAACTAACTATCAGAATTTACCAATGGGGTTGGTGACTCATTGGCTGTTACGATACAAATCGTAATCGAGCTAAAGAGTTGTAGAAGAAGAAGAATCACAGAAGAAACTCTCAAATCAATAGCTACCTTCATTCATTCACGACTCCTGTATATGTATACTAGCCTATTACAATTATAGCCCTGAACTATTGAGTATTTACACTTTAGTCCTTCTACTATTTACCACCTAACATTACTCCCCCCTCAAAACATTTTTGTCCTCAAAAATCAAGGGGAAAAAAAAATCTAATCAAAACTATCAAATCCAAACTGTGCAAAGTCTTCTACAACATTACCTGAATGAGATTTCTCCACATAACCAAGTGCGTATCCATAGTCCATCATCATGATCATAGTATTTGCTAGATTTTTTGTTTCACCAATCGTCACAGCAAAATAGACCTTTATTCTTGGTGAACAAATTTTCAAAATTTTCAACCAATCTAATTTGGATTTCCAACTAAGAGCCAACTGCAAGATCTCAGTATTATTCCATGACTTTTTATCAGACAACAGACAATCCAATTTATTTGCAGATGTGTAGGTACCACCCAAAAATTCCTCAATATACCTCTTTTTGACATTGTTCAAATTTGACTCTCCAACCATAACAGAATGCTTTGCATAATGCTCCATTAAAGAAAAATCCATCTTTAACCCCATCTTGTTTACACCCATTTTTTGTTTCAATCTTGAGTCAACAGTAGATAATGTGTGTACTGTTTCATGGTTCACATGAAATTCTTCCTTCCAATGATTGCTTAAGATTTGTAACAATGATGCGAGCTTTGTAATATCAAATAGATCAACAACAATATTTAAGGTGTAGTATCACCCAGTGTCTAAAAGAACCAGTAGTAACCAAAGATTCAACAATAGAATCAGGCATAACATAACCATATGAAGCATTACTTTGTTGTCCATCTTTAGCGCCATTCTGCAAAGGCTCGATGTACCGTTGCAACCTGTTGAACACACCTGTTGTACTATTGTTAGGCTGATTATAGCCATCCTTTAGACTACAACCATGAAAATTACCAGCCACACCCAACTGTTGACTAAAAATAGTACATTTTGTCTTAACAGTCCATAGCTTCAACAATTTATCATCACCACAACAAATAAACCGAGCACCGCGAATAAGAAATTGATCCTTGAAAACGCAGGTCGTGTATATTTTGTATGATTTTAAACACGAAACATTAAGATCTGCGCGTGCACTATGTAAGAGAGAAAACCAAATGAACGAAAGAAGCAAACTTGCTGTGAACAGAAAAGTCATCTTTAACATATATTTCCAACCCGGTTTTCATTCAAACTTTTCAACTCTTACCAACTCAAACTTATATATTTCACTCGTAAACCGTTTAAGCATCTTAGCAAACACCATCAAGGCATACTCTATCTCTTCTGTAGTTAATAAATCAGGAGGTTCTTGATATCTAGACAACTCAAATGAAAAACCAAATTTAAGGGTATCACTAAAATTCAGCATCACATAACCTTTTTTCCTTACCTAAATTTTGTTTATAAATGTCTTGTGCGTGCTACTCAAATCATGAAGGAATTCACAACTAAATTTGTTGATCCAGCTAATAACATGAAATCAAGAGAGTACAGTGGAACTACCTTTCAGTTCGTCACTGGAATTGATAAGAATTACATCACCCTCAACGGATTCAACTATATCACCCTCAATTCCAACATTCTCATCCATATTAAAATTCGTTTCACTTCCCAACTTTTCAGTCATTTGATTATCTTTTTTACTTCCTTTTAAATCTTCACCATCAAACGAATCCTGAATACTACAATCTTGAATTAAAGAATCAATTTCATTTTCAAACCTACCAGGCATTTCATCAAACACCTTAGATGCACTCTTATTATCACTTTCAGTTTCTCTTAAAACCTCATTATCCATTACCCTTCCATTCTCCAATGAATCATTAAAATCAAGTACCTTGAAGGCATCACATAAAGAAGAATTTGGATCATAAGGAGAAAACGAATCTTTCAATTCATTTGCATCCAATTTCAAAGCCAAAGAAATGGCGTCTTTCAATGAGTGAAAACTATATTGATGCCATGTCATAAAAACATCCCTAATTTCTGGTTCTAGACCATTCATAAAGAGGTATATCACATAATATTCGCTAATTTCTTTAAAAGTTTTAACCCAATTGAAAAGAATTTGGAATGTATTGCAATAGTCGCGAATGGTACCTTCTTGACTTATTGACATAATCTTTTCCATTGCAAATTCCATGATAGTTACTGATTGAATTTGATTTTGTAGTCGCCTGATATTAATCAATTGCTGCTGCTACTTCAGAGATTATTGCTGTCAAGAACCTATTATTGCCCTAATTTTTGAAATAAACCTTCGCCCAAATTTAACAAACCCTAATTTATCAGAAACTGTAAATTGTTGATCGCCTTGTTGAAACTAAATTGAATCAATCACTACTGTGGATTGACTAACTGTTGCCAGAATTGAAGTTCATTAAACTCTACTTGAAGACCGCCTTAAATTGCTGCAAGTTCTCACCAGAATTGGTTGCCGGAAGAGTGTACGAAAGGTTTGAACCGCTCTAATATCACTTGTTACGATACAAAAGAATTGTAGAAGAAGAATCACTACCTTCATTCATTGACGACTCCTGTATATATATGCTAGCCTATTACAATTATAGCTCTGAACTATTGAGTATTTACACTTTAGTCCTTCTACTATTTATCACCTAACATTGGCAAAGACAAAACCTTTTAGGTCTTAGGTTCAAGTCCAAACGATAAAGATTAAAAAGAAATTCCAACTAATATGAGTCCCTAACTCTTCTCACACGATTTCTCCGCTTCAACCCATACACACGTGAACAGAAAACACAGTATAGAGAAAGCTAGCAACTACGACAATGTTAAATGGTTATGTATTTACATTGAGTAGTGTTGAGAATTTTCGTAAGTTTCTTTAGTATTAACAAAACATAAAGTAAAAGATTGACTTAATAGATCTTCAGCCATGGGAGAACACATGAAACCTTAACTTTGTCTGTGTTTTAATGCCTACCCCTATTTCTAGCTGGAATAATTACCAGCCATGAGATGACGGTGACAAGGAAACCAGTTCCAAACCCAGTCAATGCAAGCAAACGAATGATATAAACTTCATTGTCCTCAGATGCTGGAGTTTGCAACAAGCCTTGATTTTCCATACACTTGACAAAAAAATCACCACATAAGCCCGGGTTTCCTTCAAAGCTAGAGTTGGTAAAGGTCGAAAATTGGCCTCCAGAAGGAATAATCCCCGTTAGATTATTATAAGCCACACTAAACTTTGACAAAAATTTTAGTTTCACCAAGGATGCAGGGATTGTTCCTGTTAGATTGTTGTACGACAAATCCAATGTCTCTATGCTCCTCATACCTGATAATGAATCGGGAATCTGTCCTGATAAGATGTTGTGTTTAAGATCCAAAACATGTAGTCTTTTCAAGCTTCCGAATTCCGGACAGATTGGGCCGGTGAGTTGGTTGCTACTGAGGTCAACTAGTGGAGGAAATCTCGTTATGTGATTGTACTGCAACCTCGACCCTGCATTGCTCATGTTATTATTCTTTACAAATGGGAAATATGGGGATGACTCTTCAAATGTGACACCTCTTGAAATCAGGCTCTCTAACTGTGTTAGATTCTTCGGTATCTCACCTGACAATGAGTTGTTGGACAAATCCAAGTAAAACAGAGACTTGAAATTGCCAAAATATGCTGGAATCGTTCCTGTTAAATCGTTCCATGACAGATCCAACAGCTGCAATTGGGTCAAATTGTTTATCCACACAGGAATGGTCCTGTGAGCATGCAATCGGCGATCACGAGAGCTTTGAGTGATTTGAATTGGAGATCATCATCATATGGCAGCTGTTCGGCATAAAAATTCGTTGTAAGGATCAGCACAGTTAGATTGGGGCAGTGCTGAAGGATTCTAAGAGACGCCTGGAGGTTACTGAAGCTGCAATTGGAAAGTGAAAGGTATGAAAGAGATTCGAAGTTCTTGAAACTTTCTGGGATTTGGCCTGTGAGCTTGTTTCTTGCAAGATTTATAGCTTTTAATTTTCGGCATGAAGCAAGATTTGAAGGCATTGCTCCATAAAAGTTATTAGTGCCCAGATCAAGAGAGGTGAGATTAACCATCATGGAGCAGTTAAAATCAACTGGACCATCTAAAGAATTGTTTCTCAAGTTGAGAGAAGAAATAGATGGCGAATTAGACAATGATGGAGGTATCACACCGGATAGATTATTTGATTCAGCTGAGAAATAATTTAAATTCAGAAAGTTATGAAAGGCATCAGGTATGTTTCCTGAGAGCCTGTTGGATGAAACATCCAAATGAAACAGACGACTAAAGGAATTAGCCATTCCGGTGATGGTGGTGAACTTGTTATCCTCGAGAGTCAATTCCTGCAATCTTGGTAACTTGAATAAGAATTTCGGTATGTCGCCTGTATGAAAGTTGGAAGCCAGGTATATGCGTTCAAGAAAAGCGCAATTCCTTAATTCAACCGGAATAACCCCTTCGAAATAATTCCCAGAAAATCTAAGATCCCGAACTCGGGTTGAGTTAACACATAAACCAGATGGAAGGAAACCTCTAATCAAATTATCAGATATGTCTAATACTTGAAGTGCGGGCAGATTAATACTAACCGGTAAAACGCCATTGAAATGATTACCACTCAAATCTACTACTTCCAGATGGCGAAGATGAAAAAGCGAAAGCGGAAGATGGTCAAAAAGGAAATTGTGTGAAAGATTGAGGGTTTTAAGCTGATCTATATTGGATATTAAAGTTGATAAGTTACCGGTTAATATTTTGCTTGCAAGTTCTAATTTAACAATCCGACCGGAAGAGGAATCGCAAGTGATGCCTTCTAAGTTGCAGCAGGACAACGACGATGAACTTGAAGGCCATCCATGGATAGGTGATTCCAGTCCATTGACGAAGCCTGCTAATCCTCCTTGGTCGTCGGAGTTGCATGTTATATTCCTTGAGATCACAAGAACTTGAAAGAACCCAAGAATAAGCAAAAGCACCCATATCTGCAATGCTACAACCATCTCCATAACAGAAGCCAGAAGTATTGAAATTTCGTCAGAAGCTGTTTGAATGAATGGGACTTCTCTTATCCTATTATTTTTCTCCAGAGAAGCAAGTCAATGTTTACTGGAGACCAAGTGTCCGTGAGTATTAATGATACGCGCGTCTAAAATTAATAAACTTTTTTTTTTTTTTAATATTATCTAGTTTAATTATATTCTTCCAGGACATTTCGAAAAATGACTCTTCATAGCAAATAACAGTGCTTTAGTTAATAACTAGTTTTTAATCCAGCGCTGGTTGGTAAATCCGAACGTTGATAAGACACAAGCATTACCGGTCTTAAGTGTTGAGGCGGTAAGTTGACGGGAATTCGGTCAGTTTCTGTTACATGTGTTATTGTACGGAAACTAAAACAAAAAAAAGTTACAAAAATTGAGATGGAGCATTGGGATAGCGTTGGTCGGTGAAACTCGAGCGTTGGTAAAACCCGAGCGTTGTTGGTCCCTGGCGATGAGTCTATGCAAATTTGGTTGGGTTTTTCACGTTCGTTATAAAACCGGATTAAAAAGAAAGAATTGTCATTCGGTCAGTTTCGTTACTGTACTATAACTAAAACAAAATGCGCTAAGTCTACGCAAATTATGTCAGTTTTTATCACATCCGTTACGGTATATTGGTATTTGAACTAAACTAATAAAAAACAAATATAACAAAGATAATTAGAAATTATCAAAGTTTAAAACAAAAAACAAACCAAAAAAAGAAAAAAAAAAAATTGGTCCAACGGAATCTTGTCAAATGGATCAATCATACTCTAGCGTCGCCAAACTTCTCTTTTATATATATTAGTAATAGTAATAACATTGAATGTTAAAACTTAAAATCATTAAACGTCCGAATCCTTTTTTATATTGTTTTCTTTTTATGAGGTGTAATAAGGTAGCGTTTTAAGGAAATTAAGTATAGATATACAAAGGAAAGATAGGACCAATTCTGCATTTAAGGAAATTAAGGTAGCGTTTGGTATGCATGAATGACAGAAGAATGGAATAATTCATTTTGTGGGAATAAAAAAAATGGTGATTAGTTGTTCAATGGAATGGAATAATCCGTTACACATGGAATCCCATTCCATTAAAACTATTCCTTCCCCCCCCCCCTTTCATCACATTCCTCCTTCACTTTTCTTTTTCACCACCACCACCATTTGACTGTTGTCGCCACCACTACCATAAGCATATATAAACACGCTATGTAGTGTTAGGCATAGCTACTTGGGGCATGTTGTGGATGGAACGGGGGCCACAGTAGCAGATGTGAGTAGTGGAAGCCACGTAGCACAAACGAACAGTCAAGGTTTCACTTGTAGCTTTTAGCATAATTACATCACATACATACGTATAATACATACAAATTATGATTGTTGTGTATACGTATTACTGATTTCGTTGAAAACTTATGAAACTCACCAACTATTTGTAGTTGACCCTTTTTAACATGTTTTTCGGTATACCGGAGCTGGTATGAGATGTTATGTGCTATGTGATCAAGTGGGTTTAATACTATTGTAGATGGATGCAAGTATGCTAGAAAGGAATAAAGCGGCTTAACAAACCGGTTTATGTTATGCATCGCCTAGTTTGTAAACGAAGTTAGAATGACGTAATATAATGTAAATTAGTTTGTTAATGTTTTTGTATAAACAATATGGTTGATACCAGAGGTGTCTGTTACATTCCCGTTTTAGGTTTCCGCAATTGCTAGTCGGGCTGTGACACAACGATTGGTAAACCGAACGTTGGCCTGAACCCTGATAAGGAGATCATGAAGATTCCAGCCGGTAGCCTCTTTGCCATTCGATTCCGACATCCATTCACACAAACGAGATAGCAACCAACGTTCACGACAACCCTTTCATACTTTTTGTTCGATTCATCTCAAATGACAGTTCCGGCAGCCTCTTTGCAGTTCGTTTAATCGCAAACAGCCATTATTGCAGCCCTTTCGTCTTTCACGTCTGGTATGTTGAGTTTTTTAGACTTGCTGCACAATTTTAATCTTAATGTTATCCCTAATTAGGTGTTTGAAAAAGAAGAATTTTCTTTTGGAAATGCAAAGAAGAAGATGAGTTCACCTAACTATTACTTCACTAAACATTACATTGGACACTTAATTCAACTATAGGTAAAGTAATAAAAAAACCATCTCAACAAGCATATGTATCCACTGCTCTTAAATTATTATGAAAATCTCAGTGCATACACAATATCTCTTTTGATGAATTTGACCTTACTGAACTTCCACCAAAAAATATTATGCATTTACAAAATAAAACATGTATTTTTGGAACTGCGCATGATAACCATAACTCGTTTTGCAAATAACACTTTAACTGTACAGCTCAACTGAAACTAAAAGTGAATAATACTAGTAATAAGCATCTATATAAATAATGTTCACTTAATGAGAAATAGACCAATTCATAATGAATTCCTTTCTTGTTCCATGTAATGCAGGTTGCTTGTTGCGGCCGTCTTGGTCTAACGCTTGATGTCGTTTGCTTGAAGATAGTAGTTTTAAAGACAGGTAACAGTAGTTACATGTACGCTTTTGATGAGGTAGTAATGTCAATGGTTATGTAAATATCATCAATTTTTAATTTTTGAAGTTTATTGTTGGTTTTTATATGGTAATTTCAGCACGCATTTGCTAAGAATTTCAGCTATTGCATTAATTAAAGGTAACGCTTATACATAATTATCATTTTTCTGAAGGTTTTGTGTTATGTGTAACAGTAGCGCTAGCGTATGCATAAAGTACCTGAGTCACTAAGGAGCAAAATTCAACTACCATGGCTGACTCGACAGAAATACCACTTTGCCTAATCCAGTTTTTAGACAACCATGTCATCGAGAAGGCAAGTAGCCAACAAAGACATAGACCAGACAAACATCATATTACAACGCTTACGAAAAATAGGTTGCAGCATGATGAGTCACTCCCCAAGGCTTCGCCAATTTTTAGTTCCATTTAAGTGATGTATTTGAAGTACCAATTGGAAGTAAAAGCAGTTGTATAGTTGTATTATGAAATGTATTTGTTAAGATCACTAACATACCTGATGCATATATGATTTTTCATGTGCTTTTTCTTTAAGTTTGTGTTTTTACACTTACCAGTGTATGGTTTTGATTGGTTCAATTAAAGATGACATGTCTTGACCCGTTACCCTCACCCGACCGAACTAGCTCATTGGGTTAGCTCGACTTGATTAACCGGTAAATAATAAATAGATGGTAAACTTCTATAATAATTTATTAGAAATTAATTTAAGAAAAACATAATGAGAGTTTGTATTTGAGAACTTAAGATTGTAAATAGATTAAAGAAATTATAAAATATATATATATATAAGATATGTAATTGATTTTTTTAAGTTGGGATATATGTAATAAATGATGCTAAGAAGAGGAAATATGTAAACGCCTAAAAGTATATATATATATATATATATATATATATATTTATATTTGCTACCGCTTAAAAAAATCGACTTCAATTGAATTTTGAAACCGACTCGATTTGGGTTTAAATTGGGATATATGTAATTGTTACTATTAAGAATGGGATATATTTAAATTAGTTCATTAAGGGTAAAATGGTCATTTAGTTAGTTAATTTTAATAAAATGTGAAGATATGTAATATATGTTGTTTATAGGGGAAATATGTAATTAAACGTTTAACATTGGGGAAATATGTAATAAGAGAAGTTAGAAAGATAATATCTATCAACCTATTCTAATAAAGTAAAATAATGAAGGACACGTGGCAAGTCCATGGAGCTTCTCATTATAAAAATCCCGCCCAAAATTTTATTCAGTAACAATCTCTCGCGGGTTCGATAACCCGACTTGATCCGAAACCTTGATTGTCGGATCTTTATAATCAAACAACCTAATTATCTCAATCATGTTTTGATACCGCAATACTTAAATCGCCGCCGCTAGGATTTCTTGATATTCCAGGTTATAATGACGAACCATTCGATTATGCATTCTATTTGAATATTGTGACAGATGAATATTAATCAATCACCTAAAACGTTTCTCTAAACCTAATTGCATCTCTGTCAATCTCGCACTAGCCTCTCCTTCAATTGACCATGGACGTTCACGGTAACGTTGATTATCAGTATCAGGTCTTACTAGATTCTTAGAACAAACCCTAATCTATTTTGTTTTCCTACTTTTATTTTCTAATCGATTGGTTATGCATTTTGTGTGTTTCTAATCGGCTCAGTTCTTAATATATTCAAAGCATTCAGGTATCAAATATATTATTTTCATGATTTTGAGTGTGTTTTTATGATTTTGTTTCTAACCAAAATTCCGTTAGCCTGATGCCCTAATATTTTTTTAATTTTTATTCTGTAATAGTTGATTTTGTTAACATGGGCTCTTTAGATTTTGTATATATTTATGTGATCGATTTTAATTTTTAGGTATCAATTATTCTATAATGAACTTGAAAGGTATGTGACAAATTGTGTAAATCGTTGACCTTTGCCTCTTTTGAATATCAAAGTGGAGTTTTCTGTGGAGGACTTTGAAACTCCTCTGCTGACACCGAATGTGGCTTCAGTGACATACATATTATTTTATTAAAGGTTAGTTTGCATTACATATTACATAAGTGATCTTGAAAAGGGCCAAATTATGCTTCATAAAATGAGTGTGGAAATTCGGATCTTAATATGTAGACAAGTCTGAAGTATTGAAAGAAGGCCAAGTATGCTTTAAAGTTTGCAGCTATATTTTTGTTTTGCATTTTACGACAATAATCATAATCTGTAGAACAATTAAATGTGGCAAGAAAGGCGGGTCGAACAGATTGAGTAATGGCTTAAAACAAATTTGAGTTAAGATGAGTCACACTCATTTATTTTGATTCAAAAGAATTGACATGCAAACACCTTTTTGTCCATTTTCCAGGTTTGTTTTGTAAATAATTGATCCAATAAAAAAATGATTACAAAGGCAATGTGATGTAGATTATTTAATATATTTACATTTAATTATAATCATCATTAACTATTATACAAAACGCCTAAAGGTAAAAAGATAAGCGAGCCAAATGGATTTTGGTTTGAAACGTGTCATTTTTAGTTTGGGTAATTTGGGAAGGTGTGTGTTGTGTGTTGGATCATTTTCTTTTCTTCTTTTACGCTACTGATACTATTTGTTGGATCTTGAGGGGAACAAATTTTAAGGTTCTGTCCGTGCAGTTGGCTATGAAGTTTGGTACTAATTTCATGAGTTCGCTGAGGTGTTAATCCCTGGTTGGAACTCCAGAAGTAAGCTTTTCACTCTTCTTGCTAAATAAATAATTCAATTTAGTTTGTTAAATCATATTATTTCAATACTCCATAGGAGGTGTCAATATGAGGGGTTAAGCGGGCTGGGTAATGTGTCAAAAATGGGTCATTTTTACTGCGGACCAGAACATGCTAGTAAAGGGAGTTGCAAACACTTTTTTGTGCACTTTTTTTGTTTCTTTATAAATATTAATGTGCTACTTATGATTATGAATATTTTTACAATTATGAGTTCGAATCTTGAAGTAAAAACAATTTCGTAGGTTTTAATGTTATTCATCAAGTTTTTGATGACTACCTTCAACCTGATTGTGTGTTTGTTAAATAAATGAAGTTTCCACCAATCAACTTAAAAATAATTCAATGTTTGATTCTTTTTCTGGCATAATAGAAAACACAAAGCTAACGCAATATTTATTTTCCATACCAATTTTAGAAGAAAAAAAATTGCATGCTCATTGTGATGCAAGTTTACTATATTTAATAGATGCTTAAAGTATGAGCCTTTTATATATCATATGCCTTGGTTTTACAAGTCGAAAACGAAACACTCAGATGAATGTGATAACCATTTTCCATGAACTCTAGGCCCAACTTAGTCCAATCGGTACTAACCGGCCCGGCACAGAATATTTGGGCTTGTCTAATAAGGTTTAAACCACTTTTTGTACTCCATTGATGCTTAAAATTAGGGAGTACACAACCCATCAAGAGTGTTATTTTATCTGAACCCTGACTTTGATACCTTAAAGCCTACTTAACTTCATCGTAAAATATGCTCATGTCATCATGACTATGACACTAAAATTACAGTATGATAAGGTAGAAAAACAAACTTATACTAACTTCACACCAGCAATAGCTAACCATTAACAATATACAAGTGCAAAAAAGCAGTTGCTCGTAAAATCATAGCCAGCACTACTCAGTAAAGTTAGTAGTTGATATATATAGACATTAAAAAGTAAAACTAACAACCAACAAATATATATATGTTATACACGTGTAAGAAAAGAAACATCCATGTGAATGGATGAACATTTTCAACACAAATTTAATGCATATGTTCCCTAAACAGTAAAAGTAGTTGTATATATATGAACCTTATGTAACAAAGGAAGCAGCAACAATCGAAAGTTACTGAATATATATCTCTCTCATGTTTTTGTTTTTTGTCATCTTCAAATTGTTTAATACATTGATAGTTTTGTTATAATTTTAGTGGTAATATTATAACACGTTATCAGCACGAATCGTTTGCGGCTTAATCAAGAAGAACAACTAAGTAAGAAGACGTCAATCAGGTAAACATATCATTAATAATGATTAAAAAGATAACTATAATTATAAAACAAAACAAATATAAAAACATCTTATTATAATCTTTTACTAATTATGGGACTAATAACTCTCTAACATTTACTTACTATCTCTGTAACTTCTATTCATGTACTAATGATTATTTATGCATCATAAACAAGTTCATTATTATTATTATTATTATTCTGCATACTAATTTTACATCTTATTTAATATATTATCATTTATATCTCATTTATTCTATTACTTACAAAATAATTTATGTGTATATATATATATAACCGTTGATGAAACGGTCATATAGCCGTGATAAAACGGTTATAAATTTTTCACTACAAATAACCAATTATCAATCTCAATCTTTTCACAAATATAAAACTATTCTTCTCAGAAATACCCAAGATAATATTTTTGAAAGATGCTTCACCTAGTTTTGATGTTAGCCACCATAATGATATAATCTTATTGTTCTTAATTTGTAATCTTCCACCTAAGGAGTTTGATTTTTTTTCCTTTATCTACTTATTGCTCTACCTTTGTATTTTCTTTCAATTTTAATAAGTATGTAATCATAATATTTATCTAATTTGTGTTTAGTAATAAAATGACGAATATTGCAAAGCTTAAATTTTTGGCTCTCAAATGTTCTAGAGATAACTATATGCCATGGACAACAAATATCAAAAGACACCTCAAATCAATGGGTGTGTTAGAAGCAATTAATGAAATTCTAAATTGAGATAATGGAAATTTAAGTAAATAACAAATTCTAAATTAAAGTGAAGCATATAATAAATTGAGATAAATGCGAGGCTAGATATGCATGAACCACCATTACTATTCTAACAATTACGAATTATCATTTAAAACGTTCAAAACTTTCAAAAAATCAAAGTAGGGTGTCGAAATATTTACGATAAAGGTTCAATAAAAAAGTCAATTTAATCATAAAGTTAAATTAATTAATGGAAACTTTTTAATTTAAAAATGAAAATTAAATTTAGAGAATACATAATTTAGTTTAATAATAATAAAATTTACAATAATTGAATTTTAAAAATTTATAGAGTGGAAAATAAATTGTGAAAACCATCACGATATTGAGGAAAATAAGAGATGATAAAATATTTATAGTTTAAAGTTGAGGATAAGGATTTAAATGCACTTAGAAATTTATAGTTCGAGGATATGGATATAATTAAGAAAGTATAATTAAATAATATTTTAACGGATATGAGTTAGTGTAAGATTTCTTGTTCGAGGTATGTTAGTTTTGTCGAGGTTGGCGGTCGTTTGGTTAACGGAATACAGCAGCAAACTCCTTGGCGGTTTTAGTAGTCGAATGGCAATTACGAGAAACAGGTGAACGACGTTGATTACGATGATTTTCTAGGGAAGACATTCTATGAGGACCAACAATGAAAATGTATAAGATGACAGGTGAGTTGTAGGAATGAGTTGATATGAAATTATGGGGATGCGTATGTGTATATATATATATGTGAATTAGTACTAGTGAAGACTCGAGGACGAGTCAAGAATTAAAATAATGTGAATAATATTCTTGAGATCTTTAATTTAATAAATATTGTTTACAAAAATTAAAAAGTAAAATGTTATTGGGCTGGGCTTTCCATGGGTTTCCCATGGTAGCTCGAGATCCCAAATAAGATAACGAAACATGTTCAATAAGTTGGCCTCCCATGAGCTTTCCATGGCAATTTGAATGGCCCAACTAAATAAACAACATAAAGTTTGTGAATTGGCCTCCCATGAGCGTTCCATGGCAATTTGTTGACCCAATTCAAATATCGTGTAATAAACAATTGAGTTGTTCAGCCCATGAGTGTGTACATGGCATTTAACTGACCCAATTAATTAACGAATTATCGAATCAATGGAGTTATTCGGACCATGAGTGTTACATGGCATTTAACCGACTCAACTAAATATCGAATCACGAATCAAATATAAGTAGTTGGTGTATCTCGGGAACCACCCTGGACGATATGTTCCAACCCAAAAATCAAATCGAAAATGGTTTATGAAATGAATAGTTGGAGTGCCCATGGATTTCCATGGATTTTTCACCCAACTAAGCCTTTAAAATAATTTAGAGAAAATTACGGTTTATGTCCCTGTGGTTTTAGGGCGGAGACACAATGAGTCCCCGAAAAAAAATTTGAACTGGTTGAGTCCCCGTGGTTTCTGAAACGAACAATTTGAGTCCCTGTGGTTTCAGAAACGAACAATTTGAGTCCCTGTGGTTTTAGTAAAATAAAAGTTTACACTGAAATTTAAGTAAAGGCAGGGACTCAAATGACTCATTTTTGAAACCACAGGGACTCAACCAGTTCAAAAAAAATTTTGGGGACTCATTATGCCTCCGCCTTAAAACCACGGGGACGCAAACAGTAATTTGGAAGTATAACCGTTTAGTCGGTTATGTTTACCACGCAACCGTTTAGCCGATTACGGGTACCGCTTGAAGTTATGGTTGTACGAGATTCGTTATACCCCCACACTTCAAGGTGAGAGAGCAAAACATTGGAATTCTTAAGGAATTTCCCACAATAAAATATAATCTACCAAAAATTAAGATGATTTAAAAATATTTTGAAAGTTGAGGCATAACCTCGGAATTTGTGTGTGTGCAACAAATAAACATAATAAATACAATTTAAATAATTAATCTAAGCAAGTTGTAAACAATTTTTAATTAGCACATAAGGCAATTCAGATAAGCATGTATAGGGTTCCAAACATATGTCTAGGGCAATTTCTAACGACCTATCTTATAACCTTCGCCTCTGATACCAATCTATCACACCCCAACCTAAGGCGGAAATGCTGGAGCGTGATCCGATTGCTCACAGCTCGAAGATACTATCATAAATATAAATGACAATATCTAATTAATTATTTCGTTCAAAACTTCAAATAATACACACAATAATCAAATACAACCAAACAATTTAAATAAATAAATACAACAAGTCTAAATCCATGTATGTCTTCATTATAATCCTAAGGTCTTTCTAAGTATCCGTCCTTCAACTCAGGCAACCTGCATATGCGTAGAAAATGGAGTTTTGTCAACAAACATGTTATGTGAGTTTACCACCAAGTTTTGATACCAAAATAATGATAATATGATAAATAAGCAAAACATAATAAATGCGACAATGAAATCAAATCATAAGCAAGTAAGTTGTCGATCAAACCATTGCCAAGCGAATCGGGCGCCGGTAAATCAACCATGAGCAAATAAGAATAAGACCGTTGCCAAGCGAATCGGGTGGTGGTCAATAGAATGAGAACCCTCTCCAAGGGGATATGTCAAATGAATGAATACAATAACACATAAGCACATAACAAGTAGATTTGATTAATCACACACAATTACACGTTTGCTATTTTTGATATGTATGTATAGTATTATATACGCATATGTACCCAAAACGTTTATGAAAATCGAGTAAAATAGGGGAATGATAAAACTCACCTGGTCGAATAAGCCAAACAGGAATGAATATACCAAGAAAGTGGAAATCACACTCTTCGAGAATTACCGACAAGAATCCTAATTAAATAATATTATGAGTGCATTATAGATGATATAATACGTATAACGAATTTAAGATTTTGATGTGGATTGAGTTATAATTATGATTTGTACGTTATGGATCGAACGATTGATCTCTACGAATTATTGTTATCGTTTAATTATAAAATCATTGTTTAATCGTATAATTGAACTTACAATTAATTAGTTTTTGAATAAATATGAGTTGAGACCTATTATAATAATAAACGTTTAAATATATAATTAACATAAAATTTATATTTTTGAAAGTTTAACAAAGTTCGATGGTAAAAGTATAATTAACACTTTAATCATGTTTAATACGTTTATTATAATTCTTGTTTCAAAAAGACTAATATATATATATGTAATAATTATGAACAATTTTATAAAGACGTTTTAACAACGAGAAAACATCAATAGTGGTGTCGGTTTTAATAAAATAATGATGGTTTATTATTAACAAATACACACACACACACACACACAAAACTAGTAACGAGACTAATTGACACGAAGTTTTTAGCTTTATGAAGTCGGGTAAATAAAATATTTTTTACTTCATATTTAATATTAATTATAACATATTTATATAATTTAAACAAGTTAAAACAATTTAAATAAAAAGAATACAAAAAAATAGGGGCTGGCCGGACTCGAACCCGTGACCTTTGGCCGGCCTATGGTTTGAACACACGCACATCAGCCGTCTGTGCTGGTGTGTCAGTTGGATATAACTTGTAAACAATTCTTTATATACAGAACCAGAAAACCCAAACTTCGATTATGAAACCCTAATTCTGCAATTGATCAAATCATTCAATATTCGTTTAATTAATGTTAGGGCTATTGCCCATTGCTGTTATACGAACTTACTGCAAGTGTTAATTACCTTGTTTGCCGAAGTAATTAAGGAGAACGACGAACTAGGTCGTCGGTGGCAAGAACAGGTGCGAACGACGGCTTATGGCCAAGATAAATGCAATTAGAGTTAGGGGTTTAGATCGCCGTATTACGTAGAAGGTGCAGACACAATTAATTGATTTCTAATCATGCCTAGGTTATATAATAGATTTTAGATTAAGATGGTTTAGGCCCATAATCCAATTCATATCATATTTTGATCTTGTTTCTTAATTTGCTGAGTTACTTAGGCCGATATTGATACGGGGAATTAAAATCACGATTCAATTCCTAGTTTAGAACGACAAATGTGCTTCAAGTAATCTAAACAGGTCACGGATTGGGTATAAGGGTCATGGGTTAATGGTCTACGGGTTTGGTTAAATCCGGGATGTTACAATTAGTCATACCAGAAGCAAATATTGCTTATAAAAATGATCATAAGAATTCTGGACGTAAATGGGAACAAGGCCGTGGGCGTGGCCGTAACAATTTCAATAAAACCCATTTTAGTGGTTGCAACTACTCATTTAAATGGAATAATAATCGTGGACACGGTCGCGGTTGTGGTCGTAGCCAAAAAGCTAATAATTACCACGCTAACCAGCAAAACAAGTTTAAAAATGATGCTGGTATGTCGCAGAATGATGGAGGCTCATGTTTCAGATGTGGAAGTATTAATCATTGGGCAAAGACTTGTCGAACACCTTCACATCTGTGTGAATTATATCAAACATTTCTGAGAGGAAAGGAAAAGGAAGTGAATCATATCGACAAAATTGACGATGCCGATATTGAATTGAATATCTCAGATTTTATCAATGAATTTGAACCCTTAAAGTGATATTGTAAAATCACAGTGATAATTAGGTATTTCCTTTCATGTTTATGTCTTAACTATGTTTAATTACTTTTCCTTTCATGCAAAAATAAAAGTCTCTTGTAATAAATTTAGGAATGTATAATATATGCACTTATTGTTTTTTTTCTTTATATTTGAAGATTAAAATGAATTTCATTGGAGCAAAAGATCAATCAAATGTGCTGATTTATGCATAGCGGATAGTGGTGCTACACATACTATCTTAAAATCTCAAAAATATTTTCATGAATTAAAACCAACAAAGGAAAATATTAACACAATATCAGGTCCTTCTGACATAATAGAAGGAGTGAGAAAAGCTAATTTAGAATTATCGAATGGTACAAAGCTTTTAGTAGAAAATGCTCTATTTTCTCCAAAATCAAGAAGAAATTTGTTGAGTTTCAACAATATATATCATAATGGATATGATACCCAGTTGAGAACTGTTGATAATGAAAAATATTTACATATTGTAAAGAGAAATTACATATTGGAAAGGCTACCATACCAATGCTTCATTCTGGTTTGCATTATACATATACAAATGTGCCTCAAGCACATATGGCAGTCAAAGAAAACTGTTGTGATTCTGGTATTGTAAACTTATGGCATCACAGATTAGGCCATCCAGGATCCACAATGATGAAAAGGATCGTTGAAAATACACATGCACATCCATTGAAAGATCAAAAGATCCACAAAATAGATAAAATGCCTCAATACACATCTTGTTCACTTGGGAAATTAATTACAAGGCCTTCGCCATTAAAAATTGATTACAAGGCCTTCCATTGAAAGTCACCAATGTTTTTGAAAGAATTCAGGGTGACATATGTGGACCAATTCATCCATCATGTGGACCATTTAGATACCTCATGGTCTTAATAGATGCATCCAGCAGATGGTCTTATGTCTATTATCGACTCGTAATGTCGCTTTTGCAAAATTTCTTGCTCAAATTATCAAATTACGTGCACATTTTCCCGATTATACCATTAAAAAGGTAAGGCTCGATAATGCGGGAGAATTTACATCGCATGCTTTCAATGATTATTGCATGTCTGTGGGGATTGTTGTTGAACACCCCGTTGCTCACGTGCACACGCAAAATGGTTTAGCTGAGTCGTTGATCAAACGGCTACAACTGATAGCTAGACCATTAATAATGAGGACAAAACTCCCTGTTTATATTTGGGGTCACACAATTATGCATGCTGGGTCATTAATTCGTGTGAGACCAAGTGCAAATCATAAATACTCTCCCATACAACTTGTTTCCGGAAATGAGCCAAACATTTCCCACCTTAGAATTTTTGGGTGTGCTGTGTATGTTCCAATTGCACCACCACAACGCACAAAGATGGGTCCTCAAAGAAGGTTGAGAATATATGTTGGATATGAAACATCTTCCATCATAAGATATCTTGAACCTTTAATAGGTGATGTATTTACAGCACGTTTTGCTGATTGCCATTTTAACGAGGCAATATTCTCGACATTAGGGGGAGAAATGAAAAGGCAAGAAAGTGATATATCATGATGTGTGCCAACATTTTTACACCTAGACCCAAGGTCAAAACAAAGTGAGACAGAGGTTCAAAAGATAATACATCTACAACAAATTGCAAATCAGTTACATGATGCATTTACTAATACAAATAGGGTCACTAAATCTCATATACCGGCTGCTAATGCTCCAGCTCGAGTTGAGATTCCAACTAAGCAAAACCATGATAATGCCCCTCATGAATCCCAAAAACGTTTAAACAGTGGGAGGCCAATCGGTTCAATGGATAAAAATCCTCGAAAAAGAAAAGATTTTGGAAAAGATAAAGATACTGACCAAAAAGAAAGAGAAAATGGCAAAACCTTCCCTCAGGAAGAGGTAAATGATATAACCTTCCCTCAGGAAGAAATAAATGATTCCAACAAAGAGTTGTCAATCAACTATGGTCAAACACATGTAATGTGAGATCGAGATGAAATGAAAAATATTGATGATATATTTTCTTAATCCGTGGCAAGTGATATCATGGAAGAAAATGATGATTCTGAACCAAAATCTGTAGATGATTGTCAAAGTCGACAAGATTGGAACAAATGGAAAGATGCCATGCAAGCTGAATTAAATTCACTAAACAATCAAAAGGTTTTTGGACCTATTGTCATAACACCAAAGTCAATAAAGCCTGTAGGATATAAATGGGTTTTTGTAAGAAAACGTAATGAGAAAAATGAAGTTACAAGATATAAAGCTAGACTTGTAGCTCAAGGTTTTTCTTAAAGGCCAGGAATTGACTATGAAGAAATGTATTCCCCTGTTATGGATGCTATTACGTTTTGATATTTAATCAACTTGGCAGTTTTTAGAAAATTAGAAATGCGTTTTATGGATGTTGTTACAGCTTACTTATATGGATCACTTGATAACGACATCTATATGAAAATTCCAGAAGGATTTGAAATGCCTAAAGCATTAAGCTCAAAGCCCAAAGAAATGTGTTCAATCAAATTACAAAGATCTTTATATGGGTTGAAACAATCTGGAAGAATGTGGTACAATCGTCTGAGTGATTATCTGATAAGCAAAGGGTATACAAATAATCTTATTTGTCCATGTGTTTTTATTAAGAAGACATCTGGATTTGTGATCATAGCTGTATATGTTGATGATCTAAATATAATTGGGACGCATAACCAAATATTGTCTTGGTTTGCAGATTGAGCATATGAATAATGGAATACTTGTCCACCAGTCGAATTATACTGAAAAGCTCTTAAAACGTTTCAATATGGACAAGGAAAATCCTTTAAGTACCCCAATGGTTGTTAGATCACTCAATGTCAACAATGATCCATTTCGTCCTTGTGAAGAAAATGAGGAGGTTCTTGGTCCAGAAGTACCATACCTCAGTGCAGTTGGAGCGCTTATGTATCTAACTAACTGTACGAGACCTGACATTTCTTTTGCAGTTAACTTATTGTCAAGATTTAGTTCATCCCCTACTAAAAGGCATTGGAATGGCATTAAACATATTTTTCGGTGTCTAAAAGGAACCGTTGATTTAGGTTTATTTTATTCTAATGACTCAAGAGAAGGGTTAGTTGGTTATGCAGATGCAGGTAATTTATCAGATCCCTATAAGGCAAAATCTCAAACTGGATACGTGTTTAAGAATGGAGGAACAACAATTTCGTGGCGCTCTCAGAAACAAACACTTGTTGCAACGTCCTCAAATCATGCTGAAGTCATTGCACTACATGAAGCTTCTAGATAGTGTGTTTGGTTAAGATAGGTGACACAACTTATAGTAACCTCTTGTGGATTAGAGAAAGATGCAAATCCAACACCAATCTACGAAGACAATTCAGGCTGTGTCTCACAAATGAAAGAAGGGTATGTCAAAACTGACAGAACAAAACATATAACTCCAAGATTCTTCTCATATACTCAAGACCTTATCAAAGATAAACAAGTTGAAATAAGATATGTCCAATCTAGCAACAATTCAGCTGATCTTTTCACAAAGGCACTCCCTACAACGACTTTCAGGAAACATGTTCATAATATTGGCATGCGACATGTATGAACGATGTAACAACCTACAACTTGAGGGGGAGCTATATACTGCACTCTTTTTCCCTTAGCTAAAGTTTTTTCCCACTGGGTTTTCTTTAGCAAGGTTTTTAATGAGGCATCGACGTTTGAAAATGTTTCATCCAAGGGGGAGTGTTATAAACGTGTAAGAAAAGAAACATCCATGTGAATGGATGAACATTTTCAACACAAATTTAATGCATATGTTTCCTAAATAGTAAAAGTAGTTGTATATATATGAACCTTATGTAACAAAGGAAGCAGCAACAATCGAAAGTTACTGAATATATATCTCTCTCATGTTCTTGTTTTTTGTCATCTTCAAATTGTTTAATACATTGATAGTCTTGTTATAATTTTAGTGGTAATATTATAACAATATAGACATTAAAAAGTAAAACTAACAACCAACAAAGATTGATTTTGTGACCTTAACTCAATAATTCCGTGAGTATGTTTTTAGCATAACTCATCGTCCACATCTCATTCCTTTATATATCAAATCTATATTTTTTTGTGACACGTAAAGAAAATGGATTATACGTACGCAAGTCCTAGTCGCTTACTAATGGAATACTTCCTATAATTAGGGGTACACACCAGAACATATAGAAAGTTGAGTAACATCTGTTTCATGTGTTATGACATAACTAAAGCTTATAGTTACTCTTGTATTATATGTTTTTGTTAATATAAAGAACTTTAAAATTCTTTGAAAATTCTCATTACGCATTGGCAAACTTATGGTTTAAGTGTATAGAGAAGTCCCGTTGCAGAGAAAGAATTAACAGGCACATGGACAACTGGCTCACTTATAGGCGTTGAGCTTTATTCTCTACACTTGGTTAGTTAGGCCTCTTGTTATGGATATTTGATATTTCTTTAGGTACGTCAACGAACGAGCTTATACTGTCTCAGACTTTTACACATATTAGTTGGCTCGACCCCAATTAACTTAACTCAAGTTTCTTTTTGAACGGGTTACTTGAACAACCATGCATATTTAAAATAAAGGGAAAATATTAAAATTAGGCAAGGAGCCTATTTTCAAGCGTGTAGGTAGCTATGGTGTCTACTTGGATCAGCTTCAGAAGAGCCTATTTTCTAGCGTGTGGGCAGCAAACCGCCTTCCAGCATATAGGCATCATCCTGACCTTATAATTTTGTTTAGGCTTTTGTTAGCCTATGTTTGACTGTCAAGTTATTACTTATGAGATTCGGCGTTAGACTTAAGTTGTATGCCTAGTAGAGCCTAAACGGGGTATTCGTGAACTTTCTGACTATTTTGAAATTTCGAGTACACAACAATGTAATTTTGTTTAGGATCACAAACGGTGGAACGGACACACTTTCTTTGCCTTAAAAAAATATTGCTAAAGATCAATGGAATTAAATTTTTTATTTTTATTTTTTAGCAATATGTTAGAATTTGATTATTTTTTCAAACCAAATGCATTGTCTTTTCAACTCTTTAATAATATTTTTAAGTCAAACATGATTTTTTCAATCAAACCAGTGCATTAACAAATTTCGAAATCTTTTGAAAGTTTTATTATATTGAATTTTATTTAAATTTGAAACTTTCTGTTATGTATCTAATACATTCTAATTAAACACATATGTTAAAGGCACATACTACAAAGTTGAAAGTCATTTGCATAATTTCTAGCGTTCTATCTATAGCACAAGGATGTGTACTTTACGAACAATCAGAAGATACTTTTAACTTAAGAGTGCTAGTGATTAGTAGTGCTCACAGTTTTCCTCCTTCCTTCTACGCTAGTCGCCTGACATGGACCGTTCCTTTCTCTATCCTTCAAAATGACACTGGTCATTTCTTTCTCTCTCTCCTCACGGATCTCCCCCTTTCCCTCCTCTAAAAAAAATAAAATAAAATAAAAATCCAACTCTCTAGTCTATAAATTGTTTGTGTAGACGGACACTACTTCTCTCTTATATCTCATCTCTCCTCCATGTTGGACGCCACTCTCTTCTGCCTCAAGCCATGTGAAGGAGAGAGGAGGTGTGAGAGAGAAGCCAATGTTCATCCACATGAACAAACTTCAATTGTTGGTAACTTGTGCAGTTGCAAACTCCATCTAAGATCAAATAAGGTATTGACGTTGGGTATTGATATCGACTAAGTAACCAGCGGAGGGAATACTTGAGTTGGCAAAGGCAATGGTTGGGAATAAAGAACATAAGAAAACTGTTCAAGCAATTATATTAGTGCGTCTATGGTTTATTTGGAAGACAAGGGACAACATACCGTTCAAACACTATTTTTTTAGTTTATCGAAAAGAAGAAAAATGAGAGGTTGTTCAAATACTTTTCTTTGATTAAAAAATAGAGAGAAATACCAACCATTTGATTGGAACTCTTGATGTATGCTTAACTTATGATACAACGATTTTGTATGGTTGAGCATCTAGAATCTTGCTAGTCATGTTTTTTCCAATATATTTGGCATTTAATGCGGATTCTGGGTATAGCGAGAGCGTCTGGTGACCGGTTTTTTGGGGTATGGTCATTCTATTTAGGCTTGCTAGTTGTGTTTTTTAGCCTGGCTTTTTTGTTTTTTTGCTTGATGTTGTAGTTTTATGGTGATGTATTGGCGAGTCTAGCTTTTTACTAACATTTCTTTTTATGATATTTCTTTGTTTGACGTTAAAAAAAAAGTAAACGATAGAAAAGATTTTTTTTTTTTTAAAGTTAAAAGACTCCTTGATGAATTATGACCAAGTCAATTGCTGACTTTAAAACGTATGGATATCAGTGTATAAGTGCCAAACCTTTTCAACAATGTTTACTAAAATCGATTAGTCAAAAAAGAGATTTTAAATTCGATTAAAACGAGTGCTAACAAAATCATTTTGACTAAACTACAAAATTGCATGCATATTGACATTTTTTAGAGAAAGATAATATTCATAAATATATGTTGAATAAACCTATGGTTTGATAATTGATTGATGTACGTAATTTGTTGACTACAGTTTTGTGGATCGATCATAAAATTCATTATCACCAAGTAAATCATGTTGGCGTAATCATACGTCTTGAAAATTCATCCTATCATGAACTACCTCTTGTTAGTATCTTGTTACGTGTCTCTTCAAAATTGTTAAGTCTTTTCGACGGTTGACATAGTTGTACAAATTTAAGTGCTAAGGAGCTTTTTTCTTCATCTACTAAATGTCAAAATGCATAATTTCAACTATCTATAAAATTGAGGATTCAATAAAGAATTAATTAGTTATGACCACAAATATCTTCAAACGTTGAATAATCATGGATCCAAATTTCCATGCATGTTGCCTTTAAAATAGTTTTTGTCCTTGAATTCAATTCAAAATCCATTAAAACTCATTAAGAATTCAAATCACAAGATGCTTTCTTTCTAGACAGGATACTATACAAATTTACATTTCAAATTTTAAGTAACAAAAATTCCTAGAGCTCTGATTATTAGTAACTTTTATTTTATACTATTTTATGACACTTTTTACAAAATTAATTTAAACAAAACATATACATATATTATACTTTGTGGATGTATAAAGTAATTTCCGTATCTATATAAATCAATATTTAATAATGTTATATTCGATATAAATCAATATTGCTTTTTTAAGAATTCGTTGACCATTAAAAAAAATATTATTGTAATAAAGTCAACAATACATTTTTAACTATAAAATCATACAAATATATTGGTTTTTATTGTTATAATTGTTAGGGTTCGGATTTTCAGTATCCTAGGCAAACAATATGTTTAGGATAACTCCAGGATATGGTATCCTCCAAAGTAACAGGTATCCTATACATATTGTATAATTAACAAATTGTTCACTATTTTCTTTGTTTACCAGGTCAAGAGACTTACCATGATTCCCTAAAGACTCGGAGTTGCAGCTAATAAAACCTGTTCAAAAAGAAAACGTGGAAATCAATTATCTTCGGAAAAATAGGAACGACTAATTAGATTTAGTCTGTCATTTCCTAATTTATAGGGATTATTGTTAGCTTCTTTATTATAAATAGAACTATTACTTGGATCAAAAGACACATTATCACTCGAGACTTAGTAGTACTCGCACTCTGTAATCACGATCCAGTTTAAGCTCCACTACTTGTAATCATCTTTTGTTATTAATAAACTGGTGGTGATAGTTTTCACCACCCGGGGTTTTTTTTCTTGTTATCAAATTGATTCTTTAATCATGCTTATTAATAATAAAAAACAACCAAACGATTTACAATGAAGTGGCGGGTAAGCGGGCAACAAGCTGCGTCGCAACCCCCTTTTGGATAGCAAACCCAACCCTACTAAAAACAAAGTTTTGATTCTTATGGGTCGATAAATTGCTATGCATGACTTTCTGAACTCTATTTAAAAGGTCCACGACATCTGGAGCTAAGTAACCAAAAGTGTCAAAGGCAAATGGGATAAACACGTGTTGATTCTCCAAACAAGCTTTCTCGTGTTTAACAACCTTGCCGGATGCCGCCTTCAAAGCTGCCTGACAGGCTACAAACCCATTGTCCCTTAGCCCAACAAGGGGGGACACTCCTGTGAGATCCACACAGGCGTGTTTCCCCCCTACCCACCCAAAAACAAGAATATCGGCCGGTCGTAACGTAGATCTTCGTTCAAGAGGATCCGTAAGAAAGTTTACGGGAGCCTCCTTTTTAGTTGAAATTCCGGCACGTTTAAGAACATCGCATAGAACATCCCTCACCAAATCATGTCTGTACTTAAACCTAGGTAACTCTTTGCAATGAATTGCGTGCTCGCCAAAAGAATCCAAACAGACCTTGCGGCAAACTGGGCAATGGCTCATCTACCGGGAACAAAGGAATCATTAGCCGATACTTAAGGATGGTCCGGTACTTCAAAGCCGACATATGTTGGCCCAGTCATTCAATAGGGATAACACTTAAGAAATCTTGGGCCCGTGGAGCTCAAAGGCACTCAAACACTGCTCTTTGACGAGGAGATGAATCAAATTTCACTTCCAAACTCTAGATGATTCCACTATAAAGGGCACTCGCCAAAGCATGTTGGGCTTTAGGTGGGGCGGTGTCTTTATTAGAGAAACCGCTAATATCAAAATAGGAAGTGAAATATGCAACCGATCTATCGCACTCCCATAATCGGAGTCAAACTCATCAATACCACTATCTCGAAGAACGTGGTCTTGCAATTTTCAAGATTGTGCCCTCGAGGCCACAAACGCATATGCAGATACATCTGAAGCTGAACATAAACCCAAACCTCCAAAACGAGTCAGAAGTGATGCCAACCTCCATTGAAAATCTCCAAAGAATGGACCACCACAAACCACGATGTCCTCAATCGCCCCCCCCCCCCCCCCGAAGGCCATTGTCAAAAACAGAAACAACTTCCTCTACATACTCGGGCTGGCACATTCTGAGGCCGAACAACAACTTACCTACTCCCATACATGATCGAAGCAAAAGGAGCTCGCATTGAGGGTCCCGCAAACGTGGGAGATGGCTCATCAGTTCTACAGCCCGCGAAGCCCTTTTTAAAGCAAGTCTGCTGATGAATTTCGCATCCCGACTAACAGCTCCCCCAAGGAGTTTCACACCTAACATTGGCCTTCCAATCTCATAGGGAAACATCCCCTCCTGCACCTTAACCCCATTGCATGACGGCCAAAATACTTCTGTTTTCTTAATGTTAAGTTCAAGGCCCAGTCGGGGGCCCTCTAACCTGATAATATCCAAAGCTTTAGCAACCTCTTTAGTGTCTCCAATAATTGTACCATCATCTAAGTACCAAGCATGGAAAAGGAGCTTACAGGAATCCTGGGCAAGATGAACAAGTGGTGCAGAAATCTCTTGTTATCCTCAGGATAACGGGTTTTTTTCTAGCAACAAATCTCTGTGTTCTAGCATTATTGCATTCATTTCAAGCAAGCACCAAGTCCCATTTACTAATTTGGTTACGAAATTACCTTTGTTAATTTTTGACCAAAACAATTTGGCGCCCACCATAGGGAAATCGGTGCTTCAATCCTTTAAAACCATTCACTTTGTTCTCAATCACTTCCATTTCCTTCATTGTGGCCTCACAACCAAAAACCAATTCTGTTTTTGCTCCAGCGATCACCACTGCTTCAAGTGCCAACCCAGGACCTCCACCGGTTCCAAAGAAGAACACTCAGCCCCGAGGGGAATTTCCACCATACACGGGATCCTCTAGACGGGTAGATCAGGTTATCTCTAACAGTGACATTTTTGCTTTGATGAAACATGTCAAAACTCACATGGAGCAGCAAGAAAAGACCAACTCGAGGCTGTTCAAGGAAATTGAAGGGATCAAAAAGAAACCAGGGCAGGAGGCTACTCCAATCATGCCCAGGGTCCTTGATTTTAATTCTCCAGGATCATCTATCCTTCAAAATCCAGGATCCTTGGGGACACAAATAGGAAGGACTCCTTCTCAACAGCAGGCGGGATATTGGGGAATTTACCCTCCGGTATCCTCGGAGTTACCTAGACCAACGAGGCCAGACTCCATCAACATGCAGCCTCGTTCAACCATGTCAGCCGGCATATTCTCGTCAGGATCTCCAATGATGTCCTCTGAAGTGCATGTTGGAGATGATATCCCTATGCAGACGTCGCCTTATCCTGAGGATACCCTCAATGGAGGAACTAGTCGTCAAGGCTCAGGATACCTGTAACATCTCGGATTTTTCTTATTTATTTAAACCAATTCGGGAACGTAATTCGGATCTTCCGAACTATTTAAAACTTGTATTTATTGGTATTTAACTTGGTTTAACTTATTTTATAATTTCATAACTTTCAAGTATGCCAAATAGCCCTTAGAAACCTTTAAAATCGCTTAAAACGGCTAAAAATCGCATTTTCGGGAACTACATGGACTAGTTTTGCCAATTCTTTCCTATTTTCGATTAAATTAACAAAACTTAAACTCCAAAAATGCTATAGCTGGTCCAATTTCGTTTTCTTGGTGTCCAAGCCAAATTTTGTTAGTTATTGTACTAGATTTTCTCATTAAATAACTTATTTTGTTTCCTAATTTGTTTTTAGCATCTAAATCGCTTATTTTTGGCATAAATCGAGTAAATTAAAGTCCAGGAAAAGGATATTAACTAAAATACAAGTCCATACCCTTAGATTACTGATCAAGCACGAAATCTTTTGGTTTATTTCATCGATTTGGTCATTAAACTCTTATTTGGTTTCCTAAACGAGTAAATATACTAAATAAGGTTTGTTTTTGTAATCTCTATATAAACTCATCATAATTCTCTATCACAAACCATGACCCTAACCCTAGAGAGACCCTCCAAACATCCTACCCTCTGTTCATCATCCTTCTTCTCGGTTTTTGCTTATTGGTTGAAGATACAAGCTTATTCGTTTGACTTTACATGCGTATGGACCTTTGACTCATCGTTTTTGTTGATTCTTTCACTTTTCGGGTAAGTTGTAAACATAGAAATCATTCATATATATTCCCTAGTTAATAACCTTCAATCAATTTCGGTGGTTGAAGGGTGTTGACTGGTCAATTCGTTTAAAACTCCTTAAAGGGCAAAATAGTCAACTAGTTTGACTTACCGTTTTCTCATACTTCTGATCGGATTCAACGTTCGGTCCAGAAGACTTTTATTCTTGTAACGTAATTTTAAGGTTACTAACCAAAACCTGACTTCCAACTCGCTGTTCAGATTCTGGTCAGTACCAGCTCGTTTAAATCTTAAAACAAACATAACTTGAATTCTAAATGCCCGTTTCGATTGATTCCAGCGGAAACAAGTTCGTTTTTACTTATATTATCATATCCTAAAATCTCAGATTCTGAATTGGTTATTGTTGGGGCTCGGATTTTCAGCATCTTCAGCAAGCAATATATTCAGGATAATTCCAGAATATGGTATTCTCCAAGGTAACGGGTATCCTAAATATGTTGTATAACTAACAATATCGTTCGCCGCCTTTCCTTGTTCACCAGGTCAAAGATGTCGCCATAATTCCCTGAAGACTAGCACTTGCCGTTAATAGGACGTGACGAAAAAGGAAACGTGATTTATGGAGTAATTAACAGCTAATAGGAAAGAATCAATAGTTTCCTAATTTATAGGAAAGTTTGTTAGTCTCTTCTTTTTATAAATAGAGCCTAAATCGGATCACAACACACACTTTTTAGCACTCGAGACTTAGAGTACTCGTTCATTGTAATCACGATCCGATTAAGCTCCACCACTTGTAACCATTATTATTAATAAATCGGTGGTGATAGTTTTCACCCACCCGGGGTTTTTTTCTTGTTATCCTAAGGATAACAGGGTTTTTCCTCACAACAAATCTCTATGTTCAAGCAATATTTACAAGCACCTAGTCCCATTTTACTAATTTGGTTGTAAAATCACACTTGACAATGTTTGACCTAAACAATTTGGCGCCCACCGTGGGGCTACGGTGCTTCAATCCTTGAAATCCGTTTATTTAATTCACCTTCATTCTCTTTACAATGGCCTCACAACTAAATACCAGTTCAGTCTTTGCTCCGGTGGTCACCGCTGCTTCAAACGTCAACTCAGGACCTCCACCAGTGCCAAAAAAGAACACTCAGCCCATAGGAGAACTTCCACCATTCGCGGGATCCTTTACACGGGTAGACCGGTTATTTCTAACAATGACATTTTTGCTTTGATGAAACAGGTCAAAACACACATGGAGCAACAAGAAAAGACCAACTCAAGGCTATTTAAGGAGATTGAAGGAATCAAAAAGAAGCCAGGACAGGAGGCTACTCCAATCATGCCCAGGGTTCTTGATTTTGGTTCTACAGGATCAACCATTCTTCAGAATCCCGGATCCTTCGGGACACAATCAACAAGGACTCCGTCTCAACAGTGATCAGGATACGAAAGAACTTATCTTCCAGTTTCCTCAGAATTTCCTAGACCAACGAGGCCAGAATCCACCAACATGCAGCCTCGCTCAACCATGCCAGTTGGCATCTTCTCATCAGGATCCCCCATGGTGTACTCTAAAGTGCATGTTGGAGATGACATCCCAATGCATGCGTCACCTTATCCTGAGGATACCCTCAATGGACGAACTAGCTGTCAAGGCTCAGGATATCAGAAACCTAACCATGACCTCGGTAACAGTTTATTTAATGCTAATTTATACACTAACCGTGGACATGTGCAGGATAAGGGGATAACCCTCGAGATAACCAGGGAACTACAGAAAATGAAGGATATGATTTCCAGTATCCCAGGGATAATACATCCCATAGCTGAAGTGCCCGCAGGTAGCCATAAGTTATCTAGGTTTTCTTGGCCTATATATGATGTGGAGATCCCCAAGAAGTTCCAGACACCCAGCATGAAGCTCTACGACGGCACTACGGATCCTGAGGAACACATAGCTCAGTATAGAGAAACGATGGAGATCAACCCATCCCCATTGACATCAAAGAAGCTTGCCTATGCAAGGGATTCAGCTCAACATTAACGGGGCCAACCCTCAAATGGTTATTGAGTATTCCTTCCAACAGTATTACATCATTTTCTCATTTGATTAATTTGTTTAATAACCAATTTTCTTTTAGTAGATCTTTTAAGAAAATGACAGGTGACTTATATAGAATTGTTCAGTGTAATAATGAATCCTTAAGGGATTACATAACCAGATTTAGCAGGGAAGCTTTGGAGATCCCCAACCTTGACATGGCAGCTGCTGTCGAAGCCTTCAAAATGGGACTAAGGAAGGATTCTCCTTTCTATGATAACCTTGTCATGACTCCATGCAAGAATCTTGATGAAGTCAGAAACAGGGCATTAAGATATATTTGGCTAGAGGACGACAAGAAAGCTCATGGAAGCTCGGTTATCCCGAAGTATGATGTCACACCGCGACTCAGGGCCTGGGCGTGACGCCCTTTAGTTGGTATCTGTTTTGAAAATATATCAGAGTTGCAAGTTATTAGCGGAAGTCTTTAAAATATATTATTCATTTATAAAATGTCGGGTTAGAATACCTGTTTGGATATTGTAAAATATCATATCAGCGGAAGTCTTTTCAGGAAAAACATTATTATTTTGAAATTTTGGGAGTTGAACAGCCGTTTGATAATTTAAATACATATCTTTTGAAAATATTATTCTTTATAATATTCTGAATAAAATACCTGAGCCATCAGATCACCTCTAATGACTTTGTCTCCAATCTTCTATCAGTCTTGCCTATCAGATCTATTCTTTACAGTTTCCCTGAAATGTGGGGGAAAAATACGTTAGCACACAGCGGGTGAATGACGTTGACTCAATAATACCAGTGTGTAAACCATAATAATACCTTTGTAACAATACTCATTAGGCACCCAACTCAATTGGGTTACAATTACCCTAAGTACATGTACAATTAATCATATACAAAATATCATTTCTCTTATTAGTCCCGTAGACTACCAGAGGCGTGTTTGATGATATGCATGGCCTCCGAGAAATCCGAGTCACCATGTATGTATGGATCCAGACACATGTATACTCTTAATATGAGTATGCATGTTTCTTATTATTGCAACACAAAGTTTTAAGGATTCGTGAATCCTATGTAAACAGTTCAGACTCTAAAAAAGTTGTAAAAGTTTAGGGCGTATTCACCTTATATGATTGTAAATCAGTTTCTGACACTGATTCTTGTATATTGATCAGTTTCGGTTACTGACCCCTGTCTGTAAATCAGTTTCTGTTACTGATTCCTGTTTCTGTTTTCAGCTTTCATATTGATTGATTGGCTGTTATCTCGGACCTATAGTACGAGTATAACATTTGTATAAATATCTAGATCAACGATCTAGCTTCAGACCCCGTAGTCTGTTTTGTGTAGCTGTAACCTTGATAATTTATTTGTTTGTATAAAACATGTGGACATTTAGTCCCTTTGTTTATTTATTAATTATATATTAGGTTTCTTCTTTAGAAAGAAACATTTATACCAGGTTTCTTCTTCAAGAAGAAACATTACTTTGTCTATAACCCGTGTATGAATAGTATATTTCTTAATTATTAAGAAATACTATTTAACTATAACCTTTGCATGTAAATGATTACGTTTCTTAGTCGTGAAAGAAACAATAATTTAACTATAACCCTTGCTTATGAAAAGTTATATTATGCTTATCAGTAATCAAGGTTCAGGCTATACCCTCGACTATGGTCTTAAGCTACTATAATAATATAATAATATTTAAACAGAACCCCTACCTCACACGGGGTATTTGGAGTTAAATGCTTATGATTGATCGAGCGGCACTTCTACTTTATATCGCGTAACAGAGCTTATACCGTCAGAGCTTCGAAGCTTGGCACGCTCCACGAGGTCGGCACGCAAAACGATGCAAAACGTGTGAAAAGTGAAGTGTTGGTGTGTGATGGAATGTGCCGAACACCCCTCTATTTATAGTTGAAATCGTGCATCTTCGCGTATCGCGAAGGTGCACTAGCTTCGTTGAGTCATCAGTAGGGTCGCCACGTGTCACCAGGTGCTGCCACATGTCTCCACGTGTCATGCATGCAGAAATGCCACTTCGCGTATCGCGAAGATGCTTCATGGTCGGTTCAGGTCTTTTGTCTTTCGCGTAGCGCGAAGATGTTGAGGCTTGATTCTTCGCGTATCGCGAAGAATGAACTTTTCATATTTTCATTTCCAATCCTTGTACTTGTCCAAAAATACTAAAACGGCCCTTATGTGGCTCGCGGCGATGCGAGCGTGCGAAGTGCGCCATCAAAACGCCACATTACGCCCATCGCCCGAGTCTGAGTCCGTGCGCGTGCGCGTTAGGTGCTTCGCACCCTTTGCTAGGACTATGGAGAGTGATTAGTCACATTAAAACATTTCTATGGAAACTTCCTTCCTTATAAAGAGCTTCCATTTCTTTGTTTGTTTCCATGTGGGATGAAAGTATCTTTTCCTTATTTATACCTATGTGGAATGCTTCCACTTTCTTCCATCTTTCCATGTGGAATGGAATTTTCTTATTTCCTTAGCATAAGAATACTTAATGTTTCTCATTTCATTTTTCTATGACTTATCTTGAGGATATTTTTAATCCTTCAACTTTTCAAAGTTGGCAACTTTAACCCAAAATAAATATGGGTTTTTCCTAGATATTACATATGAATCTACCAATAGAAAGTCAATCACTCCACAGAAGTACACTAGGCCCAAGCCTTATTCCAAGCAAGATAATCCCAGGATAAATGATGTGGAAGAAGATGAAGACGATGAAGAATATCCTAAAATCTCTGAATATTGTTTTAACATTGATATTAGTGGTGTGATTTGTGCCATGCAGGATCTAGGTGATAAGGCCAAATGGCCTAAGAAAAACGAAAAGCCCTGATCTATCAAAGACAGGTCCAAATGGTGTGCATTCCATGAAGACTTCAGCCATCGCACTGAAGATTGCATAGCACTTCGGAAAGAAATATGATATCTTCTCAGCAAAGGATACCTGAAGGAACTATTTGGAAAAACAAGAACAAGAGTCAGGATCCTGTCAAGATACCTGAAAGGGCACCTTCTCCTCCACCCGGAGCTAAGATTATATCCTTTATCTCGGGAGGATCCGACATCTGTGGAACCTCATATTCAGCAGTCCAGAGAAACAAAGATGGACAACGGAGAAAGACCTATTTTAGGTAAAAATCAACAAGTGTAATTTCGTAACCAAATTAGTAAGTGAGGTTTAGGTGCTTGATAGAAATGAACGTAAATGCAATGACACAAGGATTTGTTGCGAGGAAAAAACCCGTTATCCTAAGGATAACAAGAAAAAAACCCCGGGCGGTGAAAACTATCACCACCAGTTTATTAATAATTGAAAAAGGTTACAAATGTTTGGAGCTTTCTTCTCTAGATCGTGTTTACAGAGTAATGCTATAGCTAGAGTGTAAGTTGTGTCTAATTAGCTCTTATTTATAGTTACAAGAAGGATCACTAGATAATAACTAGCAATAAAGAGCATTAATTGTGCTGATTATGCTTTTGGAGCGGTTATGGCTTGCATATCATTTTTATAAACGAGTTGTAACTCCCTCCAACGTCTACAATCTTTAATGCTTTATTAATTGTTGATTGATTCTTGTCGTTTGGAGGATACTGCATCTTCAAGTTATCCTGAATATACCACATTTCAGGATACCAAAAATCCCATGTATAATAGTTGCTTAGTGGTCCGAATCTTTAGGAGATCATGTGAAGCTATATGACCTGGTAAAAATCAAAGAAAGGCGGTTGAACTGTTAGTATAACGATATATTAAAGATACATGTTGCTTGGGAGGATACTGTATCCTGAAGTTATCCTAAACATATCCTTTGCTTAGGATACTGAAAATCCGAGCCCTAACAATTGTCCCCAAAATTAATGGCTGTAAAAGGTGGTTTACAGCTGTTGATTTTTTGAATCTCGAATTCTTCTTCACCCGATCATTATCCAGGTAAATTTCTTTCTCTCTTTGCTCTTCATCTTCAATCACCATGAGTAAAAAATTCAAGCTTTCCGTCATCAAGTCCAGGCTCAGGAGGCTAAGGCTGCTAGGTTGGAGACTCTCTTTTGGGGCATAACTTCTTGGAAGAAGGTGCTGGCAGAGTTGACTAGAGAGAGCATGGAGGAAGCGGGCCCGAATGGAGAGGAGAAGGTAGCGGAGCAGGCTGTGGAGATGGCGATCAAGGATGCGGTGAACGATATTGGTGATGAAGCACAGCTGGGCAATGAAGGCAGAAAAGACAAGGTCTGAGCCCAGTTTTTTAAGTATGTTTGTTTGTGGTTTTGATGTTGGTTTGTAATGGCTTGTTGAACAATTTACTTTTCTGTCTTTTAACAAGGATGCTCTAGAATATATGGGTGGAGGGATCTTGACTTTTCAAGACGAAACCCATGTTATCTTGACTTTTTGAACATCTAGTAATGCTTGGGTGGAAGGATCTTCCACTTGTTGAAGATGAAGCCCTTGCGTTGTCTTTTTATCCATCTACACTTAATGTTAGTAACAACATAACCTTTTGGTTTTAACATTGTGTTCTATTTGTCATTTTGAATAACTTGTCTGAGTATGTTTTGGTTAGGATATAGCTATGAAATATTAATTATCTTGAGGATAATGTATCCTAGATACATTTCTTGAATTCATCCTACTTCAGAATAAAATATTTAAAGATTATATCTTTATAAAATATGTTTTGGATCTTTATTACGTATTAAGACAAAACATTTTTAAGGACAATGTATCCTTAAATCTTGTGTAAATGTGAATTGTCATAATTGAACCAAAAGATTACATTTTGAAAGACAAAAATATGTAAAAAAGACTAGGTGTAAACTAAACCAAAAGATTATGTCTTGAAAGACAAAACATGTAAAAAAGACCAAGTGTAAAGAGTACCTTTGTAGAGAACATTTTTAAACTTAATAAGCTTACATATGATGTCCCCAGCTGTTGACCCTTTTCCATATCATACATTTGGATTTTGCTAAGTTAAGCACAACTTAGTGATATTTTTACACTTAGCGATCTGGCCGATCTTCGATCTGTCAAAACAAAGTTATAAGGTTCAGGCGATAAAGCCTTATTACTGGCAATAAAGCCTTTTTACTGGCGACAAGGCCTTTATTTGAGAGACATAAAAATGTCTAAACCTTAGATAAAACTGGGGAAAGTCCCAAATGTGAGGGCATGAAAATGCCGAGACTTTAGATAACATGAAAATGTTATAAACCTTAGATAACATGAAAATGTTATAAACCGTATGCGTGACACGTCTGCCACTTATCTTAAGAATCCGGTATATAGCCAACAACAAACGGATTATCAGCTGGTCTGGTCTGCCTGTCTCGAATTATATCCGAATCATCGTGAGCTCCAGGCGGCGTTAGAAAGGTGAAGACCTTTAAACCTTAGGAGATATCAGGGATATCATGTTCTTGTGGGAGGTGATCAGCCTCTAGCGGTTGTCAAGATAACATATCCTTGGGATAACTGCAAAACACTAAACTCTTACTAAGGGGTGGGTGCTAGCTTGGCTAACACCCCTCCGATGCTTAAGTCAGTAACTTGATTTAGAGATAATAACAAAAATATGTAAAAATAGATGAGGGGGCATACCTTTATCCTAAGGATACAAACATACCAGTTAAGGAGACTAACAAAAATATGCCTTAAGATGGATAGCATTCCAAGCTCTTGGTATTGGATCACCTTTCATAGTGATTAACCTGTAGGCCCCTTTTCCTGCTTTTGAATCAATCAAGTAAGGACCTTCCCACTTTGGAGCTAGCTTTCCATCTACTGGGTTAGTGGTATTCTTGTTATAGGACTTGCCTATTCTTTGTTGGTATGCTGCAATTTGATCCTGGCAAGATCTCTGAGTTCATCAATGGTATCCAGGTCTTCAGTAAGGCTTTGGTTGTTGGACTCAGTATCTTAGATGCTGGTTCTTGTTGTGGGGATCACCATTTCTGTAGGGATAACAGCTTCGACCCCAAACACCAAAGAGAAAGGTGTTTGTCCTGTTGCATTTTTTGAAGTGGTCCTATCAGCCCAAAGAACAAATGGTAATTCTTCAGCCCATTTTCCCTTCTTGGATCCCAATTTCTTCTTCAAATTGTTGATGATGATCTTGTTACTAGATGCTACTTGACCATTAGCTTGAGGATGTGCTGGAGTCGAAGTCACCATCTTGATTCCCCAACTTTCACAAAAGCTGGTTGTTCTAAATAGGGTAATAGTATTTAATAATGGCGAATAAGGATTTTGAGCATAGTTGTTTTAAAGATATTCAAAGAGGAGGAGTGTCAGATAAAAACCTTAATTTCCTTCGATCCAATTAAAGTACGTCTGGTAACTAATCATGATCGCTGTTTGATATTTTTTTCTTAATAATTATTAAATTTAAATACATTTAGCTATTGCTAAGTTAAAGTATACGTTTTACAGAAACCACCAATTGCAAACACTTGAAAATATGTAGTCAATACACATTAATGTCTCTAAGGTTAAGTCAACTCATATTCTACCCTAGTGAGTGCATAATTATGCATAACTTTGTAATTTTCTCACAATCCTCCTTAAATCATGAAGTTGCAAATCCGTAATATGTTAACTGTGCAAGTGTGTAATTAACGACTACATATTCTTCACCAAAAATACAATTAAGTCTATATAAATATTCTTCGATCCCATGGGCATGGGAGTTTATTAGACAACGCGGCATCTGCATCCGAATAGATAGAGCTGGGTAAAATAATGGCATGCTTAAATCAGGTGTGTATTAATGGGAATAGGGACAACTGGTTGTGGGCTATGGGTGACATGACGGAGGTCATCAATACAAGCATGGTAAGATATGAATCAGAAAAGTGCAAAGGCGCCAGCAAACCGCAATAGGTATTTCCATGTAACAACAAGGTGCCATTAAGGTTAATTGCTTTGCGTGGATAGAATACTAACAAGGGAAGCGTAGATGTTCCGTGGGATGATTTGTTGGATATTGATTGTGCAAATTGTGTACTTAGGGTGGACTCGATGGAACATCTTATGTTTAAGTGCCTGTGGGCTGATACTATTTGGAACCAGTTGTGTATATGGTTAAACTTACCTCTTACAATGGATGTAGACTCAATGAGGAGTATGTTGGAGTAGGTGAAAAAAATCAGGGGAAGTGAGAAAAGGAAAAACAATGCAGGCGATACTCATGGTCATGGTTTGAATAATATAGATATGTAGAAACGATGAACTGTGATCCATTGTCACAAACAATCTCCGCAGGGATACCAAATCTTGTCAGGATATTACGTTTGATGAATGAGATCACATCCTTTTCTTTAACTTGGACAAATGCCTCTGCTTCGATCCACTTGGAGAAGTAATTTGTCATGGCAAGCATAAAGACTTTTCCACCAGGAGCCTTGGGCAGTTTTCCCACAATATCCATCCCCCATTTCATAAACGGCCACGGGGATATGATAGGATATAATGGTTCAGCTAGTTGATGTAAGATGTTGCTGTGTCTTTGACAAGCATCACATTTTTTGGAGAAGTTCATTGTGTCCTTCTTCATTGTTGGCCAAAAGTAACCTGTCCTCAGTATCTTGGATACTAAGGCTCTGCCCCCAGTGTGGTTTCCACAATCACCTTCATGTATATCCTTAAGAACTTCTTGTGCTTCTTGATATTCCAAGCATCTCAAGTATAGACCTGCAAGTGATTTTCTATACAGCACATCATTAAGGATAATATAATGGGTTACCTTCATTCGGAATGTCTGGGATTTTCCCCTTCCGGGATCATGTTATCCTGAAGATACCGTATTATGGGACTGGTCCAGGATATTGGCTTGTCTTCAGGTAACGAAGTCTCCATGACTTCATGGTTCTCCTTTGTTGCTGGAGTCAAGATATGAACGATGGGTATCTTGATATCGTCTGGTATCTTGAGAGCTGATGCTAAATTTGCTAAGGCATCTGCTTCAGTGTTCTCTTCCCTTGGTACCTGTACTATATCAAATGTTTCGAAACACATAGCTAATCTCTTAACTATTTCTAAATATTTTGCTAAGTTTTTTGCATTCACTGCATAAGAGCCATTAAAATGGTTAGCTAGTAACAAAGAATCAACATAAACTTGAAGATACCTGGCCTTCATATCCTTAGCTAATTGCAAACCAGCTATTAAGGCTTCATATTCAACCTCATTATTAGTAGCCTGAAATTCACAGGATATGGATAGAGGTATAATGTCCCCTTGTGGCGATTTTAGTAGGATACCAAGACCTGTTCCTCTTATGTTGGAGGCACCATCTGTATGCAAGGTCCAACTTTCCTTGATCTCCAATTAGTGAACTTCTTTTTCCACTTCTTCGAGTATATCCTGGCTAAAATCAGCCACAAAGTCGGCAAGTGCCTGTGATTTGATGGTTGTCCTTGGTTCAAAAAGTATATCGTATGCACTAAGTTTCACAGCCCATTTTGCCATCCTTCCTGACATTTCTGGTTTTCTCAAAACAGCCTTAATAGGATAGTTAGTTTTTACATGGATAACATGAGTTTCAAAATAGTGTCTTAATTTAGTAGAAGCCATTATAAGTGCTAAAATTAACTTTTCAAGATAAGAATACCTGGATTCAGCATCTAGTAAGCTTTTACTTACATAATATATTGGATGTTGTTGACCTTCATGATCTTTGACCACGACATCACTTATTGCACTCCTAGAAACGGCTAAGTACAAGGATAATGGTTCACCATCAACTGGCTTCATCAGGAGTGGCGCTGAGGATAAGTATTCCTTCAAGGATATCAGAGCTCTTTCTTGCTTCTCACCCCATTCGAATTTTTGATTCTTCTTCAGGATATTATAGAAGTCTTTACACCTCTCTGAAGATCTTGAGATGAATCTGTTGAGAGCAGCAATTCTTCCGGTCAATCTTTGGACATCTTTGGCGTTCCTTGGTGATTTGATATCCAGGATGGCCTTGATTTGCTCAGGGCTTGCTTCTATTCCACTTTTGGTGACCATGTATCCAAGGAATTTTCCTGCTTTAACCCCAAAATGACACTTGTCTGGATTCAACTTCATGTTGTATTCATCCAGGATGTCAAATGCTGTTGCCAAGTCTTTGATATGATCCTCAGCCCTCCTTGACCTTACCACCATGTCATCGATGTAGACTTCCATCGTGTCCCCCAGTTGGTCTTTGAACATCATGTTGTCAAGCCTTTGGTATGTTGCACCTGCATTTTTTAATCCAAAAGGCATTGCAATATAACAGTATATACCTGTGGGGGTCATGAAGGCTGTATCTTCTTGATCTGAAGGCTTCATTTGAATTTGTTGAAATCCTGAGGATGCATCCATGAAGGTTAGCAGTTCATGACCAGCAGTTGCATCCACCATTGAATCAATGTGTGGGAGTGGAAATGGGTCTTTTGGACAGGCCTTATTCAAGTCTGTGAAGTCCACACACACTCTCCACGTTCCATTCTTCTTTTGGACTACTACTAGATTAGCTAACCATCTAGGGTAGTGGAGTTCTCTTATCATTTTGGTCTTGAGCAGCTTCTGCACTTCTTCTTGTATGATAACATTTCTCTCAGGAGCAAACTTCCTTCGCTTTTGATGTACCGGCAGGAAAGATTTATCTATACCAAGTTTATGAGTAATTATGGACTTAGAGATACCTGTCATATCTTCATGTTTCCAGGCAAAGGTAGAGGCTCTTTTCTTTAAGAAGGATACCAATTCTTGTTCGATATCCTCAGGCATACCTGATCCTAACAATACTTTGATCTCGGCATCCTGAGAATCCAAGGATACTTCCTTCACTTCTTGGTCTCTAGTCTGCAGGACCTTCCCTGGTTGTTTCTGTAATTGCTATGCCTCAGTGGGCTTTGTAGTCCACTTCATTGAGGATGCATAACATTCTTTTGCGTCTTGCTGATCGCTTTCAATCTTGATAACTCCTCACGGACTTGGTAGTTTCACTCAATGATGATAGGTTGATGGTACTGCCTTCATGCTGTGGATCCATGGCCTGCCTAATATCACATTACAACAAGATAAAGAGTCAATAACACAAAACTTTTGTAGGGAGTTAGTTCCCTCAATATATATTGGAAGTTTAATTTCTCGCAATGTGTTTTTGGTTTTGCCACTGAATCCCACAAGAACTGAGGACTTCGGGATAATATCCGTTTCCAGGATATCCATTTTCTTCAATGTATCCATCTGGATAATGTTCATAGAGCTTCCTCCATCAACGAGTATCCTGCGCACAAAACAGTTAGCTATACATAAAGTAATTCCCAAACCGTCATGGTTGGATGAACAAGATCACATCGATCTTCCTCATCGAAGGAGATGATTCTTTGAGTTGTCAACGTGGAAGTATGGAGAGGTCTTTCTCCATTGTCCATCTTCGTTTCTTTGGAACGCTTCTTAGCTGCTGAATACGAGGTTCCATAAATGTCCGATCCTCCCGAGATAAAGGATACAACATTGGCTCCGAGTGGTGGAGAAGGTGCCCTTTCAGGTATCTTGACAGGATCCTGACTTTTGTTCTTGTTTCTTCCAAATAGTTCCTTCAGGTGTCCTTTGCTAAGAAGGTATCCTATCTCCTTCCGAAATGCCATACAATCTTCAGTGTGATGTCCAAAGTCTTCATGAAATACACACCATTTAGACTTGTCTTTGCTGGATCCGGGCTTGTTATTTTTCTTGGGCCATCTGGCCTTGTCACCTAAATCCTGCATGGCACATATTACACCACCAATATCAATATTAAAACAATATTCGGAGATTTTAGGATACTCCTCATCGTCTTCGTTTTCATCCACGGCGTTTATCCTGGAGATATCTTGTTTGGAATAAGGCTTGGGCCTAGAGAACTTCTGTGGAGGGTCTGACTTCCTGTTGGTAGATTCATACTTCGGGATAACCAAACTTCCATGAGCTTTTTTATCATCCTCTAGCCGTATGTATCTTAATGTCCTGTTTCTGACTTCATCAAGATTCCTACATGGAGTCATGACAAGATCGTCATAGAAGGATGGATCCTTCTTTAACCACATCTTGAGAGCTTCAACAACAGCCGCCATGTCAAGGTTAGGGATATCCAAAGCTTACCTGCTAAATCTAGTTATGTAATCCCTTAGGAATTTATTATTAGGTGGAACAATTCTATATAAGTCATCTGTCATTTTCTCAAAAGATCTACTACAAGAAAATTGATTATTGAATAAGTTAATCAAATGAGCAAAGGAAGTAATATTATTGGAAGGAATACTTAATAACCATTTGAGGGCCAGCCCCGTTAGTGTTGAACCAAATCCCTTACATAAACAGGCTTCTTTGATTTCAGCGGGAATTGGGTTAACCTCCATCCTCTCTCTGTATAGAGCTACGTGTTCCTCAGGATCCGTAGTGCCATCGTACAGTTTCATGTTGGGTGGTTGGAATTTCCTGGGGATCTCCACGTCGCATATAGGCCAAGTGAACCTGGATAATCTGTGACTGCCTACCGGAACTTCAGCTATGGGACGAATTATCCCAGGGATATTGGAAATCATATCCTTCATTTTCTGCAATTCCCTGGCTATCTCGAGATATCCCTTTATCCTGCACAGATCCATGGTTAGTATATAAATTAGCATTAAGTAAACTGTTACTGAGATCATGGTTAGGTCTATGGTATCCTGAGCCTTGACGGCTAGTTCCTCCATTGAGGGTATCCTCAGGATAAGGTGACGTCTGCATAGGGATGTCATCTCCAACATGTACTTCAGAGGACACTATTGGAGATCCTGACATGAATATGTCGGCTGGCGTAGTTGAACGAGGCTGCATGTTGATGTAGTCCGGCCTCGTCGGTCTGGGTAACTCCGAGGATACCGGAGGACAGATTCCCCAATATCCTGATTGCTGTTGAGACGGGATCCTTGTTGGTTGTGTCCCCAAGGATCCAGGATTCTGAAGGATAGATGATCCTGGAGAATCATAATCAAGAACCCTGGGCATGATTGGAGTATTCTCCTGCCCTGGTTTCTTTTTTATCCCTTCAATTTCTTTGAATAACCTTGTGTTGGTCTTTTCTTGCTGCTCCATGTGAGTTTTGACATGTATAATCAAAGAAAAAATGTCATTGTTGGATATAACCAGATCTACCCGTGTAGAGGTTCCCGGGTACGGTGGAAGTTCTCCTCTGGGTTGAGTGTTCTTCTTCGGGACTGGTGGAGGACCAGGGTTAACACTTGAAGCAGCGATGACCACCGGAGCAAAAATGGAGCTTGTTTTTGGTTGTGAAGACATGATGAAAGGATGAAGGTGATGGAGAATGAAATAAACGGTTTTGAAAGATTGAAGCACCGATTGCCCCACGGTGGGCGCCAAATTGTTTGGGGTAAAAATCAACAAGTGTAATTTCGTAAGCAAATTAGTAAGCGAGGTTTAGGTGTTTGATAGAAATGAACGTAAATGCAATGACACAAGGATTTGTTGCGAGGAAAAAACCCGTTATCCCGAGGATAACAAGAAAAAAACCCCGGGCGGTGAAAACTATCACCACCGGTTTATTAATAATCGAAAAATGTTACAAATGTTTGGAGCTTTCTTCTCTAGATCGTGTTTACAGAGTAATGCTATAGCTAGAGTGTAAGTTGTGTCCTATATGATCTAATCAGCTCCTATTTATAGTTACAAGAAGGATCACTAGATAATAACTAGCAATAAAGAGCATTAATTGTCCTGATTATGATCTTGGAGCGGTTATAGCTTGCATATCATTGTTATAAACGAGTTGTAACTCCCTCCAACGTCTACAATCTTTAATGCTTTATTAATTGTTAACCGTTTCTTGTCGTTTGGAGGATACTGCATCCTCAGGTTATCCTGAATATGCCACATTTCAGGATACCAAAAATCCCATGTATAATAGTTGCTTAGTGGTCCGAATCTTTGGGAGATCATGTGAAGTTGAATGACCTTGTAAACATCAAAGAAAGGTGGTTGAACTGTTAGTATAACAATATATTAAAGATACATGTTGCTTGGGAGGATACTGTATCCTGAAGTTATCCTGAACATATCCTTTGCTTAGGATACTGAAAATCCGAGCCCTAACAAGACCTCTCCGCACTTCCACTCTGACAACTCAAAGGATCATATCCTTCGACGTGGAGGATCGATGTGATCTTATGGATCCCAACCATGATGGTTTGGTAATCACTTTATGTATAGCTAACTGTTTTGTGCGCAGGATACTCGTTGATGGAAAAAGCTCTATGAACATTATACAAATGGATGCCTTAAAGAAGATGGATATCCTGGAAACGGAGATTATCCCAAAATCCTCAGTTCTAGTAAGATTCAGTGGCAAGACCAAGAACACTTTGGGAGAAATCAAACTTCCAATATATATTGAAGGAACTAACTCTCTGCAAAAATTTTGTGTTATTGACTCATTATCTTGTTGTAATGTGATATTAGGCAGGCCCTGGATCCACAGCATGAAGGCAATGCCCTCAACTTATCATCAATGTGTGAAACTACCAAGTCCTTTGGGGGTCATCAAGATTGAAAGCGATTAGCTAGATGCCAAGGAATGGTATGATTCATCAATGAAGTGGACTACAAAGCCTACTCAAGCATAGCAATTACAGAAACAACCGGGGAAGGTCCCGCAAGCAAGAGAGCAGGATGTAAACGAAGTATCTTTGGATCCTCAGGATACTGAAATCAAAGTATTATTAGGATCAAGTATTCCTGAGGATATTGAGATGGAATTAATATCCTTCCTAAAGAAAAGAGCTTCTACCTTCGCCTAGAAACATGAAGATATGACAGGTATCTCTAAGTCTATAATTACTCATAAACTTGGTATAGATAAATCTTTCAGGCCGGTACATCAAAAGCGAAAGAAGTTTGCTCCTGAGAGAAACGCTATCATACAAGAAGAGGTGCAGAAGCTGCTCAAAACCAAGATGATAAAATATGTCCAATATCCTAGATGGTTGGCCAATCTAGTTGTTGTTCAGAAGAAAAATGGAAAATGGATAGTGTGTGTGGACTTCACAGACCTGAATAAGGCCTGTCCAAAAGACCCACTCCCACACATTGACTCAATGGTGGATGCAACGGCTGGCCATGAGCTGCTAACCTTCATGGATGCATCCTCAGGATTTCACAAATTCAAATGGAGCCTTCAGATCAGGAGGATACAGCCTTCATGACTCCCACAGGTATATACTTTTATACTGCAATGCCTTTCGGACTAAAAAATCCAGGTGCAACATACCAGAGGCTAGTCAACATGATGTTCAAAGACCAGCTGGGGACATGATGGAAGTCTACATAGACGACATGGTGGCAAAGTCAAGAAAGGCTGAGGATCATCTCAAAGACTTGGCAACAGCATTTGACATTCTGGATGAATACAACATGAAGTTGAATCCAACCAAGTGTCACTTCGGAGTTGAAGCAGGAAAATTCCTTGGATACATGGTCACCAAAAGAGGAATAGAAGCAAGCCCTGAGCAGATCAAGGCTATCCTAGATATCAAATCGCCAAGGAACGTCAAAGATGTCCTAAGATTGACCAGAAGAATTGCAGCTCTCAACAGGTTCATTTCAAGATCATCAGAGAAGTGTAAAGACTTCTATGATATCCAAAGGAAGAACCAAAAATTTGAATGGGGAGAGAAGCAAGAAAGGGCTTTGGTATCCTTGAAGGAATACTTATCCTCAGCACCACTCCTGATGAAGCCAGTTGATGGTGAACCATTATCCTTGTACTTAGCTGTTTCGGGGAATGCGATAAGTGATGTCCTGGTAAAAGATCATGAAGGTCAACAATATCCCGTATATTATGTAAGTAAAAGTCTACTAGATGCTGAATCCAGGTATTCTTATCTTGAAAAGTTGATTTTAGCACTTATAATGGCTTCTACTAAATTAAGACATTATTTTGAAACTCATGTTATTCATGTAAAAACTAACTATCCTATTAAAGCTGTTTTGAGAAAACCAGAAATGTCAGGTAGGATGGCAAAGTGGGCTGCGAAGCTTAGTGCATATGATATCTTGTATGAACCAAGAACAGCCATAAAATCTCAGGCACTTGCCGACTTTGAGGCTGATTTTAGCCAGGATATACTTGAGGAAGTAGAAAAGGAAGTTCAACAACTGGAGATCAAGGAGAGTTGGACTTTGCATACCGATGGTGCCTCCAACATAAGAGGAACAGGTCTAGGTATCCTGCTAAAATCGCCACATGAGACATAATACCTCTATCTATATCTTGTGAATTTCAGACTACTAATAATGAGGCTGAATATGAAGCCTTAATAGCTGGTTTGCAATTAGCTATGGATATGAAGGTCAGGTATCTTCAAGTTTATGTCGATTCGTTGTTATTAGCTAACCATTTCAATTGCTCTTATGCAGTATATGCAGAAAAGTTAGCGAAATATTTAGAAATAGTTAAGCAATTAGCTATGTGTTTCGAAACATTTGATATAGTACATGTACCAAGAGAAGAAAACACTGAAGCAGATGCATTGGCAAATTTAGCATCGGCTCTCAAGATACTTGATGACATCAAGATACCTATCATACATATCTTGACTCCAGCAACAAAAGAGAGCCACGAAGTCTTGGAGACTTTAAAGCCTAAGGATAATCTAGTATCCTGGACCCATCCCATAATGCGGTATCTTCAGGATCACGAGATACTAGAAGGAGAAAACCCAAGAGCTTTCCAAATGAAGGTAACCCAGTTTCTTATTTTAAATGATGTTTTGTATAGAAAATCACTTGCAGGTCCATACTGGAGATGCTTGGAACATAATGAAGCACAAGAAGTTCTCAAAGACATACATGAAGGTGATTGTGGAAACAACACTGGGGGCAGAGCCTTAGTATCCAAGATACTGAGGACAGGATACTTCTGGCCAACGATGAAGAAAGACGCGATGAATTTCTCCAAAAAGTGTGATGCTTGCCAAAGACATAGAAACATCTTGCATCAACCGGCTGAACCATCATATCCTATCATATCCCCGTGGCCATTTATGAAATGGGGAATGGATATTGTGGGAAAGCTGCCTAAAGCTTCTGGTGGAAAGGTTTTTATGCTGGCAATGACAGATTACTTCTCCAAATGGATCGAAGATTAGGCATTTGTCCAAGTTAAAGAAAAGGATGTGATCTCATTCATCAAACGCAATATCCTGACAAGATTTGGTATCCCGGCAGAGATTGTCTGTGACAATGGATCACAGTTCATCGGTAGTAGAACAACCAACTTTTGTGAAAGTTGGGGAATCAAAATGGTGACTTCAATTCCAGTACATTCTCAAGCCAATGGTCAAGCAGAGTCAAGTAACAAGATCATCATCAATAATTTAAAGAAGAAATTGGGATCTAAGAAGGGAAAATGGGCTGAAGAACTACTATTTGTTCTTTGGGCTGATAAAACCACATCAAAAAATGCAACGGGACAAACACCTTTCTCTTTGGTGTTTGGGGCCGAAGCTGTTATCCCTACAGAGATGGTTATCCCCACAGTAAGAACCAGCGTCCAAGATACTGAGTCCAACAACCAAAGTCTTACCAAAGACCTGGATACCATCGATGAACTCAGAGATCTCGCCAGGATCAGAATGGCAGCATACCAACAAAGAATAGCCAAGTCCTACAACAAGAATATCAGGGTTCGAAGGTTCCAAGTAGGAGATATGGTATTAAGAAAGGCATTCCAGAAAACCACTAACCCAACAGATGGAAAGCTAGCTCCAAAGTGGGAAGGCCCTTACTTAATCGATTCAGAAGCAGGTAAAGGGGCCTACAGGTCAATCACTATGGAAGGTGTTCCTATACCAAGAGCCTGGAACGCTATCCACCTTAAAGCATATTTTTATTAGTATCCTCGACTGGTATGTTGATATCCTCAGGATAAAGGTATGTTCCCTCATCTATTTTTTTATTTTGAACTTTGTTATCTCTAAATCAAGTTTACTGACTTAAGCATCGGAGGGGTGTTAGCTAGGCTAACACCCACCCCTCATCAAGAGCTTAGTGTTTTGCAGTTATCCCAAGGATATGTTCTCTTCACAACAGTCAGAGGCTGATCACCTCACACACGAATAAGATATCCCTGATATCTCCTAAGGTTTAAAGGTCTTCACCTTTCCAACGAACGCCTGGAGCGCACGAATAAGATATCTTGGATATCTTCTAAGGTTTAAAGGTTTTCACCTTTCCAACGAACGCCTGGAGCGCACGAATAAGATATTTTGGATATCTTCTAAGGTTTAAAGGTTTTCACCTTTCCAACGAACTCCTGGAGTGCACAATGATTCGGATATAGTTCGAGGCAAGCGGACCAGACCAGCTGATAATCCGTTTGTTGTTGGCTATATATTAAATCCATAAGATAAGTGGCAGACATGTCACACATACGGTTTATAACATTTTCATGTTATCTAAGGTTTATAACATTTTCATGTTATCTCAAGTTTTCGCATTTACGTGCCCGTACGTTTGGGACTTCCCCAGTATTATCTCAAGCTTAGACATTTTCATGTCTCCCAAGTCAAGGCTTTATCGCCAGTACAAAGGCCTTGTCGCCAGTAAATGGGCTTTATCGCCAGGATTATCTAACTTTGTTTTGACAGATCGAAGATCGGACAAATCGCTAAATGTAGATATATTACAAAGTTGTTTTTGACTTAACAAAATTCCAGAAACATGATACTTCAAAAGGCTCAACAATTGGAGACATCATATGTAAGCTAATAAGATTTATAAATGATCTCCATAAGACTCTTTACGCTTAGTTCTATCACTCAATTTATATTTCAAGGTATGATCTTTGGCTTGATTGTGATAACTCACACAAGGCATAAGGATATATTATCCTTAAGATATTTTATTTCAATTCCTAATATGTCTTTTGATTATGTTTTCTAAAAATATATATACTTAAAAGTATTTTATGTTCAAGATATATAATCCTCAGGATATTTTAATACAAAGTCTTAAAAGATACTTTTTCTGAAAATATATTTCTCAAAATATTCAGGAAGCATGTTTTCAAGATACATTATTCAGGACAGTAATTTATTTCAGAAAATTAAAGACATGTAAGATTCCAACTAAAACTTGTAAGTTACTGAAAACAATGCTTAAAGCCAAAAGATTATAATATTACTAATCATAAGTGCAGGAAATTAAAAGGAAACGCCCGGATTTCGTGTTGAAAAGCCAAGATCCCTCCACCCGAATATTGCCATATGTCCAAAAGTCAAGATATAATGGGCTTCGCCTTGGAAAGTCAAGATCCCTCCACCCATGTATCCTAATATCCTAAGCATAATATTGTTCAAGCCAGAAAAGTAAATTGTTCAACAACCATTACAACCCAACATCAAACCAACAAACACAAACACATAAAAGTTGGGCTCAAGCTTTTTCTTTACCGCCATCACTGCCCAATTGATCGGCATCACCAACCGCTTTCACCGCATCCTTGATCGCCACATCCACTGCCTCCTCCGCAACCTTCTCCGCACCACTAGGACCAGCATCCTCCATATCCTCACCATTAAGCTCAGCCAAAACTCTCTCCCAACCAGCTACGTCCCAAAATGAAGTATCCAGACCAGCATCCTTTGCTTCCTTAGCCATCCTGAGCCGGGAATGGAATACAGAGACTGCAGCCGACTTCTTCGCCCCCTCCATGGCCTCATGAACCTTTGACAAGCATTCCGCTTCCTGGTGAATCAGCTCCTTCTTGGCCACTGGCAGCTCTTGTTTCACGTCATCCAGCTCTTTGATCTTCTTGTCAAGAAGACTGGTCTTTGTGATCCCTATCTTCACCAATTCAGAAATACGGGTCTGGGCTTCATGAAGTTCAAGGCTCATGGCAGTAAATCGGGAGGAAAGAAACTCAAGGACCTACAAGGATAAGGAATCATCAATATATATTATCTTCAGGATATGGGAAATCGTGACAAAAGGGAAAGATACCTGTTGAGTCTTACTTATAGCATCCTGGAAATCAATGTCATGCACAGTAATGGAGTCTCTAGTCTCTTGACTTTTCCGTTTCTTAGAACCTTTCGCTCGGTTGCCTTCTGGACGAGGGATAGAGCTAGAAACGGGTTCCTTCTTGATAGTGCTTCGGGTGGATACCATACTATCAATATCGTCAAGAGCAAAAGCAGGAGCAGACTTGCCTACAAGTACATAGGTTAGTATCTCTGATCCTTAAATTTCCTACTAATATCTCGAATATTTCTTACCAGACATAACAGAGCTCGCGGACGGAGATGGTTCTTGAAGGCCTGACTGGAAATAAAATGTCCTCTCTTCCTCGTCAATAAGAAAGAAAGAGGCAAGCTTATCCTCGGTTTCTCTGGTGGGAGGAGCAATCTCGAAGAACTTCAAAGCTGCACAAACAAGATAAAGCATGTCAGTTTGATACATATATTGGCATACGGCTTCAAGATAAGTTATCCTACTTTTGGAAACCCAGAGATATGGAAGAGAAAGAAAGAATAAAATTACCTAGATAAAGGAATCAATGAAGACAGACATTATTTATCTGGGTAGATATATGGACGACCTAGGGTGTACTCAGTCACGGACGACTGACACGTATGGCCAATCTATCGCCACACGGGGTTCGAATTACAAAAATTTTACAGTTGTAATCCATGCCAACAACTGTTAAATTTGGGGACAATTGTTAGGGCTCGGATTTTCAGCATCTTCAGCAAGCAATATGTTCAGGATAATTCCAAAATATGGTATTCTCCAAGGTAACGGGTATCCTAAATTTTTTGTATAACTAACAATATCGTTCGCCGCCTTTCCTTATTCACCAGGTCAAAGATGTCGTCATAATTCCCTGAAGACTCGCACTTGCCGTTAATAGGACGTCACAAAAAAGGAAACGTGATTTATGGAGTAATTAACAGCTAATAGGAAAGAACCAATAGTTTCCTAATTTATAGGAAAGTTTGTTAGTCTCTTCTTGTTATAAATAAAGCCTAACTCGGATCACAACACACACTTTTTAGCACTCAAGACTTAGAGTACTCGTTCATTGTAATCACGATCCGATTAAGCTCCACCACTTGTAACCACTTAATTATTAATAAATCGGTGGTGATAGTTTTCAGCACCCGGGGTTTTTTTCTTGTTATCCTAAGGATAACAGGGTTTTTTCCTGGCAACAAATCTTTGTGTTCAAGCAATATTTACAAGCACCTAGTCCCATTTTACTAATTTGGTTGTAAAATCACACTTGTCAATTTTTGACCAAATCAGTTATATAATTTGACGTGTAGTGGACGACTCGCTTATTCGTATTTACATTCGTTTGTCATTAATCTAAGGTGAGTTTATCATTCCCCTATTTTACCAACTTTTCTAAACGTTTTGGGGACACATGCGTACGTATCCGTATTTCATACTATATATATATATATATATATATATTCAAACAAATGCATACATGTTATAGTGAGTGACTTAATCAAACATACGTGCTACTTGCTTACTTGTATTACTATTCATTCATTCGTATGATGTGTTACTATTCATTCATTCGTATGTTGGGATTACTATTCATTCATTCGTATAGTGGGTGCTCCTACTATTGACCAACGCCCAATTCGTTTGGCAACGGTCTACATACTTGTTTATGGTTTGATTATATTTACCACACTTATCACGTTATGCATATCTATATTGTTGTGTCAAAACTGGTGATATTCTCACTCAACTTTATGTTGACAAGCTCCATTTTTCTATGCATATGCAGGTGCTTGTATTGAAGATTGAAGTTTGGACACGTAGACAGGACCTTAGGATATAAACAAGAAAACATTATTTGAGCTTACATTCATGTACTTATATTGTTTGCTATATTTGAATATTGTGTGCACATTTGAAATAAAATAATTAAATGGATATTGTCACATTTATATTATGATAGTATCTTCGAGCTGTGAGCAATCGGATCACGCCCCGGCATTTCCGCCTTAGGTTGGGGTGTGACAATACCCGAGGCCTTACCATGATCCCGGTAACAGTTTACTTAATGCTAATTTGTATACTAACCGTGAATCTGTGCAGGATAAGGGGATATTCCCCTAGATAGCCAGAGAATTGCAGAAAATGAAGGATATGGTTTCCAATATCCCCAGGATAATCCGTCCCATAGCTGAAGTTCCCGTAGGCATCCACAGGTTATCCAGGTTCACTTGGCCTATATGCGACGTAGAGATCCCCAAGAAGTTCCAGACACCCAGCATGAAGCTGTACGATGGCACTACAGATCCTGAGGAACACGTAGCTCAGTACAGAAAAAGGACGGAGATCAACCCCGTCCCTATTGACATCAAAGAAGCTTGCCTATGCAAGGGATTCGTTTCAACACTAACGGGGCTGGCCCTCAAATGGTTATTGAGTATTCCTTCCAACACCATTACTTCATTTGCTCATTTGATTAACTTATTCAATAATCAATTCTCTTGTAGTAGATCTTTTGAGAAAATGACAGGTGATTTAATATAAAATTGTTCAGCATAACAATGAATCCTAAGGGATTACATAACTAGATTTAGCAGGGAAGCTTTGGATATCCCCAACCTCGACATGGCAGCTGCTGTTGAAGCTTTCAAGATGGGTTTGAAGAAGGATTCACCTTTCTATGACGACCTTGTCATGACTCCATGCAGGAATCTTGACGAAGTCAGGAACATGGCATTAAGATATATTCGGTTAGAGGATGATAAGAAGGCTCATGGAAGTTTGGTTATCCCGAAGTATGAGTCTACCAACAGGAAGTCAGACTCTCCACAGAAGTTCTCCAGGCCCAAGCCTTATTCCAAACAAGATACCTCCAGGATAAACGCCATGGAAGAAGACGAAGATGATAAGGAGTATCCTAAAATCTTCGAAATATTGTTTTAATATTGATATTGGTGGTGTGATATGTGCCATGCAGGATTTAAGTGATAAGGCTAGATGGACCAAGAAAAGTGAAAAGTCTGGATCCGGCAAAGACAAGTCCAAATGGTGTGCATTCTATGAAGACTTTGGCCATCGCACTGACGATTGTATAGCACTTCGGAAGGAAATAGGATATCTTCTCAGCAAAGGATACTTGAAGGAACTATTTGGAAGAAACAAGAACAAGAGTCAGGATCTTGTCAAGATACCCAAAAGGGCACCTTCTCCACCACCCGGAGCTAAGGTTGTACCCTTCATCTCAGGAGGATCTGACATCTGGGGAACCTCATATTCAGCAGCTAAGAAGCGTTCCAAAGAAATGAAGATGGACAACGGAGAAATACCTCTCCGTACTTCCACGTTAACAACTCAAAGAATCATATCCTTCGATGACGAGGATAGATGAGATTTTGTGGATCCCAATCATGATGGTTTGGTAATTACATTATGTATAGCTAACTGTTTTGTGCGCAGGATACTTGTTGATGGAGGCAGCTCCGTAAAAATTATCCAACTGGATGCCTTAAAGAAAATGGATATTCTTGATACTAAGATTATCCCGATATCCTCAGTCCTCGTGGGATTCAGTGGGGAGACCAAGAATACCCTGGGAGATATCAAACTTCCTGTATACATAGAGGAAGTAAACTCTCAACAAAAATTTTGTGTTATTGACTCATTGTCTTGTTGTAATGTGATCTTAGGCAGACCATGGATTCATGACATGAAGGCAGTACCCTCAACATACCATCAGTGTGTAAAACTTCCAAGTCCTTGGGGATTATCAAGATAGAAAGTGACCAACAAGACGCCAAAGATTGCTATGCATCTTCAATGAAGTCGGCTGCAAAGCCTACTTAATCATAGCAATTACAGAAACAACCAGGGGAGGTCCTGCAAGCTAGAAAGCAGGATGTGAAGGAAGTATCTTTGGATCCTCAAGATACTGAGATCAAAGTATTGTTAGGATCAAGTATTCCTGAGGATATTGAGATGGAATTGATATCCTTCCTAAAGAAAAGAGCTTCTAGCTTCGCCTGGAAACATGAAGATATGACAGGTATCTCTAAATAATTACTCATAAACTTGGTATAGATAAATCTTTCAGGCCGGTACATCAAAAGCGAATGAAGTTTGCTCCTGAGAGAAACATTATCATACAAAAAGAAGTGCAGAAGCTACTCAAAACTCAAAACCAAGATGATAAGAGAGGTCCACTATCCTAGGTGGTTGGCCAATCTAGTTGTAGTCCAGAAGAAGAATGGAAAGTGGAGAGTGTGTGTGGACTTCACAGACCTAAATAAGGCCTGTCCAAAAGACCCATTTCCACTCCCACACATTGACTCAATGGTGGATGCAACTGCTACCCATGAACCACTAACCTTCATGGATGCATCTAGGGCCGGCTCAACGTCCTCGAAGGCCTAAAATTAACTAAAATTTTGAGGCCTTTTTCTCTTCTTTTATTTTTGCGTATACGGATAAAGAGTATACAAAAATTATAGAATAATGATGATATGCAATGATAATGGATTTAAAGCAATCCTCTTTAGTTGTGGCACATCTATAAGTTACTAATTCTAAAAGAGCTCCACTTCAAAATCTCATAATACATAGCTTCTATTTAAAATGGACGCCCTATAAAAATGGAGGCCTAAAGCCATTGCCTTATTTAGCTTACCCAAGAGACGGCCCTGGATGCATCCTCAGGATTTCAACAAATTCAAATGGAGCCTTCAGATCAAGAAGACACAGCCTTCATGACTCCCACAGGTATATACTGTTATATTGCAATGCCTTTTGGACTAAAGAATGCATGTGCAACATACCAGAGGCTGGTCAACATGATGTTCAAACACCAACTGGGGGACACGATGGAAGTCTACATAGACGACATAGTGGTAAAGTCAAGGAGGGCTAAGGAACATCTCAAAGACTAGGCAACAGCATTTAACATCTTGGATGAATACAACATGAAGTTGAATCCTGCCAAGTGTCATTTTGGAGTCAAAGCAGGAAAGTCCCTTGGGTACATGGTCACCAAAAGAGGAATAGAAGCAAGCCCTGAGCAGATCAAGGCTATCCTAGATATCAAATCGCTAAGGAACGTTAAAGATGTCCAAAGATTGACCAGAAGAATTGCAGCTCTCAACAGGTTCATTTCAATATCATCAGAGAAGTGTAAAGACTTCTATGATATCCTGAGGAAGAACCAAAAATTTGAATGGGGAGAGAAGCAAGAAAGGGCTTTGGTATCCTTGAAGGAATACTTATCCTCAGCACCACTCCTGATGAAGCCAGTTGATGGTGAACCATTATCATTGTACTTAGCTATTTCGGGGAATGCGATAAGTGATGTCCTGGTCAAAGATCATGAAGGTCAACAATATCCTGTATATTATGTAAGTAAAAGTCTACTAGATGCTGAATCCAGGTATTCCTATCTTGAAAAATTAATTTTAGCACTTATAATGGCTTCTACTAAATTAAGACATTACTTTGAAACTCATGCTATTCATGTAAAAACTAACTATCCTATTAAAGTTGTTTTGAGAAAACCAGAAATGTCAGGTAGGATAACAAAGTGGGCTGTAAAACTTAGTGCATACGATATTGTGTATGAACCAAGAACAGCCATCAAATCTCAGGCGATTGCCGACTTTGTGGCAGCTAGGATATACTTGTTGAAGTAGAAAAAGAAGTTCAGCAGTTGGAGGTCAAGGAGAGTTGGACCTTGCATACTGATGGTGCTCCAACATAAGAGGAACAGGTCTAGGTATCCTGCTAAAATCGCCACAGGGGGGGCATTATACCTCTATCTATATCTTGTGAATTTCAGACTACTAATAATGAGGCTGAATATGAAGCCTTAATAGCTGGTTTACAGTTAGCCAAGGATATAAAGGTCAGGTATCTTCAAGTTTATGTTGATTCATTATTATTAGCTAACTATTTTAATGGCTCTTATACAATAAATGCAGAAAACTTAGCAAAATATTTGGAAATAGTTAAGCAATGAGCTATGTGTTTCGAAACATTTGATATAGTACATGTACCAAGAGAATGGAACGCCGAAGCAGAAGCCTTAGCAAATTTAGCATCAGCTCTCAAGATACCAGATGATATCAAGATACCCATCGTGCATATCCTGGCTCCAGCAACAAAAGAAAACCATGAAGTTATGGAGACTTCAAAACCTGAAAACGATCCAGTATCCTGGACCCGTCCCATAATACGGTATCTTAAAGATAACGAGATCCCAGAAAGAGAAAACCCTAGAGCCTTTCGAATGAAGGTAACCCAGTATATTATCCGAAATAATGTTTTGTATAAAAAGTCACTTGCAGGTCCATACTTGAGATGCTTCGAACACCATGAAGCACAAGAAGTTCTCAAAGACATACATGAAGGCGATTATGGAAACCACACTAGGGGCAGAGCCATAGTATCCAAGATACTGAGGACAGGTTACTTCTGGCCAACAATGAAGAAGGATGCAATGAATTTCTCCAGGAAGTGTGATGCTTGTCAAAGACACAGCAACATCTTGCATCAGTCAGCTGAACCACTACATCCTGTTATATCCCTGTGGCCATTCATGAAATGGGGAATGGATATTGTGGGAAAGCTGCCAAAGGCTCCTGGTGGAAAAGTCTTTATGCTGGCCATGACATATTACTTCTCTAAGTGGATCGAAGCCAAGGCATTTGCCCAGGTTAAAGAGAAGGATGTGATCTCATTTACCAAACGCAATATCCTGACAAGATTCAGTATCCCGGCAGAGATCGTTTGTGATAACGGTTCACAATTTATTGGTAGTAGAATAACCAACTTTTGTGAAAGTTGGGGAATCAAAATGATAACTTCAACTCCAGTACATCCTCAAGCTAACGATCAAGCAGACTATAGTAACAAGATCATCATCAACAATTTGAAGAAGAAATTGGGGTCCAAAAGGGGAAAATGAGCTGAAGAACTACCATTCGTTCTTTGGGCTGATAGAACCATTTCAAAAAATGCAACGGGTCAAACACCCTTCTCTTTGGTGTTTGGGGCCAAAGTTATTATCCCTACAGAGATGGTGATCCCCACAGCAAGAACCAACATCCAAGATACTGAGTCCAACAACCAAAGCCTTACGGAAGACCTAGACATTATTGATGAGCTTAGAGATCTAGCTAAGATCAGATGGCAGCATACCAGCAAAGGATAGCCAAGTCCTACAACAAGAACATCCGAATCCGAAGATTCCAAGTGGGAGATATGGTGTTAAGAAAGGCATTTCAGAATACCACTAATCCAGTAGATGGAAAACTAGCTTCAAAGTGGGAAGGTCCTTACTTGATTAATTCAGAAGACTTCGGCCATCGCACTGAAGATTGCATAGCACGATGTTCGAATATAGTTCGAGGCTGGCGGACCAGACTAGCTGATAATCTGTTTGTTGTTGGCTATATATCGGATCCTCAAGATAAGTGGCAGACGTGTCACACATACGTACTAAGGTTTATAACATTTTCATGTTATCTAAAGTTTCGGCATTTTCATGTCGCTCACGTTTGGGAATTTCCCCAGTTTTATCTAAGGTTTAGACATTTTCATGTCTCTCAAGTAAGGGCCTTGTCGCCGAAATATAGGCTTTATCGCCAGTAAACAGGCTCTATCGCCAGTAAATGGGCTTTATCGCTAGAACTATCTAACTTTGTTAACAGATCGGAGATCAGCCAGATCGCTAAGTGTAGAGATGTTACTAAGTTGATTGTAACTTAGCAAATTCCAAAAGCATGGTGCATAAAAGACCAGCAATTAGGGACATCGTTTGTAAGTTTGTCAATTTAATATCATCTGCGAAGGTACACTTTTATACCTAACTTTTCCTTGGCATTTTATTTGAAATATGATCTTTTGGCTTAATTGTGTCAAGTCTCACTTATAGAGGTTTTAAACATATATTTCCTGAAGATGTTATTCTTAAGATACTTTTCTAAGTATATTAAGGACATGTTTTCTACATATACCAACCTCAGATATTGTATTTTAAATATGATAAGTTTTGGGAATATATTTCACAGATATATTATACTTAACATATCTTACTTTAGAAAGTTTGAGACCATTTTGAATGTGTTATGTTAAGAACATATCGAATTGATTTCTCTTAATATATATATATATATATATATATATATATATATATATATATCAACACTCTAGGTTTAAAGATATATTATTTTATCTCAATGTATAATAAGGACTTAAAAACATATTTTTTTGAAATATAATCCTTAGAATATTTTATTCTAAAATATGAAGAGTTTAAGAAATATGTTTAGGATATATTATCCTCAAGATATTGTATTTCAAAAACTTAAAAATATTTCACAAGACATGTTCTAATGGATTATCTAAAATGACATGTAAATAAAACACAATGCTAAAGCCAAAAGATTATGTTCTTACTAACATTAAGTACAGGAAAATAAAAGGCAAAACACGGGCTTCGTTTTGAAAAGTTAAGATCCATCCACCCAAGTAGTGCCAGATGTCCAAAAGTCAAGATAACACGAGCTTCGTCTTGAAAAGCCAAGATCCCTCCACCGGTGTATCCTATTATCCTAAGCATAATTGTTTAAAGACATGAAAGTAAATTGTTCGACAACCATTACAAACCATCACAAACACATAAACCATAAAAAAGTGGGCTCAGGCCTTGTCTTTTTCGCCCTCATCACCCAACTGTTCGCCATCACCAGCTGCCTTCACCGCATCCTTGATTGCCACCTCCACAGCCTCCTCAGCAACCTTCTCCGCTCCGCTAGGCTCCGGATCCTCCATTCCTTCTCCATTCGGTTCCGCCATAACCTTCTCCCTAGCCGATACGTCCCAAAAGGGAGTATCCAAACCCGCATCTTTTGCCTTCTTAGCCATTCTGAGCCGGGATTGAAAGATGGAAATAGCAGCCGACCTCTTCGCCCCCTCTGCGACCTCTTGGATCCTTGCCAAATAATCTGCTTCTTGGTGAACAAGTTCCTTTTTGGACAGAGCAAGCTCCTGCTTCAGATCCTCACCCTCCTTAGTCTTCTTTTCAAGGAGATTGGTCTTATCAGTCTTGATCTTCGGCATTTCGGCAATACGGGTATTGGCATCGAGGAGTTCATGGCGAAGATCGTTGAACTTGGAGGATAACAGCCCTAGTCCCTGCTCAAAACAAACTATCCTCAGCATACATTATCTTCAAAAAATGAGGATAGGATAAGTCATACCTGATTGAACTCAAGGTCACACGTCGGAGAGGAGTCGGAAGTATCCTTGGTCTTTCTCTTTTTTGAACCCTTGGCTTAACCGCTTTCGGGCTTTGGCTGGGTCACGGGAATGGATTCCTTCTTTTTGGTGCTATGTGTGGAGACCATACTGTCAATGTCGTCAAAAACGAAAACAGGAGCAGATTTACCTACAAAAAACACTTGTTAGTATCTCTAACCCTTAAATTCTTCAACTAATGTATTGATACTTCTTACCAGACATAGCGGAGCCCGCTGACGGCGATGGTTCTTGGAGGCTTGACTGGAAGTGAAAGGTTCTTTCCTCCTCATCAATAAGATAGAACGAATTTAGTTTGCTCTTGGTCTCTTTGCTGGGAGGATCAATCTCAAAGAACTTCAAAGCTGCAAGAAAATAAGACAAAGCATATCAGTCACAGACATATCAGCATACGGCTTCAAAATAACGTATCCTACTTTTGGTGACCCAAAGATATGGAAGGTTTGCAGGATGGGGAAGGGAGTCTCTCCTAACAAAAAAGAACTGTTTCTTCCATTGGTCATTGTTTTGGGTTTTTCTCAAAACGAGTGGGGTTCGGTCAGATTTGGTCTTAAAAAGGTATCTTGAGGAACTGTGGCTACGAAGTTCATAAACGAAAGCGAGCTCAGAAAGGGTGAGATCTAAGGCATGATCAGTAATTAGCCACTCCAACACGAACAAGGTCCTCCAAACCATGGGCATGGTTTGGGCAAAACTAAGACCGGTTCTGTTGAAGAACTCGGTGGTAAAGTCCGAAAATGGGTAAGAAAAGCCAATCTTGAATGGCAAATATGGAAAGCAAATCCAGGTTTTCGAGACAAGGTCGGACAGAACGGCTGGGTCAAAAGGTCTGAAGACAGTCCCCGGAGGGAAACAGCCTCGGGACTGTAGGTTCATGATGTCGGTGTTGTTAAAAGTACATACTTCACTCGCGGGGCTTGCGAGAAGATTTTGTGACACAAAATCTTCAATACCGGAAGTGTGAAGCTTTGGACTCATGATTATAGAAAATGAAGATAAGAGAAGTTGAGAAAATTACCTATGAAGACGATCGGATGATTTGGGAAATATTTATCTTGGATAAATATAGAGATGTTCAAAGGTTTGATATGGTCACGGATGGTTGACACGTGCTCGTAATCTACACAAACAACGAAATTTAAAATTCAAAAATTAACAGCTGTTTCCCACTTTGACAGCCGTTAATTTTGGGAACAATTGTTAGGGCTAGGATTTTCAGTATCCTAGGCAAAAGCAATATGTTCAGGATAACTCCAGGATATTGTATCCTCCAAGTAACAGGTATCCATTGTATAATTAACAAATTGTTTGCTATTTTCCTTGTTTACCAGGTCAAGAGACTTACCATGATTCCCTAAATACTCGGACTTGCAGCTAATAAAACCTGTTCAAAAAGGAAACGTGGAAATCAATTATCTCCGGAAAAATAGGAACGGCTAATTAGATTTAGTCTGTCATTTCCTAATTTATAGGGATTATTGTTAGCTTCTTTTATTATAAATAGAGCTATTACTTGGATCAAAAGACACACATTATCACTCGAGACTTAGTAGTACTCGCACTCTGTAATCACGATCCAGTTTAAGCTCCACTACTTGTAATCATCTTTTGTTATCAATAAACTGGTGGTGATAGTTTTCACCACCTGGGGTTTTTTTTTCTTGTTATCCTCAGAATAACGGGTTTTTTTATCGCAACAAATATCTGTGTTCTAGTATTATTGCATTCATTTCAAGCAAGCACCAAACCGCATTTACTAATTGAACAACAAGAAAACAATAATTATTAACATTAAATAACTTATAGAAAGTTATGTAACATGGCTATTTTGTAACTTTCTTTCTTTATAGATTTCAAGCTAACTTAAAAAGAATAATTACTATTTCGATTTGTTAAATATTTTATAAAAAAGTTAATGATATAATATTAGAAGTGATTTTTTTAATTGAAAAAAGTGATCAAAATTGATGAAAAAGTATGAAGTATTCCGTATAAAATTAGGGCGTGGAGCTCAAAACTGGGTTGATTTTTTTTTTAAAATAGTGGATGCAGGATTATCCTTTAAAGGTATTTTTGTTAATGTTCACTTTTTAAGACTCGAAAATCTGATTACTCACTAATAAAAATTTTGAGAAAATCTCTCTCACCTTCCAACAAAAATTTCTTAAAACAATATGAAAGGTATACCATTACTTTATTCTTTTTAGGTAAAGAAGTATTACCAACTCAACAAATTCTCTTTAATTCTCTAATACCCAATTTATACCAAATTCTTTGATACTAAAATAAATCCAAATAATGAAACAAATGAAAGTAAAACCAATGACCTGTATTTCAAGTCGTACACATGATTTTATATTTATTTTTATTGCTGTCTTGTCACCCAAATCTTTGACTTTGTTCTCCATTCCATATTGTTTATTTGATTTTCTATTTTCTCAACAGTCCGGATCTCCGTCTATTACCTTCTAATTTTGTACGTTTATTACAATACTTTCGTATTAAAAATAGCATATTATTTATTTAGTGATATAGAATATAATGCTTTCTAAAATACGATTTCGCGAAAACTGTTTTAAAAATCATAATTTTAAATTCTATTTTAATTAAATATATATATTCTAATAAAAGAAAATAATTATGGACACGTATTGCTATGACTCTTTGAGATTAAACCTAAAAAAAATTTTACTTCCTATAATAATAATCATGTCATAGATCAATAATTATTCACTTTTATTTTACACTTCATTCATACTATTATACGTTGTTGGAATATATTTCAAAACATATCTGGTGAAATCCAAAAATCAACAAACTGTATTTCTTAAAAATTGAAAAGAATATAATTTCAAATATTATCATTAACATATTATACTATGTATATTGTTGAATATTGTAAATAAATAATAAAAAAAAGCTCTAATATGCTTTCATTTTCGGTTAATTTAGAAAACTATATATGTGTTAAAATGTAAAGATAGTATATATCAATCACTTTCATATATAATAAAGTTTACCATATTTAGTTTTATTTTCTTGGGTTTTTTATCAACGATTGTTTCGGGCTTTTTATGAAATTTAAATTTGATTGTTACAGTTAAAAGTTGGTAAATAGATTGTTTAGTACAAATCAACTACGTTTGACTCAAAATTTGTTACGGCTCGAAAAAGGATAATCTGAGTATTTTAAAAAGTTAAGAATACTATTTATCGTCAAATTTGTTACGGATTCAAAGTTTTGACTTGAAAATGTCAAATAAAAGAAAGAACGTGATTTGGTTTTCGAATTTATTTTCAATGACATTTTTTAAAATAATAAAAAGCTTTGGAGTTTGACAAATTGACTATTTTTCCCATGACTATTTTAATTTAAGAAAATATGGTGAGAACTTCCGACATGCCACCTCCAAGATTTATCAATGCTTCTAACTTTTATCAAATTTGAAATATTTGTGTCAGCATTGCATTTTTCTTTAATAGTGATCAGAAAGTTCAAAGTTGTATATGAAGCATGCCATACAAAATTATACCCAAGTGAAGCAAAACATTCACAAAATTGAAAGTGTTAACATTTTTTTTATGTGTTGTCATTAACCAAAGTCGAGAAGCCCATTCAAATTTATCAAAAAAAATTTAATGGTGTGGCTCTGAACTATTATTGTACGATAAGTCTTCTTCGAAATTGGTTCATAACCAAAATTCTTTCAATTATACTTATATGATACTGATAATGAAATTTCCAATAGATTGAGTTCTCGGGTATGTTTTTGCACTTACGTTATTATTATTATTTTTTTGAAGTTCATTTTTTTTTTTGAAAAAAATCATTTTGTTATATAAAAATCATTTATGTACACATAGTATAGATACAAGTATATATATAATGCATTTTCTATATACATTATGTATTTGCTTTATTTGTAACTTTATTATTTGGATCATTAGGTGCATTGCACGGACTCTAAAACTAGTAACAAATAAAAGATTGAAACAATAACAAAACCAATATGTTCAAATCACGAACTTGTTTAAAATACACACACTTGCAGACATTACTAAATAAATAACATTTTACATTTAAGCAGCTCAAAAAGCTGATAAAGTGACGTTTAAATTGTTCAAATACATGCATAATGATTTTTTCATATATGATAACTAGCGTTTTTATGTAAATTGATTAAAAGTGATAAATTTGTATTTCGCATAACTAAAAGAGTATATACGACATTCATATTAACAAAATTCTATACGTAGCTCTAGTCGACGTTTTTATGTTCTTATATGCTTTACTACATTATAAAACTACTTATATGATTTACTACATTAAAACCAGGTTAGGCAATTTTGAGAGTTACATGACTATATTTTGCGGGATTATGATGCTGATGGGCTGGATTCTGATTTTGGGTGTGATTTGAATGTTTGCACAAGTCCTTTCCTGGTCTTGATCTTGGCAGGTTCACTAATAAGGACACCACTAGGGATGGGAAAATTCTGTACCGGTATCGGTACCGAATCAATACCAAAGAGTTGAGTTTCGGGATCGGTATGGTACCGGTACCGGTATTTTCCAAACTTTTACCTTCAATAGCGGTACCGAACCGAATATTTTGGTATCGGTACTGGTACCAAGATTTTGTGATTTTCGGGATCGGTATTTTCTGTACCATTACTGGTCGGGTACCGGTCGGTACCGAGCTCATCCCGACCGGTAACGGTACCGAGCTCATCTCTAGACACTACCACCTAAAGCCCAGGATGAGTGCCCTTTATAGTAAAATCATCGAGAGTTTAAAATAAACGTTTGGTCTATCCTTCACCAAAGCCGTGTTAGAATGTCTTTGGACCCTTCGTGTTTAAGATTTCTTTATGTCATCAACATTAAAGGATTAGGCCAGCACATGGCAGCAGTGGAGTACTAAGCCATTTTCTTATGATAATGTGGTTCATTGCAAGGAGCTTTCGGGGTTTAAATATAAACATGATTGGGTTAGGTATGCCTATGTGATGTGTTAAGAGTGGGTATTGCGACAAGAAAAAAGGCTCTTATGAATTGACTGTCAGATCCGCCTGAAGAAGAGGTCTACTCTTCAGCCAACGGATATTCTTGTGTTTGGATGGGCGGAAGGAAAACACGCTTGTGTGAACCTTACTGGAGAGCCCCCTTCCCTATGTCGGGTCAAGGACATCAAGTTTGTTGCGAAAAATAAACATGTTTTTATTTTCATTGCTTTTGATATGTTTTTGTTCCTTGTCTCCAAAGCTATTGCGAACATGAAATTAGTTCAGCGGGTTGTGTACAGTAATTCGTCGACGCCGAATAACCTTAACTTTGTTTTTAGAAGGCAGGGTCGTCTCGTGGATAAGCTAAATGAGGCAATGACTTTGGACCTTCATTTTTATAGGGTCTTCATCTTAAATAGGAGTTTTCTATTATGAGATTTTGAAAGTAAAGTTCCTTTAGAATTAGAAATTTATGGATGGACCGTAAGCAAGGAGGCATTACTTCATATCCATTATCACTGCATATAATTCATATTTTATAATTCTTGTATGCTCTCTAGTCTATACGCATAAAGAAAATAAAAGAAAAGGTCCTCAACATTTTAGTTAGTTTTAGGCTCCGAGGACGTCAAGTCGGCCCTGTTAGAAGGGTCGGTTTTGATATTCAAAAGGAAATTGCCGCATAGCTTGTTGCAAACTAACATGCCTCTTTATCGTAGTTGAATCCATTATACAATAGATTTAGAATTATGGTATAGAAAAAAAAGCAATTCTCCGAAAACATTAAACATTACACTAGTTTTATTTCTAATATATAATATATAAATGAAACTTTTAAAAGCTTTCTGGTTGCTCCTTAAATTCTCTCAAGCCACCAAATTACTTTATTTGTAAATGAAGGCTTCTCATGCATTTTACCCGAATTTATGGGTATGGGTTTCACCAACCCTAGATAACTCATAAACGGGTTATAACATCTCATTAAATTAAAAACTAATATTACTAAATATTTGATGTGAAAATTCTATAAAATAGGGATATACTAAAAATTAATATATGATTTAAAAAAATATTATTTATAATTAATAACAATTTATACTAAAAAATAAGCGGGTCTCGGGTCTCACCAAACCCAGATAACTTTTAACCAGGTTATAACATCTCATTTATTCGCGAAACTCTTCTATCATCAAACCGTAAGTATATTATTAAATTTCTTACAATAAATAAAATTAGAATTCAAAAAATATATATATTATAAATGAATAATGTAAAACAACCTCGTAAATACGAGAGATAAATTAAATTAAAAATTAATCTTACCAAATATTTGATATGAAAATCATATAAAATAGCGATATACTAAAAATTAATATCCGATTTTTTTTTAAAAAAAAATATTATTTATAACTCAAAAACAATTTTATAATAAAAAAAAATAAACGGGTCATGGGTCACCAAATCCAAATAGCTTTTAAACGGGTTATAACATATCATTTATTTGTTAAGCCCTTTAATCATCAAACCCTAATTATATTAATAACTTTCTTATAATATAGAAAATTAAAATTCAAAAAGAAAATTGTAAAACAACCCCGTAATACGGGGGGATAAAACCTAATATTATTATACTAGTTTTAAAGCCCGTGTCACACACGGGATAATTTAAATTATAAAATTATAAGTAAAACAAATAATTACAGAGTATATATGAAAAAAATGTATTACATCTATGCTTATATCTATACAATGTGTACATAAATTGATTTTATTTGTATCACAAAATGATTTTTTTAAATGAACTTAATAAAAAAAATGTCTGTGCAAAGACGTACCCGATAATGCTTCTTTCTATTGAAAAATTCATTCTCAGTGTCATATATGTATAATTAAAAGAATTTTGGTTATGAACCAATTTAGGAAATAATAATTCTCATACGATAATAGTTCTAACCACTCGGCTTAAATACAAAAGGAGCGTCGCCTTTATTGATATATTTATCAATTTACCACACATTAAAGGAAAGTAAAACATTAAATTGTAACAATTGATGTTTTTCAAGAACTATATTTTTCTGAGCTACACCATGAAAAAGATTTTGATAAGTTTCAAAGGGCTTCTTGACTTTGTCATAATGACAACATAAAAAATAACATGTTAAACCGTTCAATTTTGTGAATATTTTATTTCATTTGAACATAGTTTTGCATGACATGTTTCCCATACAACGTTATGATCACAATTGAAGAAAAAATTAATGTTCACATAAATATTTCATATTTGATAAAAGTTAGAAGCATTGATAGGCATGGGGTGGCGTTACGAAAGTGTTCGCAATTTTTTCTTAAATTTTAATAGTTGATGGAAAAATAGTCAGTTTGTCAAATCCCGAACCTTTTGATTATTTCAAAAAATAACCTTAAAAATAAATTTGAAACCCGAATCATGTTTAAAATTCTAGCTTTCATACTTTTGACATTTTAAAGTCAACACTTTGAACCCATAACAAATTTTATGATAAATCTATTTTGCATTCTCAAACTTTTAAAAATACTCAAAATTTTCATTTTTGACCCGTAACAAATTTTGGCATAAATGTAGTTAACTTGTACCAAACAATTTATTTACCAACTTTTGACCCATAAAATCAAATTTAAGTTCTACAAAAAACCCGAAACAATTTTTATTTGAAAAACATGATTTGTTGTTGATTTTTGGAATTCACCAAGTACTTTGAAATATATAGAACAATAATATGTTAATATTTATATTTACAAAAATAATAGATATTATATAAATATAGTGTAAAAGGAAAGTGAATAATTATTAATTTATTACATATATATATATTAGGGTATATTGATTTTGGAGAAAAAAATTATAAGAATTAATAAAATAAGTGTTCACACTTATTTTACTTTATTAGAATAAGTTTATTTTATTAGAATAGGTAGATACATAATGTTGTTAGAATTTTCTTGAAGGTCCATACAAAAGTTGCATACTCTTATAGTTGGGTGATGCATTTATGAATAATCCATCCACACCACCGGTTTCCTACTTCTCAAACCCACCCAAAAAATTAAATAAAATTTAAACACTTTTAACTCATTCTCTCTCTGAAAGTCAATTTAATACTTCCCTCGGTATCTGCTTTGTATTATTATATCCTTGTTCTTGTTCCCCTCTTCAAAAAAGAACCCATTTCTTCATTTTCTGTATGAATTCATGAGCAAAATCACCACCTCCCAAATGGGTTTTGTCTTTAACCCCTAAAGCTTACACCTTTATCTCAAATTCTTGTTCTTGGTCGGTTTCTTTTGTCTGTTAATATTAAGTTATTAACTGAAATGGCTGTTAATGCTAAATCCAAGATTTGGGTTCTTGTTATTGTTCTCTTATTCTACCTGCAAGATCCAGCTTTTGTGGTTTCACAGAATATTACATGCAATTCTGATGATCTCACAGGGTTAATTGGATTCTTGAATGGATTAGAATCACCAATTGATGAATGGGGGTTTGTGAATTCATCTATATATTCCAATTGCTGCAATTGGGTTGGAATTAGCTGTGATTCATCTTCTGGTAGGATTATTGGATTACAGTTATCCAAGAAAAGATTAACTGGTAATTTATCTGATTCAATTTCCAATTTTGCCCATCTCAAAACCCTTAATCTTTCACATAATTTCTTGAAAGGCCCTGTTCCATTTTCTGTGTTGAATCTTGCTAACTTGGAGTTACTTGATTTAAGTAGAAATGGATTTAGTGGGATTTTACCAGTTAATATTAATCTGCCTGCACTACAAGTTTTAGACATGTCTGATAATTTGATTAGTGGTTTGCTTCCATCTGGTTTATGTGTTACATCCAACCGAGTTCGGGTTCTTAGTTTTGCTGTGAATTATTTCTCAGGAGTTATTCCGGTCGAGTTTACGAATTGTAGTTTTCTTGAACACCTGTGTTTGTCTTCCAATTTTCTTTCGGGTGATATACCGGAATTCTTATTCAGGTTACCGAGAATCCGAGAATTAGCTGTCCAGGATAATAGGTTTGCTACTATCCCGGGATTAGGTAACTCGTCTAGTCGCCTGGTTCGTTTGGACGTTTCATCCAACCGGCTTTCGGGAAGCTTACCTGATTTCTTTGATAAGTTTCCGAATTTGAATTTTTCTCGGCTCATTCGAATAATCTGTCCGGTGTGATACCTCCATCGTTGTCGAATTCCCGAACCATTTGTTCGGTTAACCTGAGAAACAACTCTTTGAATGGTGATATAAATTTTAACTGTTCCATGATGGTTAATCTGACTTCAGTTGATCTGGGTACTAATAACTTTTCGTGAACAATACCGGAAAATCTTGTTTCTTGTAAAAAGTTGAAAGCTTTAAATCTTGCAAGAAACAAACTCGTCGGTCAAGTCCCGGAAGCTTTCAAGAACTTTGAGTCTCTTACTTATCTTTCACTTTCAAATTGCAGCTTCAATAACCTCTCGGCATCTCTTAAAATCCTCCAACATTGTCCTAATTTAACCATTTTGGTGCTCACCATGAACTTTAAAAGCGAACAGCTTCCATTTGATGACGGTCTACGGTTCAAGTCACTCAAAACTCTCATCATTGCTAACTGCAGGCTCACGGGTCGGATTCCATTGTGGTTAAACAGGTTAACCCAATTGCAGTTGTTGGATTTATCATGGAACGAGTTAACCGGAACGATTCCGGCTTATTTGGGCGATTTCAAGTCGTTGTTTTACTTGGATTTGTCCAACAATACATTGTCGGGAGAGATACCGAAGAATCTGACAATGTTACCGAGCCTGATTTCACAGGATATCTCGTTAGAAGAACCAGCTCCTGATTTCCCGTTCTTTAAAAAACGAAACACGAGCGGGTCAAGGTTGACTTTCCGTTATAATCAGATCATGAGCTTCCAGCCATCGATTGACCTCAGTAGTAACCTTCTAACGGGCCCGATCTGGCCTGAGTTCGGGAACCTGAAAAAGATACATGTCTTGGATCTGAAACATAATAATCTATCGGGTACGATTCCCGGTTCTTTATCAGGTATGACGAGCATAGAGAATTTGGATTTGTCATATAATGATCTGTCGGGAATAATCCCGCCATCATTGGCGAATCTAAGTTTTTTATCCAAGTTTAGTGTCGCATATAATAATCTGAGTGGGCCCGTCCCGCTTGGTGGTCAATTTACAACGTTTACAAATGCGAGCTATGAAGGAAACCAAGGTTTATGCGGTGGAGGACGTGCAATATACACGTGTGAAAGTAGAGCAGCAGCGATCCCGGAATCAACAAGCGGGAAACCCAAAAAGAAGATCGGGAAAGTTGTTGGTATGGCTATCGGGATTTGTTTCGGGACGTTATTTCTTCTCGGTTTGATGTTCATGGTGGTTGTTCGTGCAACCGGGAGACAAGAAGTCGATCCTGAAATTGAAGACGGTTTTGATGACGATGATTACACCAAGAAAAACGATGATTACGAGTCAATTAGTGCTTTTCCATAACAACAGCGAGACATTATCGATAGATGATGTTTTGAAGTCAACCAACAGTTTTGACCAGTCAAACATCATCGGGTATGGCGGGTTTGGTCTTGTGTTCAAAGCCACATTACCCGATAACCAGAAGGTCGCCATTAAAAAGCTCTCGGGTGATTGTGGTCAAGTTGACCGTGAGTTTCAAGCCGAGGTTGAAACGTTATCAAGAGCTCAGCATCCAAACCTAGTCCTCCTTCAAGGGTATTGCAAGTACAAAAAAGAAAGATTACTTATATACTCATTTATGGAAAACGGTAGCCTGGACTATTGGCTACATGAAAAGCCAAACGGGCGGTCCAGACTAGACTGGACCACCCGTCTGTATATAGCTCAAGGAGCTATCAGAGGTCTAGCTTACTTGCACCAATCATGCGAGTTGCGAGCCACATATTCTACACCGCGATATAAAGTCAAGCAATATTCTTCTGGATGAGAATTTTGAAGCACATTTAGCCGATTTTGGTCTTGCGAGGCTGATTTTGGTCTTGCGAGGCTTATATTACCGTACAACAACAACCGATCTTGTTGGGACATTAAGGTACATTCCCCCTGAATACGGGCAAGCTTCGGTTGCATCATACAAAGGGGATGTTTATAGTTTCGGGGTTGTTCTTTTGGAGCTTTTAACAGGTAGGAGACCGATGGACATGTGCAAGCCGAAAGGCGGTAGAGAGTTGATTTCATGGGTGATGCAAATGACGGCCGAAAAGAGGGAAAATGAGGTCATTGATCCCATAATTTTTAATAAAGAAGATGCTATTGAGATGTTACGGGTTCTTGAGATCGCGTGTGGTTGTTTAAACGAATCTCCAAAGTTACGGCCTTCGACTCAAGATTTACTGTCTTCGCTCGATAACGTTGGGGTCCAAACATCGTAACGATTATTTTGTTTTTTTGTTTATGGTTGAAGAGGTAGGTCCCAGCAGAGCCCAGTTGGACCCGCAAGACTCACCTTAAACAGGGACGTCTGCGCAGAGACCAACTGGATCCGCAGGACCAACCATGCTCAGAGACGTGACGTCCTTACGCGCAGTATGCAAGCTGGTCCCGCAGGAAATGCCTCCCATGGTGAAGGACTCCGCCTGTTCCCGCAGCCTCGGATACAAGCCATGAGGGAAGGCCACCCGCGCAGCATGGCTACACGCACTAGGTACTTAGCTCTCGATCATTCAGTGTCACCTGAAGGAATGAGCAAAGCCGGGAGCAATCCCGCACAGAGGCGGGAGGGGGAATACTCCCGCCCAAATAAGCCAGTCTATACTGAAGGACCTTTCACTGTACCTGACGAGGTATGGGCGAAAGATCTGATCAGGGATACGACAGCTCACTGATACAGTATGGCGAGCAGCATGCTCCTGTACTATATCACTATTAAGCCGCTGCCTACTCACCAACTACTGTCATACCACGTGCGTAGCCGGCAGTTGGTGGAAAGGGAATAGTATACAGCAGGCCTGGTCGCTATCAGCCGCTGCCTACCCACCAACTACCAGCAAGGCACGTGCGTAGGCTACTGTTGATGAACAGGAACACTGTTGCAGCCGGCCATACCTCCTTGGAAACCTACCTTCGGCTATAAATACCCCAAATGGTATGATCATCTAAACACAACATATCTTACTACATTATCATCATATTATACCTGATATCTGCTCTAGCAATCTCTTAATATACTTTTATATTTAAAAAGCAATCTAGTCTGATTCTCACGCCGGAGGGTGGTCACAAGGAGGAACCCCCCCCTTCTCAGTGACGAGCTCACGGTGTCTGTTTTGCAGGTTATCAGAAGAACCATCTTCCAAGGGTCTAACCCCTCGTGGGAAACAGCTATCCAACCCCCAGGTTACCAGTAATCTGTCCGGGGTCCGGTTAGTGTTTCTTCATTGGCGCCATCCGTGCATAAAGCTAGAACTTTATTTTTCTCCAGTTTTTTCAAACTTCTACAAAGATGGTTAGAGAAATTCCGGTAACCACAACCCCAGCTACTGGGATGAACACCGGCAACACAGTTTTTACGAACACTACCCCGGCTACCGAAGCCGGGGCAAGTGAAGTAAATTTTACGAACACTACCCCACTTACCAAAGCTGGGGCAAGTGCAGTAAATGATCACCTATTGGGATCCACCGATATCCAGTTTGAGAAACGAAGACTCCCCCGCCAGACTCTCGATGAAGTTAAGGCATGGGCGGAGGCACGACAAAAGGAATTCCAGGCTGAGTTGGACGAACGCTTGCGTTCCGTGCAACAGGCCGACGAATTCGAATACTGGGAGGATGACTCGGAGGAATCCGACTCCGACGCGAACCCTCGCCATAGGGCAAAAGGGAAGCGTAAGGAAACGGAATCCCAACCGAAAAGGCATTTTGGACAAGCCTTCAAACCAAAAAGCACAGGTGAAAGTCCACGAGACTTCTCTAAAACGTTCAGACCAAACGTTGCAAATGCAGGAACGTCCAAATTTGCAAGGGACATTGCTGAAGCAATCGCCCCAAAGAGTGCCAAACAAATGCCCAACATAGGCACATATGACGGTATATCTGATCCAGACGATCATTTGAACAGGTTCATAGCAGGGGCAACCGTCAGCAATTGGACGGAACCCACGTGGTGTTACATGTTCCAAATGACGCTGGTTGGGGCTGCTAGAGCATGGTTCGATCGTCTACCGGTCAACCACATCTACGACTGGGCAGACTTCCAACAGAAGTTTAGCCAACACTTCAGCCAGCAACGGAAGTATACCGAGGAGCAATGGACAATCCTCAAATGCATACGAGAGGAAGACGAATCTCTGCCAAACTTCATCACTCGCTTCAACTCAAAGAAGCTAAGTTTGGGCAATATCAGCGAAGATCTTGTTCGCGCTGCCTTCATCCAGGGCGCACATGACCCAGAGCTCATCCGCACCCTAACGGGTAAAGATGGCATGCCATCCACATGGGATGGCATCATGACAGCAGCAAAACGCTACGCGGAAACAGAGAAGCAACTGGGTAGAGATCTCCCACAGAGCACAAACCTCTACACCCAGAGGACGAGAGAAGACAACGTCCTCACCGCCCGACTAAATAAAAAACGAAAGCTAGGCATTTGGCAGTCAAGGGTAAACTTTGACACTTCATCCGGCTTGCAACATCGGTTGGGCGGAAGGGATAATGTACAGTCGCACCGGAACTCCAGATGGACGCCACTCACCAAAAGCGTCACTGAGATATTCGCCACTGAAGGGCTCCCATGGCCAAAACCGCCAATAATCCGACATCGTCACGATGCAGATCGGAGCAAATACTGTGACTTTCACAAGACAAAGGGCCACAACACTGAAGAATGCATAGATGTAAAAGATATGGTCGAAGCATTTGTCAGAGATGGGACGCTCGCGCACCTCGTGGCGTAATAAAGGCTGAGCAGGCGGGTGCGTATAGAACCCCAGCTGGGGAAAACACGAATCAATTCCAGCTTCAAAATCGAGACTACATGTTGCGTAAAGAACGAGATCCCGAACCAGGTGCGTATCGGCTCGATGGCACTCCCATCCCAACAAGGAAGGGAGCTCATTTACACATTTTGCATGTAAATCAATTCCAATTTGTAAAGAAAAGGCCAAGAGCCACTTCTAATGGAAATGATTCTCTTAAGAATATCGAAGCTGATGATTTTACATTTAATACTTTTCTGGACACTAATATGCCGGTTTTCACCGCATAATTACGTGAAGTCATTGCATGGGAAGGCGGTCCTACCCGCACGAACCCAATAACGTGACAAACCTTCACGCAGGTCAGTTGAAGGGGAAAAAGTTCAGCACCCAAAAATGAAAGTGCCGGTCTATCCGCATGAATCATTAACGAAACTGAATAATAACCTATCAACAACCGCGCGTCGAACGGTTAAAACTATCCAACACTGGTGACGGCATTCACATTACGTGAAGTCGTTGCGTGGGAAGGCGGTCTTACCCGCACGAACCCAATAACGTGGCAAACTTACACGCAGGTCAGATAAGGGTAAAGTTTTGCCATCCTACTAAGTGCAAGTGACGGTTCTACCCGCACAATCACGAAAGAGGAAGCAAAACTTCACACCTATTATCAACCACGTTCAAAGGTTAACTTATCCTCAAAAGGTAAGAAAAACCTACACGCAGGTCAGATAAGGGTAAAGTTTTGCCATCCTACTAAGTGCAAGTGACGGTTCTACCCGCACAATCACGAAAGAGGAAGCAAAACTTCACACCTATTATCAACCACGTTCAAAGGTTAACTTATCCTCAAAAGGTAAGAAAAACCTACACGCAGGTCAGATAAGGGTAAAGTTTTGCCATCCTACTAAGTGCAAGTGACGGTTCTACCCGCACAATCACGAAAGAGGAAGCAAAACTTCACACCTATTATCAACCACGTTCAAAGGTTAACTTATCCTCAAAAGGTAAGAAAAACCTACACGCAGGTCAGATAAGGGTAAAGTTTTGCCATCCTACTAAGTGCAAGTGACGGTTCTACCCGCACAATCACGAAAGAGGAAGCAAAACTTCACACCTATTATCAACCACGTTCAAAGGTTAACTTATCCTCAAAAGGTAAGAAAAACCTACACGCAGGTCAGATAAGGGTAAAGTTTTGCCATCCTACTAAGTGCAAGTGACGGTTCTACCCGCACAATCACGAAAGAGGAAGCAAAACTTCACACCTATTATCAACCACGTTCAAAGGTTAACTTATCCTCAAAAAGTAAGAAAAACCAGCACGCAGGTTAGATAAAAGTTAAAGTTTAGCCATCCTACCAAGTGCAAGTGACGGTTCTACCCGCACAATCACGAAGGAGGAAGCGAAACTTTAACCCACTATCAACCACGTTCAAAGGTTCTTATTCTAAACACTTGGAAAATTGCTAATTTAAACTAAGTATGCAAGTCATAAGTTTATAAAGCAAGGAACCCAAAGAAGGAAATAACAATCTTATACGCAAAAAGATTAATATTTCAAGAATATATTACAAGAATGGCCGGGTAACTACCCGCCTAAAAGAAAATAAAAAACTATACAAGTCTTAGCAATGGGAAGGGATCTTCAGGATCAAGCCTCAGGGCCGCTACCACTTGGACCCGCTCCGTCAGAACGGGGTGGTTCGAGGAACGCTTTGAGGACAGCTAACCCATCATCAGCAGCAGCTACTTCGTCCACCTTCTCCACCACTGGATGCGGGAAGGCGGCGTATTGGTTCAATGCTTGGTCATAAATGGCTTCAGTATCCACATTGAACAAAGGGAAGTTGGAAGGCGGGACGCCTTTCTCAACAAACCCTAGACCAAGCATGAAGCCGGCCTTTTCCCCATCATCATGAGAAGCGTTGAGGGCTGCGGTCATAGCATCATCGTAAGAGGTCTCGGAAAAGACCCGACGCACAACCTACAAAGAAAACACAAGTATTAGAACCTTTTCTTACAAAAGAAATGCGTGAAGATAAATCTAAACATACCTGAGGCAACGCTTCTCGAAGAAGCCATCGGAGGGCAGCTTGAGCTTCGGTATGGGCGCGTTCGGCTTCGCTCTTGTTAAGGTTGGCAAGTAAAACTTCCTTAGCGGCAGCCTCTTCGACGCCCTTAAGCTTCCGCTGGGTCTGGTCAAGCACCCCCCTTTGGTCCAGGATTTCCTGGAGTTTCTTGGCATCTTCCATTGCCAAGGCATCATGAGCGCGTTGGAGAGCCTCTAATTTGGCCTTGAGCTCCTCATTCTCCACACGCAAAGGCTCAGCAACGGCTTCAGCCTTGGCAGCCCTCTCGGTTGCGTTTCGCGCAGTCTCCCTGGCCAACCGAAGCTGTTCATTCACAGCTTGGGCAGCCTTGGAGCGGGCCTCGAGTCGCGCCTGAACTTCAACCTCGAGGGCCTTGAAGGCCTTCTCCTTGTCGGCGGCAGCTGCCGCCAGCTGTTGGTTCTCCTCCCGAAGAGCACGCGCCTCAGATATGTCCTTGGCGTGAGCTGCTTTCAACTTGTCGTTTTCACGACAAAGCTCGACGCGCGGCTGCATCCGGGCCTGGAGAACCCGAAGCTCATTAGTTAGCCTACCCTCCTGGTAGCTAACCATGGCTTCCCCCAACGCGCCCGGAGGAGCAGCGTGGCGAGCCCAGTCCACGCACTCCACGGGTGTGCGAAGGGTTGTTCCTCGGCGTATGTTCCATCGAGGAACATACACTTCATTGGAATTCGATACTGCAAAAGAAACAAAAGCAGTAAGGAAAAGATGATGAAAAACATTAAGGGAAAAAGAAAGGAACCCTACGCACCTGTAGGGTCAATGACAGGCCGATAGCCGCCAAACCCATCACCTGAACCTAAAGGAAATCCATCCAACAGGTCAGGCAGACGGGAAGGTGGCAAAGATCGGCGTGAAGCCCTGCGCGTACCTGATGGTCCGGCCATTGGTGCCGGTGGCGCGGGCATGGTGGCAGCCGCCGTGGTCGCCGTCGTTGTCTCCGCCGCGGTCGCCGCCTCCTTAAAAGCAGCAGTAACCGCCGGTTCCGTGAAGGATGCTGTAAAAATCGCACTCACGGCCGGCGGTGACGTCATCTCGGCCGGAACAGTTGGCTCGACGGAACGACCAACTGGACCAGCGGATGCAGGCGCAGGCGACTGGGTCGACGCCTCAGGAAGGCTGACCGAGCCTACCATCATTGGCGAGGAAGTACTCCCCTGCGTTTCACCCAGGATTGCGTCAACATCCACGCCTGCACAAAGAAGAAAGTGTTAAAAGAAAATTAAGAAGTGACAAATCTACAAAGGCATTATGATTATACTTACGGGTTTTCTTGACCCTGAACGTACGGACGGGCGGGGAGGAACCCGATGGAGCCGGCCTCTTGGTACCGGTCACCGTCGTCTTCGTTGGTTCTCCGGAGGTAACGGTCGTAGCCTCCGGAGCAGTGGTCTTCTCACCACCGGGCTTCCCCGCCACCTCTTCACTATCTGACTCCGTGTCAGATAGAACCACTGGATCAGCTGTGGCCTTCTCCTTCCCCTTCACGCCGGCAGCAGTCTTCTTCTTCCGCACAAGGGGAGGACCATCTGCGGATTCCTCAGAAGACAGGACGTAAGGATTTTCAGCAACGGGTACAGCATTGAGGGGTTCAGGATAGAATATCTCCTTACCTGGCCGCCGGTGGCTCAGGATCTCTTGGCCCGGCGGATAGACCTCCACAAACCTATCCGCCGTTTGCTCCAGGATGGGCAACTCATTGTCATCCAGAGCACGAGTGCCCACCCGCACAGGACTGTCAGCTTCCCGCGGGAACAGGAGCGACTCCAAATTATTCCCCTCTGAAAGAAAAAGAAACAGTTAGAAAATTAACTAATATCAGCAAGAAAGACAAGACATACCATAAGGAATAGAGTTCAAACCATATTCAAGAAGGATGGGAAACCGGGACGCATCCTTCCATACCCGGCTCATCCCCAGCAGCACCATCCCGGACTCCGCAAACCGGTAAACCGGAGATTGGACCCGGGATATCTTCGCGAACCATTCCGCCTCCTGGTAGCTGGAAGCGTGAAGGCTCGGAAGCGCTTGACCCTTCTTGAACTTCATAGCAATGGGGATGGCGCGGGCAGAGATGTAGAAGAACTCCCGCTTCCACGATCGGAGACTGCGCTCGGTCACGCAGATCTTCAAACCCTTAATACGGGTTGTTAGGGTGTACCACCCCTGGACGCACCTCCAAGTATAGAAGGTCATCAGGCGGTCCACGTAGGGCTCAATACCCAGAATCCGGCACACCCACTCGAAGTGCCGGACCTTGGCAATCGCCATCGGATGCACCTCGGTCAGGTGCACACCGTGCCTCTCCAGGACACGATACATAAACTTTGTCAATGGAAACCTAAGGTTCCCATAAACAAAGAATGCAGCATATACCCCGATCTTGCCACTGGGGGCATCGTACACAGTCTGGTGAGATTCAGGAAACTCAGGCTCGAGAGACTCGAGCATGAACTTCCTGACTATATACTGGTACTGATCGAGAGGTAGAGCACACTGGCACTCGCCAGCAGTACTCCTATCGTCGGCTACAGCTTCAGCATCATGAGAAGACATTTTTGCAGAAAGAAGAGTGATTTCGGGAAAATGCTTGCCTGAAAAAGGGGAGTATTTGCCGGAAATCACTAAGAAGAAGAAGAAGAGAGGTGAAAGTGTGGATTACAAAGGGGCCTCTCCCCCTTTATATACTAATCGCAATTAATGCGGTGAATTTAATGCGGAGGAGAGAGAAATCGAAGGTGCAATGAAACTATGACACGTGGCAAAAAGCAGGCTGGCAACAGCTGTTGACAAGACGCGTGCCAGTAATTTCGCGGCCACGCGCCCGAAAAATCGTGCCCACGCGCCAGGAAAAGCGTCTGGAATGACCATGTTCTGTCACGTCACCATAACTTCCTGCACGTCCTGACACAGTCAGAAGAAACCGTCGCACGACGTTTCAGAGGTTTGGACTGTTCTTATCTTTCCACCAACTCTTCGAATTTCAAAATTCAAAATTTAAAAAATATTAAAAAGTAAGCGGGAAAATACCCCTTACCCCTTGGCAAACAAGTAACCGTTAGACGGATGCGGGTACAGTGTAAAGGCAAAACCCTTCACATACCTAGCACCCGCAGGGAATTGAAGCCAAGTAAACCTTGGCGAACAAGTAACCGTTAGACGGATGCGGGTACAGTGTAAAGGCAAAATCTTTCACATACCTAGCACCCGCAGGGAATTGAAGCCAAGTAAACCTTGGCGAACAAGTAACCGTTAGACGGATGCGGGTACAGTGTAAAGGCAAAATCCTTCACATACCTAGCACCCGCAGGGAATTGAAGCCAAGTAAACCTTGGCGAACAAGTAACCGTTAGACGGATGCGGGTACAGTGTAAAGGCAAAACCCTTCACATACCTAGCACCTGCAGGGAATTAACGCTAGGAATACCTTGGAAGTAAAGTAACCGTAAGACGAGCGCTGGTACAGTGTTAAGGCAAAACCCTTCACATACCTAGCGCTCCGCTGGGAATTGAAACCAGGAAGGATCTTCTGGGCAATGCTTGCGGAAACGGAAATAACATCCCCGCATAGCGGGAACGTTGAGAACTACGTTGTTTGAAGTTCCAGGATGGAATTGGTGGTTTTAACATAATTGATCACTATGTTCAAAACTACCAAAACCTCATGGAGAATCCACACAACTGGGACTCAATGCTCCTGACTTGCGAGGAGGTTACAGACCTACCCGCATCATACCCAAAGACCAAGCAGGAAACTCGGGCATTTCTGCAAGTGACAAGGACTTCCCATGGAAAACCTTACAAAACCCTTTTCAAAACCCTTTGCTTAAGTCCAAAAGTTCACCTCACTTTATTAAACACGCATGAGAAGAACATTGGACTGGGGGGACTTGAAGAGGTAGGTCCCAGCAGAGCCCAGTTGGACCCGCAAGACTCACCTTAAACAGGGACGTCTGCGCAGAGACCAACTGGATCCGCAGGACCAACCATGCTCAGAGACGTGACGTCCTTACGCGCAGTATGCAAGCTGGTCCCGCAGGAAATGCCTCCCATGGTGAAGGACTCCGCCTGTTCCCGCAGCCTCGGATACAAGCCATGAGGGAAGGCCACCCGCGCAGCATGGCTACACGCACTAGGTACTTAGCTCTCGATCATTCAGTGTCACCTGAAGGAATGAGCAAAGCCGGGAGCAATCCCGCACAGAGGCGGGAGGGGGAATACTCCCGCCCAAATAAGCCAGTCTATACTGAAGGACCTTTCACTGTACCTGACGAGGTATGGGCGAAAGATCTGATCAGGGATACGACAGCTCACTGATACAGTATGGCGAGCAGCATGCTCCTGTACTATATCACTATTAAGCCGCTGCCTACTCACCAACTACTGTCATACCACGTGCGTAGCCGGCAGTTGGTGGAAAGGGAATAGTATACAGCAGGCCTGGTCGCTATCAGCCGCTGCCTACCCACCAACTACCAGCAAGGCACGTGCGTAGGCTACTGTTGATGAACAGGAACACTGTTGCAGCCGGCCATACCTCCTTGGAAACCTACCTTCGGCTATAAATACCCCAAATGGTATGATCATCTAAACACAACATATCTTACTACATTATCATCATATTATACCTGATATCTGCTCTAGCAATCTCTTAATATACTTTTATATTTAAAGAGCAATCTAGTCTGATTCTCACGCCGGAGGGTGGTCACAAGGAGGAACCCCCCCCCCCTTCTCAGTGACGAGCTCACGGTGTCTGTTTTGCAGGTTATCAGAAGAACCATCTTCCAAGGGTCTAACCCCTCGTGGGAAACAGCTATCCAACCCCCAGGTTACCAGTAATCTGTCCGGGGTCCGGTTAGTGTTTCTTCAATGGTGGTGGATGTGTAAATAGGAATTAGGATATTTGTGGTACAAGAAAAATTGCAAGTGAATACATTTGAATTTTGAGATTCTAGATTTTTTTTAGATTTGTTTGGATTATTATTATTATTATTATTACTAAATGTGTTAGATTTTGGTGGTGGGTGAACATAAAGTCCAATGTTGCAACTAGTGTTGTGAACTTGTGACTTGTGATTGAGATTGTGATACAAGTAGGGATCAAAAAGACATGTTTTTTATTGTAAATCTGATCTCCAGAGGTAGCGGGTCAACGTGATACACCCTGGTTTGGCGGCAACCAACGTCAAAAGTCACATGCAATCAGCTTTCAAATGTCGACTCCTATCCACCTAATAAATATACTACTTTATTTTTATTATGATATTGGATTATAGCCAATTGAAAAATATGATTATTGAAGTTAGCTTTCTTAATCGAGATAGTTTAATAAGGGACAAAAGGGTAAAAACGTGTATAGCCCTCATCCTTATAAAAAATGTTGAAAGATGTTACACGGTTTCAATACAAAAAATATGTCAAAATAACGTAAATATCCTTGATGGAAAAGCTACTAAATTGACTCCTGAAAGTTATGTATCATCATATAATAGTCTCTTCATTCACATAGAGGGTTGTCCAAAAAGCTCCTAACTTTTAAGAAACTTCACAATGTTTTAGAGGTGAATAAATAGGTATTTTCAGGAACCGGAATCGGTATATGGTCAACAAATGTCAAAACCGGATCGGATAGGAACCGGTTCCTGGTATAGTCGGGTACTTAACCGGGTTTTTTTCGAGTTTTGGGTAGGGCCGGTCGGGTTTTGATCGGGTAAAGGTGCGACCGGTTCCATCAGGTATGGGGAGAAACACAAAATCAAGTCATACCAGCGGGTCGGGTATGGGTAGAAACCCGTGCACCTCTACACTGTTTAAGTATTTTTAAAAAAATTATTTTTTAAAATGAGCCAAACTGGGTCAAGCCGGGCCCAAGCTCAGATTCTTAGCTTGGTTTCAAACCCTAGCCTGAACCTACCCTGGCTCAGCTTAGGTCAGCTCATGAACAACCCTACATTCCAGCATCATTTTTTTTCCCCAAACGGCTAATATTGTTGAACAAAAAAAATATCTGTACTAGCAAGTGGATAGACTAGACACAACATAACACTTAAAAACAATTCACCAGATTACAAGTAAATCAAAACAAAAAAATAAGTCTGTTTGATGTATTCCTGGATACTATTGACCAAAACTCTTTAATTACAAAAAAAAATGCTTTGTTTCCAGCCTTTTAAAGACACCAACATGCCATAAGGATTGATAGGACTGTTCAAAGGGTAAGACCCGACCCGCTTACCTAATATCCTACCCAGACCCTTTACCTTTTTAGGAAGAAACATGGACCCGAGACCCTACCCTCTAAACAATTAAATGGTCAGGTATAAATAAGGGTTTCAAGGGTCCAACCCTTTACCCTTTAAGTCAGTAATCACATCTCATTTTTCGTATTTACTAGTTGCATATCTCATATATGAATCCTAACAATTATATTTTCATTAAATAACATGATAAAGTATAACTTCGAAAGTTTATCAACCATTTAAACTGATACAAAATTACAAATAATATTCACATTCACAAATAAGTTTATCAACCATTTAAACTTATACAAATAATATTCATATTCACAAATTACATGTAGAGAACAATTCAGTGATTTTCATATACATGTTTCCATTTAATAGTATGACCCTTTATTTTTATTTTTCTTATTAGTTGCTGAATTTCTGATGAATTATATATGAAATACAAATCTCTCATAAATTTCTAATTAATCGCGAATATGATGTATATCTATCTAGAAAGTAGTAAACGGGTCAAAGGTTTGGAAAAGGGTCGGACCCTTGAAACCCTTTTACCCTTTAAAGTAGAGAAATTTAAATACCCCGACCCTTATTATATATTTGGGACTAATTAAGGGTTTTACGAGTCGGGTAACCGGGTTTTAAAGGTCCGACCCTTATCTTGCTCATCCCTAAGGATTGATTGAAGTGCCTTTTGTTTTATCTTATCTACTCCACAGTTGAGATGAATCTTTAGGAGTCTCGTATTTTGAAAGCATAAAACGGGTTTTGCCACACCAACTACTAACTGTCATATTACCGTTGCCACATAGCAAGACGTCAGTACATGAACCGCCGATTCCTTTTCGCCTTCACATAGTAAGCACCTTTTTATTTCATTCACAACATTCCTTTTGAAAAGTGCATCCAATGTCGCCATTCTACCTATTTCCGCCCGTCATTTAAAAAGGCCGATCTTCAATGGAACATGCCTATTCCATTCCATTACAGAAAACAATCCTAGACCAATTTTGTTGTAATCCACCCTCTCTTTCAAGTGCCCACTTCCCCCTATCTTTCGTTAAGCCCATAACGCTACCCAACAATAAGTCGAGATAATCCCAAAATTCTTGTTCTTGTAGTTCACACACCTAATTTTCAAAGACGACGCTTAAAATATTTACCATAAGTAAATAGTAAACGACAATAACAATAACAGGAAATTTAACCAAAATATTACATCTCATCTTACTATACTAATAAAAGAAAATGTTGATGCTTAGGTATTAAGCTTGCATTTCTCCTAATTTCTAATATTTCATCTCATTTATTCTAGCTATCCATGGGTCTTGGATCAAAATCATTTTGTCAATTGGGTTATAACATAGTGTGAATTTTATTCATTATTGAGTTAGGTGTCGTTTTCATACCCGAAATTTGACAAACTACGCAACTTTAGTACCTTAATTTATAAGTATTTTGAGAAGCACGTTAAATGAAAACAAACCTTATTTATTTTTATTATTTGACAAATCTCACGGATTTAAAAGCTAGTAGAAACAATATTTAAAAATACTGAACAAAAAAGGAAAAAAGGACAAATAAACTGATCCTCTAAAATAAACAATGAGTTGCTTGTTTGTTTTTACCAAAAAAGCTCTTCGGCCTTTTTTACTTTTTGGAAAATTTTGCGTAATTGGAATTGGGCCTTTAGATTTGTTTGGACCGTGTTTTAGATTTTCTTTTGGAACTACGTGGGCCTAGTTGGGTTTTGACTCTTGAGAAATATTTTACTATTTTGGATCAAGTTAACTCGGCTAAAGGGACCTAAGACTAATCTTTATATAGATATGCAATTCGAGCTTTTACTAGAGGTGCACCAAATACCCAGTTCTGGACCCGACCTGGTATTAGATTTCTCTCCGGAGCCGTACCCGAAACCAGTTCCTGACCATACCCGTAACCATGGAAAACCCGGAAAGCCCGGTCAAATACCCGACTATATCCGGAACCGGTTCTTACTCGACCCGGTATTGACTTTTGTTGACCATACCCGAAACCGGTTCCTGAAACTACCCGGTTTATGCCTCTCTAGCGTTGATTAGAATAGACTTTGGGTAATTTAGATTGTAAGTGGGATAAAAGTCTAGGTAATATCCCCGATTTCGATTGTGATGCTCTTTTTTAGTTTTGAGTCGGGAGCCTTAGCGGTGCAATGTTAACAATGGATTCGAGATGGTCAATCTCAAAACGATTTAAAAGGAAGAAGAAATATTCTTTTATCTTCAAACCTTGACTAAATACATGGCTCACTAGTCACGCACACTAAATAATAGGAAAGTGGTGTTTGACTTGGCTTCACTTGTGACTCAATCCAAGAAATGGTTAGGCCTCTTAACTCTGCGTTTTTTGCGTTTATGTCGTATCTCAGCTACCGGGCCGGGTTGATGGGTTTGTCCCTATCTCACCCTTCCCAAACCACGTTATGAGTTAGGTCTAACCTGGCTACTATTCACATCTGTCTCATGTTTTTTGTGAGTTCCATCCAAAACCTAAATACCAAACCATTTGTAGCCTAGTGGCATCCAAGTTTATAATAGTATGTTCCTCCCAAAATGGATGTAGAATTAGATATAAAGTTAGAAGGTGTGTGAGTTACCCTGTAAAAAGAATAAAGAAAAAAAAAATCTAAAACTTAAATCAGAATCTCGCTGAAAATAAAGCATTCAGGATAATTAGAAAACCTTTATAATAATAATAATAATAATTAGATAATAAGTCACACATCACCCTATTACACCACAAAGTTCTTGAAACAAACACTTTAATCCTACAAACAGATTCAGCAATCCGACTTTATGTTAACGAAGGCAAAGATATTCTATCGTAGTAGTTAACCGTACACAAGAACACAACACGATAATACCGTCTTATTACAAAAGCATCAAAAGTTGTCGTCATCCGCATCCACTTCGTGAACGGCTTGAAGTGGACCCTTTCCCAAAACAGAACCCTCGTTTTCAGAAATGCCAGCATCCAAAGGCCAGTTTCCATTTAAACATACTTGCGGTTCTAACTGATTTAACCGCCTGTACTCATCGTCTGACAAACTCCAGTTGAAGATATCAAAGTTCTGCTTTATCCTCTCGGGATTCACACTCGACGGTAGCACACTTGTTCCTCTCTGTAGACCCCACCTCAAAATAACCTACATAAATAAACCTCAATATATCAAGGTAATGTTTGGTATTGAGTTTTAAAGGCGATTATAATAAAACAGGTTGTTGTAAAACTGTAAAAGTACCTGTTCGGGAGTCTTTTTATGTCTGTCGGCTATATCTGCAACGGTCGAGAGCTTAAGCATAGGAGCGTGCACGGATCTTGACCGTCTAAAAGACAAATGTGGTGTTTCAGGTTCATGTTGCTGCTGTTCACTTGATCCATTATCATATAGTGTGAGATTAGAACTAGAAGTCGAAGTTGAAGTTGGTACACCTAATGGTGTGTGAGCAGATACATGGATCGATTTCGATTGACAAAATTTAACAAGCTCATCTTGTCTCCAAAAAGGATGCAACTCCACCTACATAATAGTCACTTCAAGTATTAGCAAACTTATGCAGTGTTTGATGCAATACAAACATGTACAAATCAAACAAGCATAATGATTATAGTTAGGCTTATAAACAAACCGAACGTTGTGGGAAGTTCGTTAATTAATATACCACCATCAACTAAATTTTCCCATTTATTATAATAAACTTGTTCATGAAACAACGAAGTGGACGGGACGAGCATAGGCAGAACCAAACTGACATGTGATGAGCGGATTAAGCACGATATGCTAGACCTGCACAACTCTAGTAACATGATCGGAAATAAGAATTCATGGAGACGTTGGATAAAGTTTATTGGACTTTCAGGGTTTTCTTAGAATTTTCAATTTTCTAAACTTCTAGTTACTTTAGTCTTAGTTGTGTCTTAACACGGTCTTGACGTATAGATTTGTTAAGAGGAGTGTATAGGTACTTCTCAAGGCAGGGGCGGCCCGTGGGCTAGCGAAATGAAGACAGCGCTTTAGGCCCACACTTAGTTAAGGCCTCCAAACAAAAAAATAAACATTATATATAGACTCATTATTAGCACTTTTTTTATTAGCACTCTTTTTTTGTTTTTGTAAAACAATTGTCATAAAAGGGCTACAAAATCTCCTTCCGATTTAGGCCTCCAAAATCGTTGAGCCAGCCCTGTCTCAAGGGGATCTATTACTACTATAGTTTTCTCACAATTTTGTGTTATGAGTAGTATACAACCATTCTTTTAGTACTTTTATTCCTCAAATCATTTGTGTTTGTGGGTGATTACCATCGACGGGACCACATGATCCACATATAGCATAAACAAATGAACTAAGATATGAACAATAAAATCCACACGTTTATGCGTTCATGTTCGGTAGCCCATCCATGTTCGTTCGATTCGTTTACAGGCCTAACTATAATATAAAACAAGAACAAGAACAAAGCACAAACCTGATTTACCGCAGGCACGATTTTTGCAAACTTAAGCACTTCATTAATCTGCTGTATATCAAAATTACTCAACCCGATCGCCCGAACAAGGCCCAACTCAACCAACCGTTCCATCGACTTCCACGTCGTATTCAGCTTACTCCAAATATTCCTATACTCACTACCCGAATTCGCAGGCGGGTCAGTCGCGTCACCGAAAACCGAACTTTCGGGCCTGTGCATCAAATACAGATCCAAATAGTCAACCCCAAGGTTCTTAAGTGAAACCCTAACATGATTCTCAATCTTATTTAACGAATTCATAGTACAATGCAACTTTGATGTCAAAAACAAATCCTCTCTTTTTAATGAACCATTAAAAGCTTGAGCCAATGCTTCACCAACTTCAGCTTCGTTTCCGTACAGATGTGCACAGTCTATGTGCCGGTAACCGGCTTCGATGGCGGTCTTGACGGCTTCCACACAAAACCCACCGCCGCTGTGCCATGTTCCGAGGCCGATGGCCGGAATCTTGGCGCCGGTGTTTAACCGGAAGTGGGTTCTTGATGGGCCGGATTTACCTTTCATTGTAATGGATCAAGATTTGATGTGGGTATTGGAGATCATGAACGGTAGATGCGAATAAATACAAGATTTGGAGTAAACAGGCATAGATAAAGGTGAAGACTTTGACTGATTCAAGAAAGAAGAAGGTGTGCACACCAAGTGTTTGATGAAATGCGGTGGGAAAATGGGTTATGTAGAAAGTGAAAAGAGTTGAAATGAATGACATAGGAAGTACCACCAGAAGCCATCTAAGTGGGGCCCACCGGTCATCAGATTCAGATCCTTCCAAGAAGGTGGAATTGTCAACCAAATGCACCTTGAATTTGGCATCATGTCACACGTATAAGAAAAATTATTTGTATTAACAAGAAAGGGGTCAAGATAAATGGGCGTGGAGATTCCTTTGTTTTTGGTTTGATTTTAAATAATTTGGTACATCTCCCCTCGTGTGAATACAATACTAAGTTTGAGGAGGATCTTCGCTAAACAAACACTTTCTAAATATCACTATCTTATCATATCATATGGATGAAACAGGTTAATTGAGTTATATGATAGTCATACGAACCATATAATAGAAAGAAAATGGTCTTATAGTTTGTATGAGAATCAAATCATACAGGCTCATGTAACATGATACAATTCATATGATAATAACATGCAAGATGGTGTAGGACTAGGGTGTGATTTGTATGTGGACCAAATCACTAAATCATATGGGCTCAAGCAACATTATACAGCTCCTATGATATAGTCATGTAATGTGACATACAAAGTGGCGTAGGGTGTGGTGTCTGCCTAACATGTGTATTTGATTAGTTAGTTGTGTGCTAGGTAGGAAAAATATCAATTTAATATATTAACAGATACATGGCTTTGAATTAACTAGATTGTTAATTACACCATGAGCATTACTATAATGTCTATGAGAAATAACAAAATGTGAGCAAAAATAAAATATCCTTTGACTAGCATGACTAAAATAGTAAGACGGGGGGGGGGGGGGGGGGGGGGGGGGGATTCCAAACCTCCTTATAACTTATATAGGTTATAAGTTGTAACTTATGACTTATACACTCACAATCTTTAAGTTTTCTAAACACCTTATAAGTTATAAGGAGAGAAAATATGTAATCCTAAACCCTCCTTGGGTCTACTTTGAGCAAATATAAAGAACTTTAAAGCTAATACATGTTCATCTTTCAATTGTAATAACATTTTGTAAAAGGTTGCACTTGTATTATTAGGATTCAATGAAGATAAGAATTTTTTGTTGATGATAATAATATGCTTACATTTAGGGGTATCTTGTTTTTTTTTCCATTGATGAAAAGAAGGCATCTGTGGAGTACACGCAGGTCCCCGCGCTGTTGTAGCTAAGCTAAACATCTGTGGAGTACCAAGATGCGTGGACAACCAAGATGCTGACTACCTCCTAAGGGAAGTACACGAAGGCATCTGTGGAGTACACGCAGGTCCCCGCGCTGTTGTAGCTAAGCTAAACAACGCGGGATACTTTTGGCCGGGGATGCATACGGATGCACTGGCATACATCAGAAAATGCAGGTCTTGCCAGCTTTACGCACCCAACACGCACCGCCCGAAGAATGAACTTGTTCCAGTCACTTCTTCATGGCCATTTCAGAAGTGGGCCATCGATGTGACAGGCCCATTTCCTACAGCAGCAGGAAATGTTCAGTTCCTAGTGGTAGCCATCGACTACTTCACCAAGTGGATAGAAGCAAAACCTTTAGCCCAAACAACCGCGAAACATATCAAAAAATTTATTTGGGAATTTATTATTTGTCGTTTTGGACTTCCACAGAATTTGGTGAGCGATAACGGCACCAACTTTGCTGACAAGAAGCTACAACAGTGGCTGAAAGAACTTCAAATCACCCACACATTTACCTCAGTGGCACACCCGCAAGGTAATGGTGAGGTGGAAAGAGCAAATAAGAGCATCGTCGAAGGCATAAAGAAAAGACTCTTGGAACACAGATCCGGCTGGGTGGACGAGCTTCCGCACGTCCTTTGGGCAAACAGAACGCTGAAGAAGGCCAGTACGGGAGAAACCCCGTTCAGTCTCACTTATGGCACTGAAGCCATGGTCCCGGTCGAAATTGGTTTACCCTCACCAAGGGTCTTGATTCAGCCAGAAGACAATGATGCGGAAAGACGGTTGGACCTTATGCTAACCGAGGAACGCAGAGACTTAGCCGCAGTGCGTGAAGAGAACTACAAGCGACAAATGCAAAAGTACTACAACACGCGGGTAAAACTCTGCAACTTCAATGTAGGAGACTACATACTGCGTAACAACGAGGCTTCGAACCAAGAACGCCCAGGAAAGCTGGCCCCGGTCTGGGAAGGGCCATACATTATCAAAGAAGTCCTGGGAAAGGGCGCATACCGGCTCGAAAGGCTCGATGGCACTCCCATCCCAAGAACATGGAACGGAGCTCAATTACGCAAATGTTATATGTAGATCAATTCCAAACTTGTAAAGAAAAGGCCTAGAGCCACTTCTAATGGAAATGATTCTCCTTTCACAATGTGTTGATAGCCTTACCTTTATACTTATGAACTTCCCACACTGGTGCCGGTATTCACCGCATAAATGGGGGAAGAAGTAAGTCGTTACGTGTGGAAGGCGGCAAAACCCGCATAAACACAACGCTAAAAATAAGGAAAACCTACACGCAGGTCAGATGTAAGTAAAGTTTAGCCATCCTTGTAAGTGCAAGTGACGGTCTTACCCGCACAATCATGAGCAAGGAAGCAAAACTTCAACCTATCTACCACGTTCAAAGGTTAACTTATCCTAAACACTTAGAAATTTCAAAAAAGGATGAGGAAAACCTACACGCAGGTCAGATATGGGTAAAGTTTAGCCATCCTACTAAGTGCAAGTGACGGTCCTACCCGCACAATCACGAAAGAGGAAGCAAAACTTCACACCTATTATCTACCACGCTCAAAGGTTAACTTATCCTCAGAAAAGATGAGGAAAACTTCCACGCAGGTCAGATATAAGTAAAGTTAAGCCATCCTACTAAGTGTAAGTGACGGTCATACCCGCACAATCATGAAAGAGGAAGCGAAACAAACTTATAATTTACCACGTTAAAAAGTTAACTTATCTAAGTACTAAAGAAATTACTAAGTTAGATCAAAACATGCGTAAAATAAACAAGGCAAAGAACAAACACAATCTTTATTTCATCAAATTCAAAAATTACAAAGCTACACAAAAGCAAAAATCTATGCTAATGGTGGAAAGGGATCTTCAGAATCAAGCTTCAGGACCACTTCCACTTGGACCCGCTCCATCAGTAGAGCGTGGTGGTTCAAGGAAGGCTTTAAGAATAGCTAGCCCATCATCAGCAGCAGCGACTTCGTTCACCTTCTCCACCACAGGATGCGAGAAGGCGGCATACTGGTTCACTGCTTGGTCGTAAATAGCTTCGGTATCCACATCGTACAAAGGGAAGTTGGAAGGCGGGATGCCTTTCTCAACGAACCCTAGACCAAGCAGGAAGCCGGCCTTTTCCCCATCCTCATGAGAAGCGTTGAGGGCTGCGCTCATAGCATCGTCATAAGACGTCTCTGAGAAGACCCGATGCACAACCTACAAAGAAAAAATACAAGTATCAGAACCTTTTCTATTTATAAAGAAAAGCGTGAAGACATGAAGCTAGACTTACCCGAGACAACGCTTCTCGAAGAAGCCATTCCTTGGCAACCAGAGCTTCTTGGAGGGCGGCTTGAGCTTGGGTACAGGCGCGTTAGGCTTCACTTTTATTAAGGTTGGCAAGCAACACTTCCTTTGCAGCAGCCTCTTCGACGCCCTTTAGCTTCCGCTCAGTGTGGTCAAGCACGCCCCTCTGGTCCAGGATCTCTTGAAGCTTCTTCGCGTCCTCCATCGCCAAAGCATCATGAGCCTGCTGGAGAGCCTCTAATTTGGCTTTAAGCTCTTCATTCTCCACGCGTAGAGGCTCGACAACAGCTTCAGCCTTGGTGGCCCTTTCAGTCGCGTTCCTAGCAGTCTCCTTAGCCAGCCGAAGCTGTTCATTAACAGCTTGGGCAGCCTTGGAGCGAGCCTCGAGACGGGCCTGAACCTCGACTTCAAGGGCCTTGAACGCCTTCTCCTTCTCCGCCGCCGCGGCGGAAAGCCTCCTATTCTCCTCCCGGACAGCCCGCGCCTGAGCTACTTCCTGAAGGCGAGCTGCTTTTAACTTGTCGTTTTCACGACAAAGCAGCTCGACGCGCGGCTGCATCCGGGCTAGGAGAACCCGAAGCTCATTGCTTAGCCTACCCTCCTGGTAGCTAGCCATGGCTTCCTCCAACGCACCACTAGGAGCAGCGTGACGAGCCCACTCCACGCACTCCACAGGGGTGCGAAGGGTTGTTCCTCGGCGAATGTTCCATCGTGGAACATACACTTCATTGGAATCCGACACTGCAAAAAACATAAAGCAGTTAGGAAAAGATGATAAAGAAAAAATATATATAAATGGGCCAAAAGAACCCTACGCACCTGTAGGGTCAATTACAGGCCGATAGCCGCCGAACCCATCACCTGAACCCAACGGAAATCCATCCAAGAGGTCAGGCAGATGGGAAGGTGGCAGAGATTGGCGAGAAGCCCCATGCGTACCTGATGGATCGGTCGTCGTGGCCGATGGCGGGGGCATGGTAGCAGCCGCCGCGGTCGCCACCGCGGAATCCGCAGCAAAAGTTACCGCCGGTCGGTGAAAGATGCTGTAAAAATAGCACTCACAGCCGGCGGTGACGTCATCACAACTGGAACAGTCGGCTCAACGGAGTGAACAACTGAACCAGTGGAAGCAGGCGCAGGCGCAGCCGCCTGGGTCGTCGCCTCAGGTAGGCTGACAGGGCCTACCATCATTGGCGGGGAGGTACTCCTCTGCGCTCCACCCTGGAATGCGTCAACATCCACGCCTGCACAAAGAAAAGTGTTAAATGATATTAAGCTATGAAGATTAAAGCTAAAGGAAATTTGTACTTACGGGTCTTCTTGAGCCTGAAAGTACGGACGGGCGGGGATGAACCCGATGGAGCAGGCCTCTTCACGCCGGTCACCGTTGTTATCCTGGGCTCTTCGGTGACAGTTGTCACAGCCTCCGGAATGGTGATCTTGTCACCACCGGGATTCCCCGCCACCTCTTCACTCTCGGTCTCCGAGTCAGACCGAGGCGCTGGATCGGCTGTGGAGGCCACCTTCTCCTTCCCCTTCCCGCCGGCAGCCTTCTTCTTCCGCACCAACGGAGGACCATCTGCGGATTCCTCATCAGAACATACGATTAGAGGAATTCCAGCAGAGGTTTCAACATTGAGGGGTCGAGGGTCGAAGAGCGCCTTACCTGGCCGACGGGCGCTAAGGATCTCATGGCCTAGCGGATAGACCTCCACGAACCGATCCGCCGTTTGTTCTAGGATGGGCAACTCGTTCTCATCTAGAGCGCGAGTACCCATCCGTGCGGGACCGTCAGCCTCCCGCGGGTTCAGGAGCGACTGCAAGTCGTTCCCCTCTGAAATAAACAGGAAAGAAGTTAGAAGAAATTCAAAATCAACAAAAGGGAAAAAGGCATACCGTAAGGAACAGAGTTCGAACCGTATTCGAGGACGATCGGAATCTTGCGCGCATCAGCCTCCTTCCACACCCGGCTCATCCCCAGCATCACCATCCCGGACTCCGCAAACCGGTAAACCGGAGATTGGACCCGAGATATCTTCGCAAACCATTCCGCCTCCTGGTAGCTGGAGGCGTGAAGGCTGGGAAATGCTTGCCCGTTCTTGAATTTCATGGCAATGGGGATGGCGCGAGCGGATATGAAAAAGAACTCCCGCTTCCACGAGCGAAGACTGCGCTCGGTCGCGCAGATCTTTAAACCCTTAATCCGGGTTGTCAACGTGTACCACCCCTGGATGCACCTCCAAGTGTAGAAGGTCATCAGGCGGTCAACATAGGGCTCAATGCCCAGTATCCGGCACACCCACTCAAAGTGGCGAATCTTAGCGATCGCCATGGGGTGCAACTCGGTCAAATGAACACCGTGCCTCTCAAGGACACGGTAAACAAACTTTGTCAATGGGAACCTAAGATTCCCATAGACAAAGAATGCAGCATAAACCCCGACCTTGCCTCTGGGGGCATCGTACACCGTCTGGTGGGGTTCAGGAAACTCAGGCTCGAGAGACTCGAGCATGAACTTCCTGACGACGTACCGATACAGGTCGCCAGGCAGAGCACACTGGCACTCGCCAGCAGTACTCTTATCATCAGCCGTAGATTCGAGATCACGAGACATCTTGTAAAAGAAGAAGAAAACGATTTCGGGAGAATGCTTGCCTGAAAAGGTTAGTATTCGCCGGAAATCGCAAAGAAGATGAAGAGAAGAGTGAAAGTGTGGATTACAAAGAACCCTCTCCCCCTTTATATACTAATCGCAATTAATGCGATGAAATTAATGCGGAAGAGAGAGAAAACGAAGGTGCAATGAAACTATGACACGTGGCAAAAAGCAAGCTGGCAACAGCTGTTGACAGGACGCATACCATTAATTTCGCGGCCACGCGCCCGAAAAATCGCGCCCACGCGCCTGAAAAAGCGTCTGGAATGACCATGTACTGTCACGTCACCATAACTTCCTGCACGTCCTGACACAGTCAGAAGAAACCGTCGCACGACGTTTCAGAGGTTTGGACTGTTCTTATCCTTTCACCAACTCTTCGAATTTCAAAATTCAAAATTCAAAAAGATTCAAAAGTAAGCGGGAAAATACCCCTTACCTTGGCAACCAAGTAACCGTAAGACGGATGCGGGTACAGTGTTAAGGCAAAACCCTTCACATACCTAGCACCCGCAGGGAATTGAAGCCAAGAATAACTTGGCAACCAAGTAACCGTCAGACGGATGCGGGTACAGTGTCAAGGCAAAACCCTTCACATACTTAGCACCCGCAGGGAATTGACGCCAGGAATACCTTGGAAGTAAAGTAACCGTAAGACGAGTGCGGGTACAGTGTCAAGGCAAAACCCTTCACGTACTTAGCACTCTGCAGGGAATTCAAACCAAGATGGATCTTCTGGGCCATGCTTGCGGAAACGTGAATAACATCCCCGCACGACGGGAACGTCGAGAACTATATTGTTTGAAACTCCAAGATGGAATTGGTGGTTTTAGCATAATTGATCACTATGTTGAAAACTACCAAGACCCCATGGAGAATCCACACAAGTGGGACTCAACGCTCCTGACGTGCGAGAAGGTTACAAACCTACCCGCTTCACACCCAAAGATCAAGCAGAAAAGTCGGGAATTTCTGCGTGACATCAGGAAAACCGCGGGATGAATCACCACGGAAAACCGAAAAACTAAACCCTTTTCAAAACCCCTTGCTAAGTCCAAAAGTTCACCTCACTTATTAATAATTCATGAGAAGAACATTGGACTGGGGGGACTTGAAGAGGTAGGTCCCAGCAGAGCCCAGTTGGACCCGCAAGACTCACCTTGAACAGGGACGTCTGCGCAATGACCAACTGCTCCAGCAGGACCCACCATGCTCAAAGAACATTACGCGCAGTACGCCAGCTGTACCCGCAGGGAAAGCCTCCCAATGGTGAAGTACCCCGCCTGTTCCCGCAGCTGCGGATACAAGCCATCAGGGAAGGCTACCCGCACTAACAGCAAGGCTACACGCACAAGGCATTCGTTACTTCAGTAGTCACATGAAGGAATGAGCAAGGCGGGAACACTCCCGCCTAAATGAGCCAGTCCGTATGCTTCTGGAAGGTCTTTCGTACTATACCTACTAAGGTATGGGCGGAACAGACAATTTGACCAGAGCAGCCCATGAACTAATCACAGGGTGACAGCTCACCAACAACAATACGAGGAGGAGCACCCTCTAGTACTGTTTGTCACTATTAGCCGCTGCCTACTCACCAACCCTTACGATGGGACGTGCGCAGCCTACAGTTGGTGGAACAGTGCGTAGCCGGCAGTAAAGGAACAGTATACAGCCGACCTTATTACTGTTGGCCGTAACCTATCCACCAACCAGCATGGCCTGTGCGTAGTCCACTGTTGGTAGAACAGGAATACTATTCAGCCGGCTGTACCTGCTTGGAAACCTACCTTCGGCTATAAATACTCCAACACCTTGGAATGGTAAGGACATCATCTGATATCTCAATCTTATCTAGCAATCTCTTAATATACACTTATATTCAGAGCAATCTAGTCTGATTCTCACGCCGGAGGGTGGTCACAAGGAGGAACCCCCCCTTCTCAGTGACGAGCTTACGGTGTCTGTTTTGCAGGTCCCCTGAAGAACAACCTTCTCTGCTGGACCTCATCCTCGTGGGAAACATTACTTAACCCCCAGATTATCTATAATCTGCCTGTGGGTTCACTTAGTGTTTCTTCAATTGATGAAAAGATTGCTGAGATAGATGAGCATAGTTCGGATAAATTAACAGAGTGAGGTTCCATTTATTGTTGGTTTAAGATTGTATGGGTTACCCTCCAGAAAGAGCATCTAACACTATGATCAAAGCACCGCTACGAGAGAGACTAGAGGAGCATCTACTTTTACTAGAGTCAAAGAGATAATCGGACAATAGACAACAGTTGGAAAAGGACAGTTCTCTCGTGCTCTGTCACACCCCGACCAATGAAGGCAGAAACGTCGAGGCGCAACCTGATTGCTCATTGCACAACGACACTATAAAGTTACAATATTTAAACAACTCATTTAAATCCATATTATATAAATAACACAACGATTGTTCATACAAAATGCCAAATAGATAGATAAACAAATAACTTGTTCTTTCATTTTCTAATATCCTAAAGCCAAGATGATAAGTTTCTTCAAGTAATCCAATCAAGCTAACATCAAACCTGTAACATTGCATAAAATAGAGTTTGTCAACACTAAGGTTGGTGAGCAATTTTGTTGGTGCATTTTGTGACCGTCGCTATGCAATTCTGATCAGCGGAAACGATGTACGAAGTTAGGACAACTTCGCCATAGGCGAAGTTGTAACAACTTCTGCCATAGGCGAAGTTAGAACAACTTCGCCTTAGGCGAAGTTGTAACAACTTCGCCTACAGGCCCAAGCCCGTGAAGTTGTTTATCTATATATATGTGTGTCTTGTTTAGGCGAAGTTGTAACAACTTCGCCTACAGGCCCAAGCCCGTGAAGTTGTTTATCTATATATATGTGTGTCTTGTTTAGGTTTGGAGTATCCAGAAAATTAGAGTGTTTTGTGATCAGTTTAATTGTCTAGAGAGAAACAGAGAGGGAGAGTCGTGTGGGACGACCCGAGGTAGAGCTCACCTCGGGTCGGCCGTGTTTCTGTTTATGTTGGTATGTAACGTGTCTGGTTATTATATAAAAGATCTGCAGATGTGTTTATCCCGTTCGTGTGTTTGTTCGTGTATGTGTTTGTGTGTAATCGTGTTCTTCGTCTTCTACACCAATAAACGAGTCTAGGAGGATTCCGCACTCCTAGACCTCGTGCGGATCTCGTATCGATCGGCGACGCCCCGCGGGGACTTACAAGTGGTATCAGAGCCTTAGGCTCTTATGCTATGGTTCGAGATCTGCGTTTTGGTGTTTCTGGCACGTTTCTGATGCGTTTCTGGCCGAACAGCCGCCGCAGGCGAAGTTATGGGGTTCAGGCGAAGTTGTCGCTTAAATTTTAGGGTTTAGGCGAAGTTAGCCGCCAGGCGAAGTTATAGCCAGACGAAGTTATGGACAGGCGAAGTTGACTTTAGGCGAAGTTAACGAGAAAAAAAAAAGAGTGTTTTGGAGTTTTCGTCTGTATGGCCAGGTGTACACGATTATTGTGAGACCGAAGACGTTGTTCCGTCAACGAGTGAAACTTGTTATCTCTTGGTCTTACGTGTGAACAAATACGTGTCAACTCTGGATATGGAGTTGAGTTTGTGAATGGGATATTGATTGAAACTGGATATTGACACATATTTGGGTGTTTGTGGGCAATGAAATTGTTGTTGTTCGAGGTTGACCAACTGAAGAAAGTCAAATTGAACTGAAGGTTTTCGTCATTACTGGATTGCGGTCAGAGCATATTATTTATGTTATTTTCAAGGCGTTCGAGAATTGGATCCTGAAACGTGATGCTTATTTATTAAAGTGAAAATTCTGGAACAAGTTGGATTTAATCGGGAATTAAAGTGTTTATGTTCTTGATCATTATCCCTGGTGATTAAAGATGCTTCGGATTAATTAATGGTCATGTGTGTTAGATTCTGTCAAGGTGGTTTTGTGATGAAATTGATCACTTGATGTTGAGTAGTTGAAGATTAAACCTTATCGTATGCCGACGTGTTGGTGAAGTTGTGGAGGGAGCCCAACTTCACGTGTTGTGAAGTCAGAAGGACTCACGTGATTGGTTGAGATGATCAATTAGGCACGGGGATGCATGCATTTCAAAGACCTCAATCTATATAGTCGGAGAAGCTTACACTGAAGGGGAGATCTGATATGGAAGACGCTGGGTGATTGGTAGATTTGGGAAGCTACAAGACAGTTTCAGGCACGGCTGGTTGAAGGGCAAACAGAAGATCATCAGTTAAGAGGGAATCTGTTGGTGCATGTTTTGTAACAGATGATCTTTTATGTTTGTTAGAATTGAGAGCAACGGTCAAAGGGGAGTCTGTTGGTGCATTTTGTGACCGTCGCTATGCAATTCTGATCAGCGGAAACGATGTACGAAGTTATGACAACTTCGCCATAGGCGAAGTTAGAACAACTTCGCCTTAGGCGAAGTTGTAACAACTTCGCCTACAGGCCCAAGCCCGTGAAGTTGTTTATCTATATATATGTGTGTCTTGTTTAGGTTTGGAGTATCCAGAAAATTAGAGTGTTTTGTGATCAGTTTAATTGTCTAGAGAGAAACAGAGAGGGAGAGTCGTGTGGGACGACCCGAGGTAGAGCTCACCTCGGGTCGGCCGTGTTTCTGTTTATGTTGGTATGTAACGTGTCTGGTTATTATATAAAAGATCTGCAGATGTGTTTATCCCGTTCGTGTGTTTGTTCGTGTATGTGTTTGTGTGTAATCGTGTTCTTCGTCTTCTACACCAATAAACGAGTCTAGGAGGATTCCGCACTCCTAGACCTCGTGCGGATCTCGTATCGATCGGCGACGCCCCGCGGGGACTTACAAATTTTCATAGTTTTGGACAATAAGTATATAGTATGAAATCCACAACTAGTATATGAAAACAATAAATAATAGTAACAATTTAGATAATAAAACCGTCAATAAGAATACATTGACGAACCGTCAATAAGAATACATTAACAACAATAATGAAATCGTCAATAAGAATACATTGACGACACCTTTCTATATGGGGATACCATATATACTCGGAATTAACGTATGATCATACTTTGATGAGGCTACTCGCCTTAACATTCAAGAGGCTACCCGCCTTAGCATTCAAGAATTTGCACATAATCATGTAAAGCATATAAAACCAAATCGAGCATTTATTTAAGTAAACATATACAATAAGTGTTGTGGTTTAAGACTCAAGTATAAATCATTTGAATTTAAATAAGTATGCAATGCCACCCCCAAAACGAAAGATGGAAAATGGGGGATGAAAAAGTACCCACCTTAACAAGTAACTTGAAAGATAGTGTCGTGAATAATCAGAGAGATCGGTTTAACGAGCAAGACCTGTATTAAACGGGTCTTGTGTTAGTAGGTAGTCTTGGAAGGGTTTAAAATAAAATACATGACAAATAAAGTAAATAAATAAAGTTTAAGATTTAAAATGTAAATATTTGAGAAATTAAATAAACGAGTTTTGTAAAATAAGTTTACTCAAAACCGGGTCTCGGTATTCTATTCATTTTTTTTTCTTTTTTTTTTACTCAACCTATGTTAAGTAATAATGTGGGTTAAAATGCAATATTGCAAAACCCTTGGTTATAAGAATACCAAAACGAGGTTTAAACGAGTGTTCGGGTTTGTCGGTTCGAGACTTGATAATTGACCAAGCTCAAAGTTAACTTCCCAAAATAATAAATGTTATGAGATAACTCCATAAAAATCTAAATAGACTTAACCAAGTATGTGGTTCTATTATGAAGAACCTTAACATTCGTTAAGCGAGTATACGACTTTATCGGTCCGAACTTGTTATAAGATCAAGTTGGTTACCGACATGCCAAGTATGTTTAGAAATTAACTAAAATTGATTTAAAATATAATCTTGAAGAAGAATATAAGTTTTGGTGGCTAAAAACACACTTGTGTGTCTTAAGCGAGTGAACTCGGTTTAGTTCGGTTTTTTTGGTTCGGTCCTTGACTCGGAATAAGACCGAGGATGGTTACCACATACCTAATTACCATGGAACTTGTAAAAATAACTTATAAATAATAATACTCAAGTTTTACATTCAAAAAGTTAACAATAAAGCTTTTAAAAACAAAAGTTCGGTTTTTGGTTTGGTTCTCAACTCGGGATGAAACCGAGGCTAGTCACCACATACCCAATACCATGGAACTTGAAAAATATGAACAATAAACTGAAATATGCAGAAATTAAGCAAGTATAACATGTTATATGGTTAGATTTGTTAAATATATAAACAAGGACTACAAAGTTCTCCATGTAACCTTGCCTTACAAGCCCGACATTTCAACTGGCTGAGACCGGAGAAATGAAAGACCGAAGGTAAACAAGGAGCGTATATTATATATATGTTGTAACATCAAGCTTTAAGTATTGAGAAGTTAGTTAAAATGAAAGATTAACTTATGAAGAACAACCTTAGAATTCAAGAATTTGAGAGAGAAATGAGGAAATGAGCAAGCACAAATGAAGAAGATGGGTGTGTATATATAGGGTAAGTTGAATGGGTCTTTCATAAAGGGTGTTGCATGAAAATGGGTTGGTTATAGACCCAAGAAAGCACAAACTACAAATGGGTCCTTTAAGTCTCCATTTTGGTAGTTTGTCCCTGGAGTTCGTTTTGAGCGTTTTTGGGGCATTTTAAGAACAGAAAAGGGTGTTTTTTTAGATCCAACAACTATAAAACAAATATATAACATAAAATTCATCATTTTGATAATATCGAAAGGTTCGGGATACAAAACGGGTCGTGTTTACATTAAGAATACAAGTATAAAATAACCCAAAATTGACAAGTGTCACATGCTCAGCCATTAGAAACAATAGTACGACCATAATTATGTGTTTCTAGCATCACTCTCATATTACTCTCAAATATCGTTCATACATTTACCCATTAGAGTTAATCTTAGTCCAATAATCAATACGGTTAAACAAAGACAACCAATCAAGTCAAGGGATCGACAACATCAACATCGGTAACAATGGGCATGTAAAGTAGCCCGAAAATCGGCATTCTCTTTATTTTGTTTCTTCACCTCGGCTGATGATCCTTGAGTTCGTAGTACCTGTCCTTCTAACTTCTTAATCTCTGTCAACGCTCCCACGCATTGGAGAAATCATGATCACTCAGCTGACAAGCATGGTTGGTATCGAAAGGCAACCCAACATTGTATAAGAAAAGCTTAGCATAATCAGCACAGGATACAGTGTCAGCCCCAGTCAAGCTCCAGTCAGGAATGTACTTCTCGTTGCTTCGACAACCCACCACCACTTTAGAACGAGCACAACGCGCAGACTCATCACCTACCTAATCCACTTTCTCTGCATCTACATAAGTAAAATAGTCACATTAAAACGCTTCGACAAATTATCAAATATGCAAAAAGAGGAAAATAATTACCTGCGACAACCTTGGGCTGGAGCATCGGTAGTGGCAAGCAAATGTTTCTTAGAACGAGTGACTTTCTTAGCCACTTAAGATTGAAAAGCATAACATTTACCAGCAAACTCTGAAAAACTATTTTTCCTCTTAACAACGGAATCACCCGAGGTAATAATGTTTGGGTCATCTGTGGAGGGTCCAGATTCAAATAAGTTAGTCACCTGATCAGTGGGAGAGAACCGATCACCGGATAGATACATTCCGGATGGGAGGAGGTTAGGGGTGTTCAAAAAAATCCGAATCGGAAACCAAATCCGAAATATCCAAAAATATGAATCCGAACTATCCGAAAATCCGAATATCCAAAATTTCGGATATCCGAATCTCGGATATACGAATTTTCGGATTCGGATACTTATTTTGAAAATTTTCTAATAGTTTGGGTATCCGATATCCGAAAGTTTAAATTTAGATATTAATTATTATTTATTATCTTCATACATGTATCATTTTACAAACCCTATTATTCTCATTCGCCATTTATGGAGTCTGTATACTCCCCTATTTCTTTGACCACCACCACACACCATGTAACATCTCGGGTTTTTATCGTATTTGTTTATCATTGTTTGAACGTTATTCGGATCCTAATCTTTATTAAGAATCTGCACTTATAAGTTACCAAGTTTTATCTTATTCACTTTTAGCCCTTCATGTTCATTCACTGTTTAAATACTAAACTATATCCTAAAAAGTTCATAAAATGATCAAAAACTAAACTATAGGGACCATTTGTGTCAACGGCTGAAACCACCCACCTCTGGTGGCCGGAGTGCGACGTGGTGGGATATCTGGTCAGTTTTGTAACTTGATTTCGTTTCTTAACTTGTTTAAGGTATAAAATCACTTTTTTAGGCACATTAGAGAGAATTAAGGACCAAGAAATCTTAATGTAACTGAAATACATATTATAATTCGTTTAAACACCAAGATCAAATCTTTTGATTATATTCAGTGATTTCATCATTAAAAACATATATTCTTTCTTAATCGAGCTTAAAGCCCATATTTAGTTCGTTTTTGCTATTTCTATATATACAAGTCCCATTCATCTGCCACAAAACATTACACAAACCCTAAAGAACATACTCTAGCCGTCCTACCTTCTGCTCAGCTCGAATCCTCTCGGTTTTTGGTGTTTTGTTGAAGAACCGTTCATAACCGGTTGACTTTGCAAGTCTAAGGATCTTTGACTCGTTATATCTCGTTGTTCGTTCACATTCCGGGTTCTGATCGGTTATCTCATTTGATGCGTATTGGACGACTCGATTATCCGTTGACTCATTTATTCTTAATTATACTCACTTGCCTTTAAACTAAGGTGAGTTTTATCATTCCCCTATTTTACTCAGTTTTCTAAAATGTTTTTGGGACATATGCGTATATCATACTATATATATACATATATATCAAAAAATAGCAAACGTGTAATTGTGTGTGATTAATCAAATATACTTGTTATGTGCTTATTTGTCTTTGTATGCAATCATTTGACATATCCCCTTGGAGAGGGTTCTCATTATTGACCACCGCCCGATTTACTTTGCAACGGTCTTAATTCTCATTATTTGCTCATGGTTGATTTACCGGCGCCCGATTCGCTTAGCAATGGTTTAATTGACAAATTATTTGATTATGATTTGATTTCATTACCGCATTTATTACGTTTTGCTTATTTATTATATTAACATTATTTTTTGTGTCAAAAATTGGTGATAAACTCACTCAACATGTTTGTTGAAAAAACTCCATTTCCTACGCATATGCAGGTTGCTTGAGTTGAAGGATGGACACTTAGAAAGACCTTAGGGTTATAATGAAGACAAACATGGATTTAAACTTGTTATATTTATTTATTTGAATTGTTTTGTTGTATTTGATTATTGTGTGTACATTTGAAATAAAATAATTAAATAGATATTGTCACATGTATGTTATGATAGTATCTTCGAGCTGTGAGCAATCGGATCACGCCCCGGCATTTCCGCCTTAGGTTGGGGTGTGACACACCACTCCCTTCCGGCCACCACTACACCCCAAGTCTTAGATCCAGACGCCCCGCATATCTGAACCGACAACCACCAACCCTAAAAGCACCGCCAAAACATATTCATTATCACCTCAACTTGTCGTTCATGGAAAAATGAAGATGAAGATAGAGTGCTGGTGATTGGAGACGGAGAAGGAGATGGAGATTGAACCTGATCTAAGATTTTTCATATGAAATGGAGACGATGATGACGAAGAGAAGGTGATTGGCGGGTGGCGGTAGTTCGTGGCTAGTGGTACCACTTCATGGCTGGTCTTTTGTTGCTATTCAATTTCAATTTTTTATAAAATACATTTGTTTACATCTTGATGTTATGGGTTTGTATAAGGTGCATAAAAGGGTACATGACATTTATCGTAAAACAATGTATTAAGAATTTTCTTTATTTTCAGATATCCGTCTCATTATCCGAAATGTTTGGATAACCGAATTTGAACACCCCTAGGGGAGGTGCCTTCGGCGGGGTTCTGATAAACAGATGCTTGGGAGGTCACTGATGAGGACCTTTGAACAACTTGCGGAGGACGAATGGTCGAAACGGCATCAGCTACCTGTTTGAGAAAGGGAACGTCGCATTCGGCCAAGGGAACTTCGCGAACTTTGATCACATGAGCACCTTTCAAATTCAGAATATGATGGAGATCCATTTCTGCATCGACAACAAACATGTCAGCACACACAAAACAAAACACATAAGACCAAAACAAGAGACTAACCATTGTTATCAACAAACATGATAGGAAAACTGTCACGAAAACCAGTTCCTGCTTATACGGGACCATGACAAAATGACTTCGGGATAAGGGATCAAGTCACAGGGATTTTCCTTCAACAGATCATAAAAATCTTTGTCGAAGGTAGATGGAGCTTCGTCAGCAACGAGCTTCTCCAGTGGACGCCATTTCATATCAGTAGGAGGCGTCAGTCATCAAGATAAAAGAAGTGATTCTTCCACCCACGAAGATTAGATGGGGGATTAGTATCAAGGTTAACGCTGTTGCATTTCTCGGAAATGAACCACTGACTAGCCCTAGAGAGACGATAAAAAGCCCTAAAAAGCTGTAGATTGGGAGTTTTGTGAACGAACGAGATAGAACTACAAAATGAGAAATATGGGCAAGAGCAAGAGGATGACATTGAGAAATGTGAAGCTCAAAGAACATCAACACACGAAGCAGAAACTTACTAAAGGAACCCTACAGTTGCCTACTTTAAATATCACCGAATACACGAAAAACTTACCGGCCGGAAAAAGGGTATATGGGTTTATCCGATGGAGCGCTAGTCGGATTCAAATCTAGAGGGATGTGAAACTCATCTACAACAACCCTAACCCTATTCTCATCCATAATTGAAAAGTGAGTGTTCATGTAATTTTTAAAAGACATGACGAGAGAAGAAGAAATCAACAAGAAAAGAAATTATGGTACATGATAAAGGAAGAGGGAAAACTCAGGGGGGAAAACAACAGAGACAAATGAAGAGAGAGAGAAAGAGAAAGAGAGAGAGAGAGAGGAAATAAATGTGCTTATAAAGGAAAATGTGCCCTAGTAAGTAAGGGTGATGCAATCGTAAGAAAAGTGGGGAAAATGTCAAATCAAAACGGGCCCATTGTCAGAACCAAATCCAGATGTCAAAGGGCCCATGACCATCAACGAGAAACCTCCCAGCGATTAGTCAGACACTATGAAACAAAGGCCTCGCATCGACTGACTAGGGGGACTTGTAGGGTAACCCCCAGAAAGAGCATCTACAACTATGATCAGAGCATCATTATGGGAGAGACTAGAGGAGCATCTACGTTTACTAGATACAAAGAGAGAATCGTACAACAGACAACAGCTGGAAAAGGAGAGCTCTATCGTGCTCGACCATTAGAGACAATAGTACGACCGTAGATGCTATATTGTCCTCTATATATACTTCATATATTTGTAACAATGCTCATAAGATGAATATCAATACAATTACACATTTAACTATGTGTTTCTAGCATCACTCTCATATTACTCTCATATATCATTCATACATTTACCCATCATAGCTAATTTTAGTCCGATGATCAATACAATTGAGATTTGCTTTAACGAAGATCATTAATTTTGTAAACTGGTTAGGGTTTAGCAATCGTTCAAATAGCAAAGCGGCAAAATTGATTATATATTTGTATTTACTACAAGCACGGATCCGATTAACCCGGTATGGCCGGCTGGGTTTGGGGATAGTTGCTATAATGCTATTCAGGAACTTTTAGTCGAGTTACTTCCATTTAATTCATATGATGTAAAATATAATTCAAATTATAAATAAATTATTTGAAATTGTTATCTTGAACATTCTTAAAAAAATATGGGTGTCGCTAAACGTACTCTTTTCCATACGAATTTTACTAAATGTACACCCCTTGAACTTATCAAATTAATTACTATTTCCTTTTATGAATTGTGCAATTCATTTCAAATAAGTCGTAATTTTCCCTTTAACATTATTTGCATACATATTAGTCTTTTTAACATTTTTTTCACTTAATAATCTTCACAAAATATATCAAATTAAATTTTTTTTTTCCTTTTTTCGTTTTTCTTTGTTTGGCATTGGTGACATAGAATGTTAAGGGATGGTACTTGGTAATCTCGTAACTTATGAAGGAGAGAACATTATTTGCCCTTTGTTGTAAAGTACTAACCATGGATTATACTTGTTAGTGTTCAATCAAACATCATGTATACGAACTGTACACGCTTGAGATGCAGCCGTTTGTTTTAATATATCTCACAATTGTGACATTGAGTCAATTTTAAGTGTGAAACTAGTAAAATCGTACAAAAATTTATAATATTTGTACTACTCAAGATTCTTTTTTACTTAATATTAGTTTTAAAACATTTCTGAACATTTCTAATCACATTAGCAGAAGAATTAGCCAGCCATTCAAACGAAATAAGTTTTTCATTTTATTATTGTTCAAGGTGTGCATGAAAAACCAATACGAAACCAAAAAAACCAAACCGAAACAAAAATCAACGGTTTAGTTTTATGTTTTTGAAAATATCGAACTTACGGCTAAATTTTAGTTTTGCATGTCATAAAAACCAAGAAACCCCAGTCGAATTTATGAATTTTAGTTTTCTCTTTTAATTAGTTTATAATATGTAACTAAAATATTTTAGAGCAATCTTAATACAGAGATCAAAAGGGGAAAAAAATTCAATTCAAAAATTTCAAAAAATGAAACCGTAACCGATCCAAACCAACCGTATACTTCATCAACCCATTTTCCGTCCGAGCCTTCATCTTCTACCTTCACTCTCCCAATTCACTCCCAACCCTGGCAAAACCCTAAAAACCTCCAACCTGCATCAATGGAGTCAGCTCTCTCATCTACACTAAAACCCTCATTTCACCACCAAAAACCCGCAACTTTCAATCCAACCAATTCGAATCTAACCAAACCAAACGCCCCTTATCCCTTATCAAAACCCTTGAAGCCACCCACACTCATAATCACCGCCTCCACCAAACCCACAATTAACCCAATCATCCAAACCCTCAAACTCACCGCCCGCACCATAATATTCTCCGCCACCGCTGCCGCAGCCGTTATCTCCAAATTCCAACAATACCCTGCTTTAGCCGACCCAATTGCCCCAATTACCGAATCCGTAACAACCGAAACCGAAACCAAAACCACATTACCCGAGTTTCTAGAATCCAATTCCGAAGCAATCGAGGCAATGAAAACATTACTCGAGAAGAAATTAGAAGCAGGGGAGGATGAGGAAAGCTTAAACATTTTAAAAAAACTCGTATCCGCCCAACCCGAACACATGGATTTCAAATTCCTAATGGCGAGATTGCTCAACGAAATGGGCGAAGTTGAACCGGCCCGAGAGGCGTTAGAACAGATTTTAACTGTGAATCCGCTATCGTTCGAGGCATTGTTCGAAAACGCGTTGGTAATGGACAGCTTGGGGTTAGGTGAAGAGGTGATCAAGAGGTTAGAACAAGCGTTAGCGATTGCGGTAGAAGAGAATAAGGAGAGAGAAGCAAGGGATGTGAGGTTTATTATTGCTCAGTTTCAGTTTTTGCAGAAGAATATTGATGAGGCATTGAGGAGTTACGATGAGCTTCTGAACGAGGATCCGAAAGATTTTAGGCCGTATTTTTGTAAAGGGATGATTTATAGTTTGATCGATAAGAATGACGAGGCGAAAGTGCAGTTTGCTAAGTATCGGGAGCTTTCGCCTAAGAAGTATGATGTGGAAGGGTACATTCGGACTCCGTTGTCAAGGATGAAGCTTTTCGGGACTGATGAGCAGAATTGATTAATAAAGAGGTGTCACGAGCAGTCGGTATGTTTCTTGTTATGATCGAGTCTTTGCTAGTTATAAAAATTCAGCAAATGTTTGTTGTTAATTGCTGCAAAATAAGCATATGATAATATTGTTATTGATGGTTCAAGATGAACTTTATGGTGTTGCAGTTGCAGTGTTTTTGAATAGAGCTTCTTTTTTACTGTTTGTTTCGTAAGTAGAAAGTTTGTTTCAGGTCGAGTCACGACCAGCGAATGAATGTGTATATGAGGTATTTAAGTAGTTTGTCAATTTTGCGTAAATTAGATATAAATGTGGCTGCCTACTTGAAATTTATGCGTAGATGGATGGGTCCATAGTTAACACTAGGGATGTGAATAATACCGAGCTGAATTGATGAGTAGACTTAGGGGTGGGGTTTTTAGCCGTAACCCAAAATCCCACCGGAACCCCAAAAAACCTGAACCTGATCTCAGTTTAAACGGTTTGGTTTTCGGATATAGTTTTGGGAAATTCAGGTGACCCAAATAATCCGATAATCTTAACACATTTGATTTTCGATTTTTTATAGGTCAGCGCCTGATATTACATTCTTCCCTATGCATTCGACCATCGACTTCTCCTATTCCATCATCTCTGGTTCGACATGTGCTATTCCACAAACTCTAATTCAACTTCTCCTATAATCCTATTCCATAATATCTAATTTGAATACAAGAATCAAGAAGCAGTTGGAAACAAGGTTTGATTATTCTTCCTTTATCTACTGTTTGTTATTCATAATAATTTGAGTTCATGTTTATTGTTCCTTAATCTAGTTTTTATTGATCACGGTGTGTAACTGTGCAATAAGGTGTAACCATGATAAACGCTTCTTGCTCTTTAAGCTAGTTTTTTCTGTTGCAACCTGCAGCCCAAATTAGTTCAATGCTAGTGAGTAGTGACAACCAAAAATTGATTTTGTTTTAGGACAAAATATACTCTAGCAGCCTAAAATTTGAACTGAAAACCTGATTTACCGACCCGAAAAACCCGGACCTGATAAAGCTGATAGATGTTAGGGTTGGGTTTCGGATATGGTTTTAAAATATTGAAACATGAAACCCATAGATAGCCCCTAAATCGAGGCTTTATATATTCGTGTCAAAGAAATCAACCCTGGCCCGTACTCTTAAATTCGTGTAACCTATTTATCTAAACAAGTCAAACAATTTAACAGGTAATTGTCTGACATTGCAGACGGGCCCACACACCTATTTTGCCTAAATTACTTTTTAGCTTTTGAATCTGTTATATGAAGATATTAATACTAAGATTACACTGTTTGATGGAAGAAATGTAAAAATGTTAACATTAAGGACTACTTTTGTGAAACCATAGAAGTTCAGGGTATAAGCTGTAAGCTTTTATGAATATACCTACCTATATATGATATTTGGCACATAAACAACCAACCACTTTATTTGTGTATATAATAATTTAATTAATAAAAGAAAATACCAACAAGGATGATAAGGTATACATACCACTCTTTTTTTTTTTCTTCTTTCTTCTTCCTTTCAATCTCCATGCCTTATCTCATTCATCAACAATGGCTATCTCTCCTTCCTCATCAGACTTCCCTTTAGCTTCCATTAACACAAATTTCACTTTCAATTCTTCAAAAACCTCACCGATTCGCATCTCTCTTTCGCATCACGCTTCATCTTCTTCAAGAATCTTGAGCCTCAACTCATCCAGCAGCAGTTATCCACCGCCCGTTTTAGAAGATGGGTCATTTCAAGATTCTCAAGATTCTTCAGATTCTTCTTTACCTGAATCTGAGAATCTTAACGTTTCGATCTGCAATCTCTTTAAAGATTCACAAACCGAAGAAACAGGAGTTGAATCTTACCTGAAAGCTAAACGAGACCCGGATTTTGTACCCGAGAGATCAACTTTGCATCATATTATCAGGTACGCGATACGTGTGGAGAATTGGAATTTAGTTTTGTCGGTTTCTGAAGATATTCGAAAGTTTAATGTCTGCCCGGATGCTCCATACTGTTGTAGAGTAATCACTAGCTGCATTAAAGCTAGAAGATTCAAACTTGCTAATACTTTACTTGATGTTTTGAAATTTGAAAAGGAAGTTGCGAATCTAACATTTAATTCCGCCATGCGAGCCTACAACAAGCTTCATATGTACAGTAGCACGGTTACAGTGTTTGAAGTTATGAAATCCTCAAATGCTGAACTAAACGAAGAATGTTATAGCCACACAATGGAAGCTTATCTTAAAATGGGCAAGAACGAGAATGTCGTTTCACTGTTCCAAGAATTACAATCGAGTTCAGTCGATTGGACGTCTTTTGGCACCCAAATTTATAGACTTTTATGTGAGTCGTTGGGGAAGTCGGGTCGACCCGTTGAAGCTCTTGAATACTTCAGGGAAATGACGGAAAAGGGCTTCCCGGAGGACCCGTCCTTTTACTCTTCACTCATCTCTTCATTTGTGAGTATAAAAGATGTAAAATCAGTAGAAGACCTTTTGAAAGAAGCCAAAGATAAAAGGATGTTACGGGACCCTTCGGTGTTCTTAAAGCTCGTGTTGATGTACATTGACCTAAATTCACTCGAGAAGACACTCGACATCGTTTCTTACATGAAAGAAATGAATATTCGGGTTTCTGATTGTATCTTTTGTGCTATTGTAAACGCGTTTTCAAAGAAAAAAGGGCCGAGTTTTGCAGCCCAAGTGTATGAAGATTTGGTCCTGCAAGGCTGCATACCGGGCCAAGTGACATATGCTTCGGCCCTTAACGTGTATAGCAGAACGGGCCTTTACAAAAAAGCCGAAGGGGTATTTTGGGAAATGGAAAGCAAAGGGTTCGACAAATGCGTGGTGGCATACTCTAGCATGATCGCAATGTACGGTAAAACAAATAGGATCCGAGACGCAATGAGGCTCGTGGCTAAAATGAAAGAAAAAGGGGTCGAGCCGAATGTGTGGATTTACAACTCGCTCCTCGATATGCACGGGAAAGTGTTGAACTTGAGGCAAGTAGAGAAGATATGGAAAGAGATGAAAAGAAGGAAAGTGAGTCCCGATAAAGTCAGTTACACGAGTGTTATAAGCTCGTATAACAAGGCACGCGAGTTTGAAACGTGTATAAACTTTTATAATGAGTATAGGCTCAATGGTGGCAGGATTGATAGGGCGTTGGGCGGGATCATGGTGGGTGTTTACTCGAAAATGAGTCGTGTTGATGAATTGGTGAAGCTTTTGCAGGATATGAAAGCCGAGGGTGCACGTTTAGACATGAGGCTTTATCGATCTTCGTTGAATGCTTTACGCGATGCGGGTGTGCAAATTCAGCCTATGTGGTTGGAAGAAAGCTTAGACCGGGTTTGAGTTTTTGTATAAAATACAAGATTTTAGGGTTCTAATGATTTTTGTTTATAATCTTAAAAAATGCTTAAAGGTTATCAATGATTCTTAGTGTCAAATCAGTGGTGGATAAGTTTGCGAGTAAAACCCAAATAGATAGAATCATAGAATAGAAGAAGATAACAAACCTTAGCTGGTTCTTTCCAATCACATGTTTTTTTTCTTGTTTTTTTTTTCAATTGGTACATTTATTTTTTCTAAATTATAAGTGGATAGTGTTTTACTACTATAGATAATATCAGAACAAAATGATTTTATTTATTAATTTAAAATAATGTTTTGGGTAAAATCCATTTTCTTCTGTATGTAAAGATTACAAAAATGATTTATTTACAACTTAACTTAGATCATCATTATGAACTTCAAATTATTGGAGATGCGACCCTGAATTTTCGTCGAATGGTAATGAATATTTACTTTAGAATCATGTAAGAACATGTGTAAAACGTTGTTAACGTGCAAGTAACATAATGTCATTTAGTGATATTGTTTCTAACACTATGCACAAGTGCACAACCACATATAGTGTTGGTAGCCGAATACATGTTTTGCCAATCTATAGCTTTGTGTCTTTCTTGATGACAATCTTGCTAGTGTCATCAAAACATTAACACGGTGTTTTCAATCTAGTGCTGAAACTAAATACTAAGGTAAACACCATTGTCGAGATGCATGGCTACGTAAACCTTCTTCTGGCAATGTGGAATGTGGGTGATTCATAAATTTGTGGTTCACTTTTCTCCCTTTCCGTAACGTTAGAGACGCTGGCAAGAGGTTTTTGAGAAGCAACTCTAAGTTTTCAAGTTGGAACACATAATTTTATGATTTTGTTCAGCAACATCCAAACTTCGTTCTTTGAGGTAATTTCCTATAATTCTCCTCAATTCATAAGTTTCACAATTGAGGTTATTGTCATAAAACAAATTATTTAAGGGCTTCTTTGGAGATGGTAGAGGTTTCTGACTGTTGGAAGCGCGTCGTTGATCAAAGCAGCGAATAGGAACCGGGAAGATTAAGGCCATGAATCCATCTTGATAAGCCCATGAAGAGAGAGGGGTGTTGGGGTGGGGGTGGGGGGGGGGGGGGTTGAACCAATAGTCCAAACATGAGACATGAAATAAGAAATAGAATTAGAAATAAATAGAGGATGGAGGATTAAATTGGAAGTAAAAGAATAATTAATTTAACAGTTATACCCGATAAAAATTATAAATGTGATAAACGTAGAGGTGTATATTTGGATTATGCATTCTTTACAATATATAAATAACTGCATGTACTCAAATCCAAATTTATGCAATATTTAGTATCATTTACACTATGCACCGATGTTTATGAACCCTCATATTGTAAGTTAAGCTTACACACCTTTCTCAAATTCCTATATCTAAATTGAGATCTATAGATCTTAATACGAATATTCACCCTTCGGACGTCCATTTTTGTGAAGTTCTTTGACTTGATAGTGAATGCCACCATTCTTCAACCAAGTTATGTACCACTTTAACATCAAATGGAGCATTTCATGCTCTAACCCATCAAGCGTTGTACCATAATTATGCTCTTAACATATCTCGTATATTATTAATTTACCACAAAAATAAATTTGGATTACTTCACCTAAACACAAGTTAAATCCCGTGCAAACATGTACTTGCGCATAGCCGCGTAATGACTTGATCATTATAAATTGATAATTCTGTCATGTTTTTTTTTTCCTTGTACAGAAAATAAATATAAAATTGAACTTTAAAGGATTGTATAGTCACATTTACATCTTGAGCATTAGATTCTAATGCTAGCTCTTTTATAAGGATCATTAACTTTCTAAAGTTTAACCAAATAGCAAGTAATCAAAGGATTTCATTTTCTGATCTAATTAGTTAACCTAATAACCAAGGCAACTTCAATTACTCTTATTTAACTATAGACGCCCATTAAACCACATATTAACTTCCATAACTGAATTTAGACCCCTTTAGACATTAATTTCATCAAGACCGACCTGTTTAGTGCAAAACTTGTGCATTTGATCACATCCTATTGTAGTTTAACACCCCAATCAAATATATATAACAGTATAAGTTATAAGCACATTCGATTAGTTAAACTCAACATTTGCTAATTTGATCAGCTAATGAACACTTTGATATAATGAGTCCATTTTGACTTAAAATACCAATTTCATCAAATTTCTCCATTTCTTACCAAATCTTTTGATATAAACACATATCCTTGGTATTTTAGTTCATTCTCATAAATTGTTGATGTTTAAAGCATAATTTTACTTAAAATCACAATTTAGGTCCAAATGGGTCAATCTCATCAAGAATTTCAATACTCAACTCTTAAATTAACTTAGGTGTTGTTTGTTTTTGCAGACATAAACTGTCTGCAAGCTGATTTCATCTGTTTTCATGTCTGGAACTGAAGATGTGGTCTGAAGATCTGCAAGCTGAAAATATAAGACTGTTTGTTTTTATAAGCTGATACTGTCTGCATAACTGTCAAACTTATCTCACAAGATAGAAGTCATTTATTCAAGTTACATCTAGTTTTTAGTCTTTGCTTGCCATGCCGATTTGGTTTTGGTGGGTGGTGGAAGGTGGTGGTGGTGGATGGTGGTAGTGGCGGCGGACGGTGGGTAGTGGCGGTGGATGGTGGTGGTGGACAATGGGTGGTGGTGATGGATGGTTTTGGTTGGTGGTGGACGGTGGTGGTGATGGATGGTGGTGGTGGTGGGTGATGGATGGTGGTGGTGGCGGTGATGGATGGTGGTGGTGGTGATGGATGGTGGGTGGTGGACGGTGGTGGTGATGGATGGTGGGTGGTGGACGGTGGTGGTGATGGATGGTGGGTGGTGGACGGTGGTGGTGGCGGTGATGGATGGTGGTGGTGGTGGGTGATGGATGGTGGTGGTGGCGGTGATGGATGGTGGTGGTGGTGGCGGACGGTGGTGGTGATGGATGGTGGGTGGTGGACGGTGGTGGTGGCGGTGATGGATGGTGGTGGTGGTGGGTGATGGATGGTGGTGGTGGCGGTGATGGATGGTGGTGGTGGTGGCGGACGGTGGTGGTGATGGATGGTGGGTGGTGGACGGTGGTGGTGATGGATGGTGGGTGGTGGACGGCGGTGGTGGCGGTGGATGGTGGTGGACGGTGGCGGCGGGGTACGGGGGTGGTGGTGGCGGCGTACGGTGGGTGGTGGTGTTGGCGGACGGTGGTAGGAGCAGTGGATGAGAGGGTGGCTGCAAAGGGAGAAGAGTAGGGTTTTTTTGTGAAGATGTTTTAAGCAAGATTTCCTTGCTTTTCTTTTAAGATGAAAGAAGATAACTTCAGATCTGTTTTAAGAAAAAAAACAAACAGTCTTCAAGGGTAATGTCTGCGCGCCTGTAGACATTAGCTCCCTTGAAGATGTTTGAAGAAAAAACAAACACCCCCTTACACAATCACCATCCGTGGTATCTAACATATTAATCATTTAGGTGATCATTCTAGAAACTATAAATTTTTAGAAATCCAAATGGTGGTTGCATATAGTGGTTCTAATTGATCTCGACCCCAATAGTGGTCCTAAGTAATCTTGATCCCAATCTAGTCTTCGTTTTCCTGGTCATATCCGAACCACAATTTATAAACAATCATCATTTTGGTTTTCTTATTTGATATGTGACACGAAAAATAATTTTCAAGCAAAAACGATCGTGCTTAAATAATTTTCATATACTCATCCTGCTACCGATTAATCATTAATGACTTATGTTCTAGTTTGAACCCCTTTGTGTTCTATCATGAGGGGATGATCATGTATGTAAATCTATATTTCACTAATGAATAATTTGTTGAAAGGTAGCCTTCAATTTTTTTAGCTTCTTGTCTACAAACACGTTCTATATAGTATAACTAAATAAATGAGAAAACGTAACCCTTACAAATTGTATAAACAAAAGTCCAATTATCAAAACCAAAAATAAAACTACAATATAAAAGTTGTTGACACGTAAAATACAGATCCACTCTTGGCCTTTGTGTGGCATAAACTAGGATTTTATTTATAGAATTAAATATTCCGGACGACTATTAAAGATATTATCCCATTAATTAATGTGATTGGTGTGGCGTAAACGCATAAACTAATATTATTTTGGATAACTATTAAAGATATTTTCAAGTTATATTAGAATAGAAGTCTCCAGAAATCAAGCAACTAATAAAAGCCATTTTCAGAGTTTCATTTCACCACATTACATTATCAATCAAGCTTGCTTTCTGGTTTGAATATTATAGACGCATTCACAGAGAAGATAGTTGCCGTCGTATCGGAAGCCGGAATCTGGTCGAAAGTTCGTTATCCTGAGATTTTATTCGTAATTTATTTGTTATATTCGGTTTAATTTTAGTTTAGTTGCTTTATGTTTATAATTCGCGTTAATTTAGGTTTTTGTGGCTGAATTTGTTAACATTTTGTGCTTGTGATAGTTTGGTACTTGATATTAGGGTTACGAAACTAGTTATAGTAATTAGTGACACTGTAACAACTGGCTGTTAGTTTCATCTTGTGTTGAAATTGAAATTGAATTCTGTTTGTTAGGTTTTGCTTGGCCTGTTATATCCATATGTGTTGTTTACGCGTTGAACGAGTGATGTGTGGTTTTGATTAGGCCAATTATGTGTTTTTATTAGGAGGATTCGCCTAACCTTTTCGAGTCGTTTTTTATAAGCAGTGTTAAGTCTTCGTTTGAGAAATTAGTTTTCGTAAATAGTAAGAGAATTTGTCCATCTTTCATATGCTGTGTTTGATATGGTGGAAAACCTGAGTAAGAACCATGTGCTTCTGAAATTGATATTCAAAGCGGCATTAGTTGTGTTTGTTTGGTTTTTCGTCAAATAATCAAAACTGGAAAATCAGTTATGTCCATTCACCAAGCCTCAGTCTATCCCCTAACCATTGCAAACTGTCCTCATGTCTCTTCTTTATCAAGTTAATAACTATGCAGTCCATCCAGTTAACTCGAGAGTCAATAGCTTGGGGACGGTGTAATTCTTCAAGTGTTGGTGCAGAAAGCCAGTTGAGGTAGTTTTTCCCTTGGCGGGCAGGAAATTTATTAGATATCTGCATCGGTGGTGCTTTCTTCACGTTTTTTTATCTTTTTTTCATTGAGGACGTACTTGATTTTATGATCTATTGATTTTACCTTAGGTTGTTCCACTTTTTCGTGGTATCTTAATTAGATGGATGTGGGCCTCTTCAAGAACCAAGAAACCATGCATTGGATACCTCCATTTCTCTTGGACACGTGGAATTCACTCACTCATGAACTTTTATTATATTACACTTGCTTGTTTTTGTGATGACTGGTTGCAGCTTTTCAACGTTTGGTTGGATTATGTTGTTGCTGATTTCAACTCACGTGCTGCTGTGTGAGAGAAAGCCACATTGTCACTGGATGGACAACTAGATATGTCTTCTATAGACCTAGGATATTTTGCTTAATGTTTTCTTAAATGCAGGTGCTTTCTGCTGTATTAGTTGTTAGTTTGGTCCTAGTTGTAATGGAGGATCATACAAATTTGCATCTTCAAGGAAGCAACACAGAATCTGCAACACATGCTTTTGCTGTCACAGAGGAACCAAAGTTAGAAAATCACCATATTCATGGAGATGGTGAGCCTGATGTTGCAGAATCCGTGAACTCAGATGTTGTTGATGAATCCCTTGAATATGGGTACTGTTTCTGTGACTTGTATTCTGATTTTCTTAGTAAATATATATATCGCGGGTCAATCAACTGTTTCTTGTTTCTTGGCAGATGTTCTCACTACCGTCGAAGGTGCAGAATACGGGCCCCATGTTGTAATGAGATATTTGACTGTCGTCATTGTCATAATGAGGCGAAGGTATGTAAGAAAAAGTAAAGCAAAATAGCAATGCGTGGATACTGAAAATGGTATTTTGGACCGTTGGTAATATTTTTGGTACAGAATGACATCAATGTCAATCAAGAAGAGAGGCATACCATCCCTCGTCATAAGGTCCAAAAGGTAGCTTACTTTTAAAAGTTATACGTGTTCTCAAAATTGCTTTCTTTTGCTGGACACCTGAAGTATATTTGGTGTTGTCTTACTTTCAGGTTATATGCACTCTTTGTGGCACAGAACAAGAGGTGAGTGTTTTTAGTGTTGCTGTTTTTTTCATGATGTGGAAGCAATATCAAAAGCTGAACCTGAGATTTTTAAAAAAATCATTTCTGGACTGTTTTGCTACTTGCCTTTTTAGGTTCGGCAAATGTGTGTCAACTGTGGTGTGTGCATGGGCAAATACTTTTGTGGGACATGCAAGCTTTTTGATGATGATGCAAGTCTTCATTTTGTACTTTTTCTTTATCTGAGGAAGCTTCTGTAAACGGGTTTTGATGTAGTCTCATGTTTTCCATGAAGCCATTTTTTTGCTTTCGTGTAAGATTATGTAATTTCTTGCTCTCTTCTTTGCAGATATCCAAGAGACAGTATCACTGTGATGGTTGTGGTATTTGCAGGTACTAGTTTCACGCTATTTACAGTTGGATATTCTTATGTGTTAACCAAAGTAGAGTTAATATCGTAAAGATACTATTAATCTCATAATCTTGTGGGAACTACTGGTATACAGATACTGGTTTTGTTGACCTACGATACATAACTTTTGGATATGTAATCTTTCAGTTATTCAAGATACACAAATATAGTAATAATAACTACTGTAGATTGTCAATATAGCTAAATGTTTTAATACAACCTACAAATCCGTATAATCTGATATAATGTGTGCGTTTTTATTGTAAATAGCCTTTGTTTGGTATGTTTTGATAATATGGTGAATTTAGTGAGACCTCTTCTGACTTGTATATGTTTTTCTGTTTCGATCAGAATTGGTGGGCAGGAGAACTTTTTTCACTGTGACAAATGCCGTAAGTCCTCTTTCTCTATGATTCAAATTAGTATGAGCAGTTAAGTTGTCATGTTATTCTGTTTTGATCAGAATTCGTAACTGTTAATAACTTAATATCTAATACTAGTCAAAACAGGTAACTTTTTAGTGCTAATCAAAACAAGTTGGCCGAATTGGGCCAACCTACAAACACCATTTTGTTCTTTTTTCTAAATAGTTATGATGTTAAAAGGATTTTGAACCAATATTATTACATCAATCTATTGGGCTCATTCTTGTGTATCTATCTTGTTGGGATACAGGATGTTGTTACTCAAATATTCTGAAGGACAGTCACCTGTGTGTTGAAGGAGCAATGCACCATGACTGCCCTGTATGCTTCGAGGTTTACTTCTTCACCTTACTTTATTCCCGCTTGTATGCATCTTCTGGAAACACGCTAAAATGGCACGTAAATGTGGTTGTTTTGCAGTATTTGTTTGATTCCTTAGATGATGTTACAGTCATGCCCTGTGGACATACCATTCATAAGAAGTGTTTAAAGGAAATGCAGAAACATTCGCGGTAAGTAAATCTAATACATCAATTGATTTTTAAGAAATTGAAGATGATTTTGTAAAAGTTAGTATTTTGGTTCGTGACTATTTTGACAGATACGCGTGTCCGCTCTGTTTTAAGTCAGTCTGGGATATGTCAAAGATGTGGGAAAAGCTTGACATGGAAATTGCAGCTACTCCTATGCCCGAAATCTATCAGAACAAAGTAGGCCATCTTTCTTTGTCCTTGGTTTTCAACTTTCTGGAGTTCTGTTTCTATATTTATGTTTTGCTTTCTTGTTTTGAAGATATGGATTCTGTGCAATGACTGTGGAGCGAATTCAGAAGTTCCTTTTCATATTGTGGCTCATAAGTGCCCAAATTGCAAGTCTTACAACACTCGCCAAACTTGAGGTTAACAGGATCGGTCTCTCTGATGGGTTATCGTGGCTAGCAGTCCAGTGTTGATAAATGTTGGTTTTTATTTCTACAGATTTTGTTAGTCCTTTTGGCTCCTTGGCGTTGTAAATTCTGCAAATCTTATCCTGGTGTATAATGGGATGCATGATTTTTCATCGTGATCGAATGGCTTGAAAACATATATAAGAATCACTAGATTTTATCCCCCGTATTACGGGGGTTGTTTTACATTATTTGTTTTCAATATTTATATATGTATATTTGGATTATAAATTTTATTTATTGAAAGAAAGTTAATAATTAATATAATTGAGGTTTGATGACGAAATGGTTTCACAAATAAATAATATGTTATAATCCGGTTTAAAAGCTATCTGAGTTTGGTGATACCCATTACCCATTTATTTTCTTTATTATAAAACTGTTTCTTAATTATAAATAATATCTTTTTTTAAATAAAATAGGATATTAATTTTTAGTATATCCCTATTTTATAGGATTTTCATATCAAATATTTGATGAGATTAATTTTTAATATAATGAGATGTTATAACCCGTTTAAGAGCTATATGGGTTTGGTGAGACATTTACCCGTGAATTCGAGTCAAATGCGTGAGAAGCCTTCATTTACAAATAAAGCAATCTGATTGCTTGAGAGAACGGTTGTTTTACATTTTTTGTTTTTTAATAGTTACTTTTTGGATTTTAATTTTTTTTATTATAAGAAAATTAATAATATACTTAGGGTTTGATGATGAAAGGGTTTCATAAAAAATGATATGTTATAATCCGTTTAAAAGCTATCTGGATTTGGTGACCCATGACCCGCTTATGTTTTTTTACTATAAAATTGTTTATTAATTATAAATAATGTCTTTTTCTTTTTAAATTGGATATTAAATTTTAGTATATTCCTATTTTATAGGATTTTCCTATCATATAATTGGTAAGATTAATTTTTAATTTAATAAGATGTTATAACCCGTTTAAGAGCTATCTAGTTTTGGTAAAACCCATACCCATGAATTTGAGTTAAATCAATGAGAGGTCTCCATTTAAAAATCAAGCAATCTGATGGCTTCCATAAAAAGAAAGAGCGACCACATCGTGACACGTAGGATTTTAGGATTTTCGTTTATATATATTATAGATATACCATATTTGATAACAAAATTCATTTCGAGTACATAAATAGGTGTAAACATATATAAGAATTATAGCTGGTAAACATATTTAGTCATTAACCACTAATTATATTTATGTTTTGTGGTAGTTTGATCTTTTAAGTTGAACCTTGAATTAAAATTTTCTCCCAGTTTTACAACTTCGTATTTTTTTTGTATGTATTAAACATGTTTTATATTATTTTTATACTTTTATGTGAAGTACATTATAGCAGAAGAAATAATTTGATTATGAAAAATTACACGTAAAAGCTGATGCTGATGTGAAATAAATTGCTAGTAGCATCCTTCATTCTAACTCGTGTTTTGATCCAACCCATTCTAACTCGAAATCCTTTTTTACCCCACCAATTACGACCCAAACTTATCATAACCCAAAACAAAATATATTGTCTTAATCTACTTGTTCCAACCCCATCCGTGACTGAACCGACCCGACACGTTTACCAGCCCTAACATGGATAAACAATTTTACAAACATGTGCACGGGTAGTTTGAAAATACATATAAAATCCGTATATGATAACCAAAAACTTCTAAAAGTCAAACATATTATTTTTAGTTAACACTTCAATTTCTATTTTATTTAAAGTCTAGCAAATACATTTTTCAACTTAAAGTAGAGGTTTTTGTTTATTACCCATACAATTCTTCTGAACTAGATAAAAGCTTGACTGGAAATCAGTTTCATGAAAAGCTTAATTCCCGCTCTTGAGGTCGACTTGAACTTGACAAAAGCGAGACTCGAATTAGCAAGATTTAAATTTTGAATGATAAAGATTGCAACCCTTAAAATTCAACCAAAGTGAACCCACTTTCAAGATTTGGCCCTCTCATAATGTCGGATTTAGCCATGTCTTTGGCTATGTCCTTTTATCACTTTTTTAACTTACAACTAACTACCACCACTACCACCTTCAACCAAATGGTAGGGTTACATGCATTATTGTTTTTGCACCCTGCCTCTCACAAAACAACAACAAAATTTATAAAACGATTAACAACTTTTCATGTTTATTAAATGTAAACTAATTGGGCTAATTTTCGCTAAATTCAAGTTTGGTTCATTTTGAATTCTATACTTAAAGCTTAAACTCGACTTGGGAGTAATTTTATAAACTCCATCGGACATGGATCGTTTATAATTTTTATTTATGTTTGATTGCTTTCATATATTTATAATTTTATGTGTAACATTATATGTATAGCTTTTAGTGGTTAACTTGTCTTAATCTTCAATTCGACTCGATTCAAGCTTTATTTAAATGGGTCGTTTCAAAGAACTCGTGAGTGAAACCGAGGATGGCTATCTAGTTTATGATTCTTTTACACCACAATTTATAAACGGCATTACAGTGTGAAGTTACTTTTTGGGTGGGGTTAACTCTAGTGTACCTAAATTGACCGGTACAACCCCTTAGTGAATTAGGGTCCCCTCAAGTAACTCTTTCAAGCCATTATCTTTCAAGGATGCCATCCAATCATAAGTTACAAAGACACAATTTGCGATTGAGAATGTTACCCATGGCCGGTTTAGTGGTTATACCGATTGTAAATTTTATTTATGGATAAGTAAATAATCTTTTTGAAAGGTTTTTCTTAGCTATCGGGATTTGAATCTAAGATTTCTCGTTCAAGTGATCTCGTAAAAAATATATTGATATTGTTAATGCACTCCTTATTCTTTCTTAGATGTAACTAAGTGTTTAATGTAATAGTTAAAACATTTCTAAATTAGTTATATCACACTTTCAATTTAATATACCATTTACTTTTTATGTAATAGTTAAACATTTCTAAATTACTTATGACATCATTCGGTTCTTCAATAGTGAACCGGCAAGGCAGCGGTTTGATAGCCCGTCCGGTTACGAAAACAATGCACTTGAGTGTTGATATCTTTACTGCTGTATTCTGTTTTAAGAGGAGGCAGGCAACATTATAAGCATGGGCCTAGAAAGATAAAGTTGGTTCAAGTCTTTACAAGAAAGATGCATTTGATGCAATGACAATGATGCACACATGTGTGAGGGTCCAACACTAACAAGCTCTTCATGGAATGGAAGGACCAATCATGTATTCAAAAGAGTAAACCACATCAATGCATCAATTACTTGTACCTTACAACCCACACATCAATGCCATTCAAGTCTCATGACTCAAGATTTTCGAAACCCATAAAGTTGTACAATAAACTATGCTTTAGGATGCTTGCAGAGGCGTAAACAAGCTGAAACGTGGTCAAGCTTGGCCTGTTCAAGTTCTTTTTATAAAACTCAAGCTCGGCTCGTGAGTCATTTTTTCAAGCTGGGGCCCGGCTCGTTTATTAATATATTAATTAATTTATATAAGTTATTAATTATGTTACAATTTTGAGAAAAACCTTAAACGGGCCTAAGCTCGGCTCGAGCTCGCGTAGTACCTTAAACAAGACAAAAGCTCAGCTTGAGCGCTACTATGAAGGGAAAAAATAATACATGGAAGTTCGAAAGAGAGAGAGTTTAAAAAATACACAAGGCTTGGGGACTCGGGTAGCCTCACGAGCTTCCCATACAAGGCTAGAACTCGGGCTCGATAGCGGATAACTAAATGAGTTTTATTTGAGGCTCGGGCTCGGCTCATTTCCAGCTTTTTATTGTCGTACAGAAAATAATGCATTTGAATGCGTACATATTACAAATACCAATGCAATTGTGCTGTTGGGGTTCAAAATTAAGACTTGCTTAAATGGTATAAAAACATCCATTTATAACCCAATAGAGTTTTGATTCACGCAATTACATCTCAAGATTTACGGGACAATGAGTTTTAGCTCAACTGATATTGGAGGGGAAATAAAGATTTGAAATGGGACCCACAATGTGCCTTTGGGCGGCAAGCTTTCCCCAAAACAAGATTTGGTGTACTTGGCTACCAAGCATAGTCTGCGACCATGGGCGTATGGAGTCGTTTTTTGCCATTGGGTTCCTTTCGACGGCCGGACTTTATTCGTTGGTCATTAAAAAAATCTCAAGATTTACCAAATCGAGTCAGACTAATAGACTATATGTACTGGTTAACTAAAAAGTAACAAAAAATGTGACTGTCACCCGGGTATAAGTGCTCTCACTAACTTTCCCTCAAACACAAGTAATGATTTAACTACAATCACAATTATTTTTTTAACCATTTTTAGTAACAAAAAAATGTTAGTTGGATAGTTTGATTGATTGGAAAATAATTGGCCTCACACCCAAGCCCATCGCACCTGTTAAACGTCTGCTGCCCAAACCCTTTGACGCCCATGGCGCTCTACGGCCTACGCGCTTTGTTGTTCAAGGCCTCAGCCATGTGATGTGGCATGGGGTGCTATTCCAATACACTTGGTCTGAGAATGCCAAGAAATCACAAAGAAATGATGAATTAGGGTGCTTGTGGTGTACAACTATCAATGCAAGATAAAGACTTGATAACATTGTAAAAAGATCATTTATAAATTATAACAAAATCAGAATCATGATTCAGGCAATTATGTCTCAAGATTTTCCCAACCCGAATCACAAAAAAGAAAATGTACACATCATGCATTAAGGATGCTTGTACAGTACAACCATTAATGCAATTGTGATATTTAGGGTCAAGATCAAGACTTTTGCTAACATTAAATAAAAATACCAATTTATATCCCATCATAATTCTAATTTTAAGCTGTTACATCTCAAGATCTTCCAAACCCATATCAGAGTGCCAAGAATTAATGCTAAAATATGCTCAACTGCCGATGCAATTGCGATGTGGAGGTTCAAGATCAAGACTTTCTTGTAACATTCATCAAGATTTTCCAAACCCGTGTCATAATTACCAAGAAATTACAAAACTTTACAAGAAATAACGCATTATTGTAGAACTACCGATGCAAATGTAATCTATCGGTTCAAGATCAAAACTTGCTTGCTAACATTATGCAAAAGATCATTTATATTCATTCAAAGACTTGATTTAGGAGGCTTATACATCAACTCCTTACAACTAGTCCAAGAAAGATGGTGTTGGTTGGTGTCACCATTTCATTCTCATATTAAGACTCTTAACTAAAAGAAGCCTCAAGAGTAGAGATATCATCAATGTCAAAATATGCAGAAAATAAGATACAAAACTAGCTGGTTCAGCGGTAACAATCAACCATTAAGACCATGAAATATTAAACACATTCAACAACATATGACAAGAGACCACACACTTCAAAACAAGATCATCCATGGCCGCCATAAAAAAAAAGAAACACAGCTCTTATCAAACGGGTAATCATTAACGTGTGGTTTCTTCTCATACGTCATTGAATCGAGTTTCATCGTTCATAGGCTTAATAGTAGATTGAACAGCTAACAAAAACACAAAAATACCAGCTTTCTTGTTAAATCCGTTTATGCAGTAGCGATGAACATTGAGGTCCCAAAAAGTTCCTCAGTTTGTGAAGACGAGCCCGCCTCGTTGTTCTTCTCCATCTCTTCCTCGATCAATATCTCCTCTGATCTGCAATCCAAACTGCAAAACGCTTTCTCACCTCTAAAACACAAATAAAAAGATCACCCTTCAGTCAAAAAGTCAAAACACGTGCAAAACCGAACATGATACAAAGTATAGAGACCAAACCTGTACATATAGATATCTTCGCCCTCAAGTTTCTTCTTGCAAGAGTAACAGAAGCTCAAGAAATCATCAGATGGGTAAAAATCCACAGCTTCATACGGTTTAATCTCTTGTTCTTCAGATTTAGCGACAAACTCATTCTCTTGACGCTCTAAAATACAGTCACCAAAAATATGAGTTGTTTTCGGGTTCGGTCCGTGTTTTCTAACACATGTATAATCCTCAGAAAGCTCAATCTCACTTGCTGAGAGTGAAGCCACTAAATCTTTTCCCGGGTTCAGATAGATGGTCGGGCCGGTTGTTAAACGGGTCGAGTTTGGCCCGATGTTTGCAGAATCCAAAGAATTAGACCAAAACTTAGCAGATGGTTCTTGAACTAAAGGGTTAATCAGTTTAGGGTTGGACTTTGTATGATTAATGGAGAAAACTGCATAATTCTTAGGAAGTGAGTATGAAAGCGAGTCAAACGGGTTAAAAGTAGCAGGCTTCAAGCTCGGGTTGTTCAAGATTTGGGGTCCAAAAAGAATGCTCTTACTGTCGGATGAACGGAGTATTTTACCAGATAACGGTTTCGTTTCATCATCAAGAGCTTCTATAATGCCTAAACCTACTTTGTCACAATCCCAACTCTTGTGAGTCGACTCAGTCGGTTTGGATGAAGCCCTGATAGTTAAATTCCCAAAATTTGGTTTTGAAAAAACCTTGAAATCCAAAGGGGAAGTGGGACTTCTAACCGAATCAGATTCTGAGTTTTTCGGGTTTAGCCCTACAAACAGACTAGGAACAGTGAAAAAGGAATTGGTTTTCGGTTTCTGTTTCAAGAAAGCATCAGAATTTGCATAACAAGAGTCATTAGAATAAGCATCAGGTATCAGATTTTGAGTCTGACCCATGTTTTGTTGATCTTTCTGGTGTGATCTGGTTCTCTTCCTCAACATGTTTCACACAACCTGTTGACAAAATTACATAAAAACCCTTACTTTAATCTTCAAGAAAATTAATTAATAAGATCAAATCCAAAAATCAGTAACCAGTAACTACCATCAAAACCCTAATCTTGAAATCATCATCCAATAATATCCAGTCCTACCAATGTGCATTGTGCATAAACAGTTTCATAATATTAATATTATCACCAGAATATTAATATTAAATGAAATAAAGAGTAAAGACCAACCAGATGATTAAATACACAAATACCCACAAACACCTTTAGATCAAATAGTCAAGAAAAAAAGTCAAAATAGTCAAACATCAAGAAACTTGTGAAACCATCAAAACCCTAAAGATTATTACCATTTTAAACCCACAAAAGAAGCTGTAATAATCCATCAAATATTGAAGATGAAATTAGTGAAGAGGAGAAAAGGGGAAACAAGTTCAAGAACAATATTAATAATAATAAAGTAGTAAATGAGATGATAAGTCTTAAGAAGGAAGCAAAAAAGATGAAATAAATTTGGGGAAAACTAAACCCACCTCACAGGCTCACAAAGAGATGATGATATGATTTTGATTTTGAGAGCCTGAAAATGCATAAATTGTTTTCTCAACTCCCCACTCTCCCTCTATGCTTTGTGTGAAAGAAACTTGTACTCTCTCTCTCTCTCTCTCTCTCTCTCATGCATCAAAATCAGAGAACAAATACAAATACATATACATATACTCTTTCTTTCTCTCTATCTCTCTGTACTGGGGTGATTTCATGTATGTATCATGTATCAGGATACGTATACGTGTGTGAGTGTATATATATACATAATAATTTGCGGTGTTTTAATTTGTTTTCTTAATAATAATAAAAGAACTATAGTTGGATTAAATGATTGGATGTTCTATTAGATTTATTGCTAATTAAACCGAGTAAATAAATGTGTTAAGTAATTAACAACCAAAATAAAATATTAATGGTAAAATTATTTTATTTTAGGTTTAACTACAAAATGGTTTTCTTGCTTTATAATTATTTCATCTACTCGTTCACAATAGCGTATATAGGAATTTATGTTAAGATGTCGATAGTTTTTTTTTTTTATCATCAATTGTCTGTAGCTAAGTATTGATTTTTTCGGATCGGTTCGGGTTGGTTACCTAATAAAAAGAAAAAACAAAAATTTTCCTGGTGCAACTTTAATATTGAGATATGGTTCGATTATTGTTTTTAAAACTAATGGTGTTTTAAAATTCATATTTCTGGACATTTTTTGAAAACCCGAGTTTTTGACTTTTGGTTTGCTTTGAGCTCAAAGTCGACCCATGAACACCACTACAACCGACATCAGTAAATGTCTCGATAATACAGTCGATTGAGTTTTTAGTTTTGAAAATGCTCATTTGTAGGTGGAGGTGACTGATAAAAAATACTAAAAAAGTTTGAAATTCATGGGGTGCAGTTGCACCCCATACCCATAAAGTAGGTATGGCCATGTTTGTTTACGGCAAACTGGTTAAGGGTTTAATCTTGTTACGAACAATAATAATTTTATAAGTATAAGGAGAAAGGCAAATAAGCTGGTACAATCTCATTTAATTATCTATACCATATATAATACATAAGATATAGGCAAATTAAGACATTTATTTTTTAAGAGATTTATAAATTAATCAACATATGGTACAACCTACAATACATCTAGAATAAGGATAAAATTCTCCAATAAAAAGTGGGGAAAATCCCCAAAATAGTCCATCTACAAAATAAGATTCCAACTTTGTCCCCTAAACTTAATATTTTCAAAAATGACCCTCTCTAATTCATCTTTAACCATGTATTAGGAAATCTAACGCGTTTTTGACGACATGTTAGCATAACACGTCGTCAAAGACGCGTTGGATTTCCTAACACATGGTTAAAGACGCCAACACGTCGTCAAAGACGCGTTACATTTCCTAACACATGGTTAAAGATGAGTTAGGCCTCCAAACACGTAGTCAAAGATATGTTAGCATCAAACGCGTAGTCGAAGATATGTTAGTTTTTTTGTTTGTTTTTTTAATATTATATTTTTATAACTAGTTTTACTTATATTTGTTTTTCTTTTATAACTTTTAATATATAAAATTTTATATTAGTTCGAATATACTTACGAGAAATGTTTACTTTTATCTACGGACCGACATAAATTTTATTTAAAACCGAGCGGGTCAAATTTTATTGAATATTTCGATATTGATTTGGCACGGCTCGAGTTTGATTTAGTTTATGTCGGTTAGTAGGTAAAAGTAAGCATGTCTCGTCGGTATATTCAAAATAATATAAAACTTTTATATATTAAAAGTAATAAAAGAAAAACAAATATAAGTTAAACTAGTTATAAAAATATAATATTAAAAAAACAAACAAAAAAGCTAACGTATCTTCGACTACGCGTTTGATGCTAACATATCTTTGACTATGTGTTTGGAGGCCTAACTCATCTTTAACCATGTGTTAGGAAATCTAACGCGTCTTTGACGACGTGTTAGCGTCTTTAACCACCATGTATTAGGAAATCCAACGCGTCAGGAAATCCTACGCGTCTTTGACGACGTGTTATGCTAACATGTCGTCAAAGACGCGTTAGATTTCCTAATACATGGTCAAAAATGAGTTAGAAAGGGCTATTGTTGGAAATATTAAACTTAGGGTACAAAGTTAGAATCTCATTTTGTAGATGGGCTATTTTGAGGTACGATTAACTTTAATTATTAAATGATAGTCATAATATTGTCCACTTGACTTTACTCAACTTTTGTAAACTCTAAAAATATTTACAGTTTTATCCCTCGTCTTTAACTCTCCACTTGATAACTTTATTTATTTTTAGTTTCTTATATATTTTTAAATATATTATATTTAAAAAAAATCAAACATACCGTTGCGACGTGCTTATTTTTATTGACGCTTTGATGTAATTTTTTTTCAATATAGAAATTTAAATTATAAAGTACAAGTTAGTGGAGCATTAATGTACAATTCAATAAAGCATTATTAAAACTTAATATGTTTTCATTATTTAATGATAGTTGCGAATTGCAATAATAGTACTTAAACTTTACATAACTTTTGTTATTTCTTTGAATAGTTATATGTTTACCCCATAATCTTTATCCATAAATTTGATAAGATTTTTTTCCTTCTATATGATTGAATATATTATGTTTAAAAAAAAAGTTGAACATACCGTTGCGACATGTTTATTTTTGTCAACATATTGATGTAAATTATATTCAATATCGAGATGCAAATTATAAGGTACAAGATTCTTCATATATGTTTTACAAAAATATAATTAAAAGAACTCAAATTATATAAATATTACAATAATCAAGACGAACTCGAGCTTAAGATTTTAGTTATAATTTCGAGTTTAGTCAACCGGGTATGAAGTTTGATTTGAGCTCAAGCTAGCGTTAGCTCTAGTAGGCTTGGCTTGGCTTGACTCGCTAACAACCTTTAAGTGTTATTTCTTGCTATATCATGTGAGCACCTGACTCGTCTAACCTAAAGCAAATCTTGATCAATATTAGTCTATCTATTCTAATAAAGTAAAATAAATGTGAACACTTGTCATGTTTTGGTTAATTCTCACATTTTTTTTCCCTCCAAAACTAAATATACCCTAATATATGTACTAAATCAATAATTATTTACTTTCCTTTTACACTATATTTATATTATCTATATATTTTTATAAATATAAATATTAACATATTATTTTACTATATATTTCAAAATACTTGGTGAATTCCAAAAATCAACAACAAATCATGTTTCTCAAATGAAAATTGTTTCGGGTTTTTTGTGGAACTTAAATTTGATTTTATGGGTCAAAGTTGGTAAATAGATTGTTTGGTACAAGTTAACTACATTAAGTTCAAAATTTGTTACGGGTCAAAAATGAAAATGTTGAGTATTTTTAAAAGTTAGAGAATGCAAAATAGATTTATCGTCAAATTTGTTATGGGTTCGAAGTGTGACTTTAAAATGTCAAAAATATGAAAGTTAGAATTTTAAACATGATTCGGGTTTCAAATTTATTTTTAAGGGCATTTTTTGAAATAATCAAAAGGTTCGGGATTTGCAAATTGACTATTTTTCCATCTAACTATTAAAATTTAAGAAAAGATTGCGAACACTTTCGACATGGCATCCCTATGCCTATCAATACTTCTAACTTTTATCAAATTTGAAATATTTATGTCAACATTAATTTTTTCCTTCAATGATAATCAGAGTGTTGTATGGGAAGCATGCCATGCAAAACTATGCTCAAATAAAACAAAATATTTACAAAATTGAATGGGTTAACATGTAATTTTTTACGTTGACAAAGTTGAAAAGCCCTCTGAAACTTATCAAACTCTTTTTCATAGTGTAGCTCAGAAAAAATAGTTTTTGAAGAACATCTATTGTTACAATTTCATGTTCTACTTTCCTTTTATGGGTGGTAAATTGATAAATATGTCAATAATGATAACGTCTCTTTTGTATTTAGACTGAGTGGTTAGAACTACTATCGTATGAGAAGTCTTATTTCCGAAATTGGTTCATAAACAAAATTCTTTCAATTATACATATATGACACCGAAAATGAATTTTTTAATAGAAAGAAGCATTATCGGGTACATTTTTGCACGGACATTTTTTTATTAAATTCATTTAAAAAAATCATTTTGTGATATAATAAAATCAATTTATGTACACATTGTATAGATACATGCATAGATGTAATACATTTTTTTATACGTGTTTTACTTATAATTTTATAATTTGAATTATCCCGTGTATGACACGGACTTTAAAACTAGTTATTCTAATAATGTAGGACTACATCGAATAGATGTCATGTTATTATATGTTAACGTCACATGAGAAATTGCTGGACCAGGGGGGAACCGGAAACATATTGGTTAAAAGAGAGGAGTAAAAAATAAGTATATGCCGTGTACAAAATGCATGTAACTTGTAATGTATATATTTTAGGTTTACATACATTAAAATTGTTATATTAAAGTCTAAAAAACACAAGCAAAAAATATTTTAGTCAAAAAGATTTTAAATAGTTGTATTTTTGTATAAACTTTTTAAAAAGCTCAATTACCTATGGTAATGATTATGGTGGATGGAAAGTTGTATTGTCTTTCTTTAAGTTGGACGTATAAAAAGTTAAAAACTTTATGGCTATTTTTTTTTAAGACCAACAAAGTTTTAATAAAAACAAGCTAGCAAGAAGTTAAACATCACAATACAACCACCAAACCAAAACAATAATCATCGGACCATCCACCCAATTACACATTAAAACTACATAAATCCTCCCAAGATACACCAAAGATTCTCGATCTACTCCTAAGGCTAACGAAACCAAGAAACTTAATTTGTTCCATTACATCAGGTAAAATAATCAGAATCTCTTTAAACACCAAATTATTCTTAGCCTTCCATAAACACCAAAAATGAAACCAAACACACGACATGAAACATTTTAGCCTTCCTCTTTGAGAACCTTGAGAACTTATACATTTCAAAAAATGCAAGTCACATTGCTATCCACCCGCTCTCTAGACTGCCACAACACATAACCTAGCTAGACATCATTTTAGAAAAATGCAAGTCGCATTGCTACCCATGCTTTCAAAAAAGATATGATACTCGTATGTTTCAAGTGTCGTAGATATGATCTTCAAATGACTTATATAAAATTCAAACTCTGTAAAAATAAAGCAGTATTGTGATAAGAAGGCACATAATGAATTTTGCATATCAAGTTTTAAACAGTTTATAGTATAAACAAATTATAGCATTCATAGTAGAGTCTTTACCCTTATCCTTATAAGTTATAATATACTCAAATAACCAAAGAACACATTTATTTTACAATTTTAAAAATTTTTGGAAATTTTTTCAGACATCTCATTCCTCATCCTTATTATTTCTATATTGTTTTTTTTTTCCTGTTATTTTTTCTCTCCTTTCCATTTATAATTAATTATAGCTACTTACTATTTTGTGATTTTTCTTTCTAAACTTGCTTTTTAATAAATTTTAATAAAGCGGTTTCGAATCAAGGCAGGTCCATGTAAAAATGGTTTTTGGTACATGTTAGGGCGAGCTGACTTAACAACAATTAAGAATATATAGTTTTCCAAAAAAAAAAAAAATATATATACATAAATTACCAAGAGCTGCCACATCCAACCTAAACTTCCCATACACTCCAGAAGATCATTACATTAATAATCAGTTTTGTACAAGAAACGTCATTAGAACCCATAACACAAAAAGATGGAACGCATCTCTATTTAAACAGTTAAAACAGTCGATATTAAAGACCATTAATAATATGCCTTAACTAGTCCATCTAGTTGTGTAGGCCATACGACATATTTTCATAGAAACAATCCAACACAAATTATATGTTTGTAATCTATTTTGAAAGAGAACACCGTCAATGAAGGCTCATCTAGATAGCATATCATATTCAAATGCATAGACGACAATGGAATTTACGTTCAGTTTCAATAAATCAAAGCCTAGTATACGTTTTCCTGACTTAAATAGATTTTAATTATGAATGACTCAATTAAGAACATGATAGAAAAGGTATGAGTCACGGAACTCAATCTAAACTGGCGTACACTAAATCAAGCTTCCAACACATTCAAATGAATCATAGCCTTTTTCCTCTTTACAAAAAAATTTTTAGATTTCTAATCAATAAACACGGTATTTATAAACAAAGGAACATATTCATTTCCTCATAAGTATATCAGAAACAAATTAGCAGTGACAATGACTGGGGTAATGCCGACCATTGATCATGCGACAAGAGGTTAGGGGAGACAAGAACATCGATAAGCTGACTCAAACAAGGCTTTGGATAAGTGTGGGGATGATTGGTGAGGTAAAAAATCAATATAGATTTTAGTGATAATGAATACTTAGTAGGCTAATTTTAGATAAGCCATTGGTTAAATAAACTAACTTTGCAATTTTATGTACAGAAAGCAAAATAATAATGGCTTTAATTGATTATGTTATCAGAAATCGACAAAAACAGGCCAGCCAAATTAAAAATTGGTGGGGGCCACTAACCTGACTAACTTTCGGTAATAAAATCGCTAACGGACAAATCGTTTAAGTTTAACCCTCCGTTACTTTTCACAAGGCTGGTTCCTCACCATCTTAATTTCTTTATTAATCATGATTGCCTTACATATGTAAACAATGGTATCATTCGACTTTTAAAACTTAAAAAAGAGTGGCCAAATTTCTGTATTATGAATTTTAGGACGAGTTCGTTTCATAGAATTCGTAAGAATTCAAAGGAATTTGAATTAAAATCCATGACACGGGCGTGTTTGTTTCGTTGCAATTGGAATGTTAATTTCATTTTGGTGTGTTCGGTTATCAAGGAATTGAAATTCAATTCTTTCAAATTCCTTTAAATAAAGGGATTTTAAATCCTTTCAAAATGTGAAGAATTTCAAGTAAATTCGTTGGAATCTTTCTCGTGTTTTTTTATTTATTTTAACGAGAACAACGAATAAAACATTTTAGTTTTTTTTTTACTTTTATTGTCCTCGATATATTTTGAGCTATGAATTTATTATTATTATTTTTAAGTATTTTTTTGAGGTTTTTTTATCTTCATAGAAAACCCCTAAACAAATTTAAAAAAAAATTTATAAAAAAATAATAAAAAAACCATAACGCAAAATATACATAAAAAACTAAAATGTTTCCACGGTTATCCTAGTTAAAAAAAAAGAAAAAAAAAACGATTCCAGTTTATTTGTCAAACGAACACATTAAGAATAAAATTGGATTTTAATTCCTTCAAATTCCAATTCCTATTGCAATGTTCAGATTTCAAATCCAATTCCTTAATGTACGTGATTTTAATTTTGCATCAAACTTGTTACAATGATTTGCTAAATTTTCAAATTCGATTCACGGGTTTAAATAAAATTTTAACAATTCATATAGCTTGACATATAACTTTAGCACTCGAAAAATGTATAAACGAGTGCTACATACTATAACTAAGCAGCAATTAGATTATATGACATTTCATGTTACCTTTCTCAAAAGCAAACACATAAGCACAAAAGCTTCATGTCAACCTAAATAATATAACAATAATGATTATAAAAACATATATTCACTTTGTGTGTTATATACTTTGCCTTTACATTTAAAAGTAAGGAATAGATTCGTTAGTCATAAAATATTCCACATATTTCAAATAAAATTTTCATTTTTATCTCAATATAGGTGCGCTTAATACATAATTGGTTTCAAATGAAGAACCGTATTGAAGAGGTATGTACCCGCCTCAACACCGAGCGAGGCGGGTCAACCCACAAGATACAGACAAGAGACTTGAAATCAAGATATTATGAAGGCACAAAGCCAAAACCTATGCGCATGGCGCATATCACATATGCTCAGGCATCACATATGCTCACGCATCACATATGCTCACGCATATCACATGCTCACGCATATCACATCTGCGCGTGGCGCATCCGTGCGTGGCGCATATCACATGCTTGTGCATATCACATCTGCGCATGAAACATCTGCGCGTGAGAATAAAGAGAAGACCTCGCGCATCCTCAGGATAGGCGCATATCACACATGCACATAATCAACCTCGTCCTTATCCAAATCAGGATTAGGGCAACCTTGATTGTGCACGTCAGACAACCTTCCAGAAGGTATCTTTTTAAGGAATAAGAATATGCTGATGTTGACAGCTGCCAAATGAAAGGTGGACAACTCAGCATAACCCATGTGCTACCACGTGATTATAACCAATGAAAAAGCACCAGGTGTCCCCAAGGACACGTGGCGCAAATCAATTGGAGGAGGCCAACAAGGCCCTAATTGGGTCTGAGCCCAATCATTGGAAACCCTAGCACTATAAATACCACATCAACTCCACAAGGAGGCACACACACAATTATACAGTATTCAGCTATATTAAGCAATACTCTCCAATTTCCTTACTCTCATATTATTATCTTCTCCTACAAACACTTATTCTCACACCGGAGGGTTACCCCAAAGAGGACCCCTCTGTCCCTTTCTGAGGGGTAAGTTTACGGTGCTGTTCATTTTGTAGGTCGAAGAATCCAGATCCAAGAAAACCATCGGTGAAATAGCATAATCACACCCGAGGAAAGTAGATCGTCTACCAGTGAGTCGATCCACGTTTCTTCATTGGCGCCATCCACTGTTACAACGGCAACAAGATCTCATCAGATCTATAAAAAAAAAAATTTCACCATGGTTTCTGGCGTTCGTAACGTTGATCAAGTTCTGGAGGATATTGAACGTGAGGATGTTAATGAGGGACAGCAGTTTCTGAGGGTGCCGCGTGATTCTACGCGCACCACCAGTAACCGTCCCTTCATCACAACTCCTCATGGCCAGACTGAAACTCCTCCAGACGATCTCACGTTACAAAATCTTGCCGGCGCGAAACAAAAAGGACCAATGGGTTCAGAAGATGAAACAAATGACCCTAAAGAATGGCTCATAAACGAGCAACGGCGTCTAATGGACAAGTACAATGAGCTGGTCAAACACAAAACACAAAGGCAAGCGTTTGATAAGCAAACTGTTCATGGAACAAGAAGGGGGCGCGCGCCGGAAGAGGGTCACTCTGTTCACACTGAACACGCTGAGTTTAGTGATGAAGAAGTGCACAGCGTCAGGAGGACGCGAGATACTCATGCAGGAGGCTCACAGCCCCGCGCGCAAATGAACATGGCGCCTGGAGCTAGAGCCGATCTGGATCTGCACGCACCGTACAGCCCACCAGTGAGAGGGCAAGTGGACGTAACCACACCGTACAGGCCAGCCATCTTAGTGAAACATTCAAAATTCACTGAGCGCATCGCGAAGGCCCCCATTCAGCACAAAACCAAGATGCCAAGTGGTTTGGGCAAATATGACGGCACAACAGATCCAGACGATTTCTTGCAAGGTTTTTACAACACGGGAAACCTAGAAAGCTGGACGATGCCAACATGGTGTCACATGTTTGCTCGCTGCCTCACGGGCGCGGCGCGTGTCTGGTTCGAAAGCTTGCCGACTGGGCAAATCGATGGGTTCGAGGAACTTTTGGAAAAGTTCCAAGCTCACTTCGTACAGCAGCGCAGACACACGTGCGACCCTGATGACATCATGCACTGCGTGCGCAGGAATGATGAAACGATTGAAGACTACATAACTCGTTTCAATCAGGAGTCTCTGGCAATCGGAGGTATCACTGAGCAACTATTGCGCGTGGCCTTTATACAGGGCGCGCGCAGTGATCAACTCCGCCGAGCTCTCGTGAGCAAAGATGGCATGCCCACCACTTGGGCAAAGCTAATGGAAGCATCGCGAGTCTTCGCGAGAAATGAAAAACAAATTGCCCAAGATAGAGCGAGAGAAAGAGGGCATCAAGCAGAGGCACCGCGCAACAACGATAGAAGGGGCAAACAGAACTCTGTATGGTCCAGGTTGCAATCAACCAGTTTTTCTTCCGCAGAAAAGCAGGTGCAACCAAGCTCACCCCAGCCCCAAAAAGACGTTCGTAATCGCGGGGAGGGTGACAAGACGGAAGGCGGCAGAGATCCTAACAGACCTCTGCCAAGAATATGGACTCCCCTCACTAAAACACCTTCACAAGTGTTAAGCACTGAGAATGTACAATTCAAAAGCCCCAAGCCACTACACCGCCATGGACCATCAAACAGTGGCAAGTACTGTGAGTTTCACAAGTCCACAGGACACAACACTGATGCATGCCACCACTTGAAGGATGCAATTGAAAAATATGTGAAATCAGGCAAGCTGGCTCACCTGGTGAAAAACTCAAGACCAGAAAATGAACAACCAGAATAGGGATGGCAACGGGGCGGTTTCGGGGCGGGGAATGCCAATCCCATACCCGCCCCGGTTTATAAAACCCATTACCAAAACCGTCTAAAAACCCGCGGGGACTAAACGGGGAATCCCCATCGGGGATTCGGGGAAAACCGCGGGTATTCGGGGAACCCGTCTAGCATAAATGGTTTTTAAACGGGCTAAATTCCCCGTGGGGATCCCCATTTAACCGTCGGGTTCACCGTTTAAACAAGTTAGATTTGTTTGTCCGTCGGTTGTTTTTTGTCCCATCCCCAATACTTGTTGACGTATATCTCTTTGGTTTCGTTTTGGACAAAATTTGTTATAATGATCAAGTAAGTGGCGTGTTCCATTCTCACTCTTAGCTCCTAATTTTCTCTTGCAATAGTGGCACTCCGCCTTGTCTTCACCATTGATCGTCATCTTCTCGAAGTGGTTCCATACAATTGACGTAAGTTTTCGCTTCCTAGAACCCATGTTGCTATCATCATTTTGGGTTGGGGTTTGGGTTTGCTCTCCTGTGGTTGTGTGTGATGGACCTTCATTGCTTGTATTTGGTGAAGATTGGTTCATACAGTTATTGCTATCGGCTTGTGAGTTATCACCCGGAGATGTTTGTGGTTGTTGTGTGTGTCCTTCCATAAATCCTACGAATAATTATGAAAATGAAAATGTTCTTAGCATCGCAATCAAAACACAAAGCATGCTTCACAACAGTCAATGCACTTAATACAATACACTTATACACAAGCATGCTTCACAACAGTCAATGCACTTAATACAATACACAAGCATGCTTCACAACAGTCAATGCACTTAATACAATACACAAAGCATAACTTACAACCGTCAATGATCTAATAGAATGAACAATGAGTTAGTGAGTGTTGACCTCAGTTAACAAATAACTATATATGTATTCAGTTCAAGAATCTTGTTAACTAAATCTATCAAACAAAGTTTGAATCTATCAAAACTAAATCTATCAAAAATAGATTGAATCTATCAAACTAAATCTATCAAACAAAGTTTGAATCTATCAAAAACAGAAACTAAATATATCAAAATAGATTTTGAAACCACTACTCACTGGGCTGTGGAGATGCGCGGCGGTGGCGAGTCAGGCGAGTCCGGCGAGATGCGCGGCGGCGACTGCAGAATGGGGAACGGGCTGTGCCTACTCACTGCAGAATGGCGAGTCCAGCGACTGCAGAATGGGGAACGGCGACTGCAGAATGGCGAGTCGGGCTGTGAGATCAGAGATGCGCGGCGGCGTGCGGGCGGGAGGTTGTTCTAGGGTTAGGGTAAATGGCCAAATGGGAAAGTAGGAAACTGGTTTTAAACGGGTATACGGGAAAATGGGTTAGGCAGCCTTATTGGGAAAATAAATAATAAATAATATATTATATATAAATATAAATATAAAAATTATATTTAATTAAACGGGTTTTAAACGGGTATACGGGGCGGGTATACGGGGCGGGTACAGGCTATACCATACCCGCCCCGAACCCGATTAACTTAAACGGGGAAACCCCGAACCCGGACCCGTCCCCGATTAAGTGTCCCCGAACCCGCCCCGTTCGGGGCGGGTTTCGGTTTTCCCCATCGGGTTTGGTTTTTTTTGCCATCCCTAAACCAGAAGGAGCCTCTGCCAGTAAAAAGTTCAAAAGAATCTGTGTAGCCGAGGGAGGAACGCAAGGGCAAAGATCAAGAAAGAGAAGCGCGCAAATCCAAGGAGATTGGCGCGAGCAACAAGTAATCTTCCCAAGAATCAGGGGAGGCCCTTCTATCAGCAGTCCTCTTGTCATCACTACACACATTGCTCATTATGAAGTGTCAAAAGTCCTGGTGGACACTAGCAGCGAATCAGACATCATGTATGAGCAATGTTTTAGGAAACTGGATCCGGCAGACCAAGCAAGGCTTGAAATTGTGAATGCACCAATCTCTGGTGTTTCAAATGAAATCATTCACCCCCTAGGTCAAATACAATTTGAACTAACCATGGGGGATGAAAAACACAAGTGAGCCGAAGTTGTCAACTTCTTGGTCTTGCCCACCACTTCATGCCACAATATGATCTTGGGTAGGGGAACGATTGCCCAATTCAACGCCATACCGTCGCCAGCGCACGGCGCGTTAGGGTTCCCAACACCAACAGGTGTAACTTTTGTATACCGAGATCATTTGTGTGCAGTGACAAGTACTCCGCGGGAAGGGAGAATGAAACTTCCAATGGCAGACAACACGCCAGAGGAATGGATTCTCAACCCAAAATTCCCGGAGCAGACAAACACAATTGGCGCAACGATATCAGACGACACGAGGTTGAGAATGAAAAGATTGCTCACAGCATATATGTCGGTCTTCGCGTGGCAACACTCCGATATGACTGGGGTTCCGCGAGACCTGGCACAACATTCTCTCAACACTTTCAAGTCTGTAGAGCCAGTTGCTCAAAAGAAGAGAGTCATGGGGGATGAGAAGGCGAAGGCCATGAATGAGCAGGTTGAGGATCTACTGCGCGCAAACATCATCCGCCCAATACGATACCAGACATGGGTAGCCAATCCTGTGATGGTAAAGAAAAGTAGCGGGTCATGGAGGATGTGCATTGACTTCAAGGATCTCAACAAAGCATGCCCAAAATATTGTTACCCCCTCCCAAACATCGATGCAAAGGTGGACTCCGTGGAGCCATTCAAGCTCAAATGTTTCCTGGATGCCTACAAGGGCTACCACCAGATTCAAATGGCACCACAAGATGAGGACAAGACCGCCTTCAGAACCGACAAGGGTGTTTTTTGTTACACAAAAATGCCCTTTGGTTTGAAGAATGCGGGAGCCACCTACCAAAGACTTATGGATGCCGTTTTCAGCGAGCAAATTGGGAGAAACCTAGAAGTCTACGTGGATGATTTGGTGATCAAAAGCAGGGATGAAAAACAAATGCTCAAAGACATCGAAGAAACCCTTGGGCGCCTAAAGGAAGTTAACATGAAGCTCAATCCGAGCAAATGCACTTTCGGCGTACAAGAGGGAAAATTCCTAGGTGTAATGGTCACCAAGGATGGTTTCAAGGTGAACCCTGAGAAGGTGGAGGCCATCCTTGACATGCCCTCGCCATCCACCATGAAAGAAGTCCAGAAGCTGAATGGTAGATTGGTGTCAATCAACAGGTTCCTAGCGAACCATGCAAGCAAATCTACCCCGTTTGTCAACACATTGAGAAATTGCTTGAAGAAAAGCCAATTCAAATGGACTCCTGAGGCCGAGCAAGCTTTCAGTGAGATAAAAGAGTGTTTGATAAATCTGCCCGCGCTCACAGCTCCACTTCCTGGTGAAATCTTGACATTGTACCAATCGGCAGGAGAGCGCGCCATCGGCGCAGTATTGTTGGTGGATCGCAAGGGAATCCAAACGCCAATATACTATGTGAGTCGGGTGCTGACAGATCCTGAGACGCGATACTCCATCATGGAAAAGTTAGTTTTGTCACTAACACACGCGTCGCGCAAGCTTCATAGATACTTCAATGGTCATCCCATTGAAGTTCTAACTGGTTACAACATCCAGCAAGTCTTGCGGCGTCCCGCGCTCTCAGGAAGGCTGACAAAGTGGGCGCTGGAGTTAGGAGAGCACACGATCGCCTATAAGCCCCGTCCAGCAATAAAAGGACAAGTCTTAGCTGATTTCATCGCGGAAATTCCAGAAGGAAAAATTGAAGAGGCTCAGCGCGAGGTAGACCCTCCGCGAGCCAATGATGAAGAAAATGTTTGGAGATTGTTCACTGACGGAGCTTCAAACAACGAGGGGTCCGGCGCAGGCCTTAAACTGGTGGATCCAGAGAATCATGAATATACTTACGCCATCAGGTTGGACTTCAAGAGCACCAACAATGAAGCTGAGTATGAAGCCCTGCTGGCTGGCCTGCGCATCGCGCACAAATTCGGAGTTAAAAAGCTAGAGGCCCATGTTGATTCATACTTGGTAGCAGCACAGGTCAATGGCCTTTATGATGCCAAGGAGAACACCATGCCTCTGTATCTAGAGCAGGCGAAAAAGCTCATCGAGCAATTTGACTGCTTCAGAATTATTCATATTCTACGCAGTGAAAACAAATCTGCTGACGCGCTGAGCAAGATGGCATCAACCAGCTTCGATCACTTTGGCAAAGATGTCAGGGTAGAAGTAATGAGCAACCCGTCGGTGGGAGCGAAGCAAGTCCTTGTAACTCATACAACCCCTTCATCATGGATAACTCCAGTAATGGAATTCTTGAAGGAGGGAAAAGTACCGGACGATCGCGCACAGGCGAGGAAGATAAGACACAAGTCGCAGAACTATGAACTGCTTGATGGTACATTATATCGACGCTCTTATCTGGGACCGCTCATGAAATGCCTAGATGCTGAGGAAGCAAGCTATGTGATCAGAGAGATACACGAAGGAATCTGTGGAATACATGCTGGCCCGCGCATGGTGGTTGCCAAGGCAATGAGCGCAGGCTACTATTGGCCAGGCATGTACTTGGACGCTTTAAAAGAGATCCAAAAATGCAAAGCATGTCAGAGCTATGCGCCAAACACCATGCGGCCAAAGAACAACTTGATTCCGGTGACCTCCGCATGGCCTTTCCACAAATGGGCAATCGATATTGTGGGTCCCCTACCGCAAGCGCAAGGGCGAGTAAAATTTCTGGTAGTGGCAGTACACTATTTTACAAAATGGGTTGAAGCCAAGCCACTAGCAAAAATCACAGCCGAAGCGATGAAGCAGTTTATCTGGAGCCACATCATATGCCGTTTTGGCTTGCCCATGGAAATTGTGAGCGATAATGGCAAACAATTCACTGACAGGAAGATATCCAACTGGCTCAAGGAATTGCGCATCAACCAAATCTTCACTTCGGTATACCACCCTCAGGGGAATGGCCAAGTGGAGCGCGCGAATCAAAGTTTGTTAAATGGGCTGAAGAAAAGGTTGGAGGGAGAATCCCATTCTTGGGTCGAAGAGCTACCTAATGTCCTGTGGGCACACAGGACATTAAGCAAAACCAGCAATGGCGAATCCCCGTTCAGCCTAACCTACGGAACGGAGGCTATGATTCCAGCAGAAATTGGATGCCCATCCCATAGAGTGCTCATGATGAACAAGATTGATAACGAGTGCGAAAGGAGGTTGGATCTCAACTTACTTGAAGGGCGCAGAGAGGCGGCTATCATCAGTGAAGCCAAGTACAAGAAAAAACTGGAAAAATATTACAATCAGCGCGTAAAAGAATGCCACTTCAAGAAGAATGATTTTGTCCATCGAAACAATGAAGCTAGCCGCGCAATACCACCGGGAAAGATGTCCCCCAATTGGGAGGGACCTTATCAAGTCTCGGAAGAATTGGGAAAAGGCGCATACGCTTTAAAAGATTTGAATGGAAAGAAGATCCCGCGCGCATGGAACGCGGCACAGCTTAGAAAATGTTTCATGTAAAAATTGTCAAGTTTGTAATCAAGGCTTTTTAAGCCATTATGAATAATGATACGCGCTATCTTCTCTTAATGTGGATTCTATTACCTTTTGCATACATGTTTCACACTTCCCTTTATTAATTTTGAGCAATATGACAACATTGTATTGACATCAAAACGAAATAAAACGAAGTAAAACATACATGCGCGAGCTTCAAGCTCAAACGCGTTAGCGAGTCCTAACTCTAAAACGTCAGGGCCTTAGCCCAATAATATGAGCCTTAGCTCAGGGCCTTAGCCCAATAATGTGAGCCTTAGCTCAAATCACTCACAACATCCATCCTACATGCTGCGCAGCCTGACCATAAAAATACCTAAGCACAACTAAGGCAAAGCAAATGCCAAAACATAGTTGTTAAGGTCTCAAGTCGAGGTCGCGCATGAAATTGTAATGGATATCTGAGTAACACATATTGACACGTAAAAGGCTAAAAAAAACTCATAATTCCATATAATAAATGCGCGATAACGTCGCGCAAAAGAGGAATAATGAAAAGGCCAAGGCACGTGTCAACATAATCAAGATATGGCAAAATCACTTACAATATGACAAGGATTAAGTATAATAATTTCCTTACAACCTTGTTCTTATTTCAACGTGCAAGCATATCTTATATTCAACAAGCAAACATGCAATATAAAGAGATGAATGGGGAATGCGCAAGATGCGAATAAGATAAAAACAAAATTTCATTCCAAAGCATTGAAATTTACAAGTTTACAAGATGTGATACAAACTACAAATAAAAAAAAAAACATGAAGGGCTTCTCAGGTCTCCACGTCGACTTCAGCCTCTTCATCATCCTCATCACCGCCCTCAGCATCTGGCGCAGCTCGCTCCTCGTCATCTCCAAACTGACCATAGTCAAGTTGTTCATCCTGAATGGAGTCTTCTATCACAATAGTGTCAGGAGCGGATCCTTTGGCCACGCCAGAGCCGCTAGTAGGAGCAGTATTCCCCGCGCCATCATCGCCGCCACCAGCCCCTTCGCACTCGTCAAGTAATTTCTTTAGCGCGCCGAGGTCGGGCTGGTCAGCAAGCGCGGATATCTGCAAATCATATGGAAAAATATGAGTACAAAAAAGACTTGGAAAATAAGTCAAGGTAATCTCATTAAGGTTAAAATACCTGCGCAAGGATGGGAATGGGAGTATTCAAATAGTTCTCCCCCATCTCGGCCATGTCCGCGCAGGCAACGTCGCTCTGATAAGGGTAGTCGGATGGGTTCTTCTTCAGCATGCCATATTCATAGCCATCCTTAAACCCTTCAGCTCGACCCACCAAGCGCGCGGCAGCGTTGCAATCCATCACAAGGGCCTGAAACTCGTCTGAGTATTTCATCGCATAAGCGCAACGAGTCATACCCTGTGAGACTAGCCATTGGCGATCTTGCGCGAGAGAAGAAACAGTCGTCTCGAGGGCAGGAATCTGAGAGTTTAACAACTCAACAGTTTCCTTAGTCTGTTTCAGCTCCTCTTTGTCGGACGCTGCTGCCGCCAAGGCTTCTTCCTTTTCCGCTCGCGCAAGCTCGAGTGCTTCCTGGCTAGACGCTGCCGTCGCCAAGGCTTCATCTTTCTCGGCCCGCGCGGCCGCCAGCTCCTTCTTCAGGCGCGCAACCTCACTCTCCAGTGATGATTTGTCAGTTATAGACTGGACAAGAGCTTGGTCACGCGCCTCAGCGTCCAGCTCCAAGTCGCGCACTCTACGCGCGTACTTGGCCGCGTCCGCCTCGGCCGCCTGTAGCTTCTCCCGCGCAGCCTGTAGCTCATGCCCGCGCTTCACGAAGGCGGTGTTGGCACTTGCTCTGTTCTCACTGAGCTCTGTTTGGAGCTTCTCAGCTCTCTCTCGAGCATCAGAAAGATGCCAAGCAGACACTTTAGCCTCTTGCTTGGCTTCCGCAAGAGCATCACGTACCTTTACGTAATCATAGCGAAGCTCTTGGGAGGCAGCAAAGAAAGCCGACCCAGCAAACAGATGATCGTTGAGCAAGTCATCGCGAGCGCGGCCCTCCTGAAACCTCCTTTCAGCTGGAGGCACAGAATGAGCCCAGAAGTCTTCACACACACCCATGGACTGAAATGAGCTGTCCTCAGTAATGTTCCATCTCGGACGGTAAATGTGATCGGCTTCCTGCAAACACAAAGTAATGATCTAAGTCATCAAAACACTAATATGGAAGTCCGCGAAGCGGAGCAAAAACGAACCTATACCTGCGGGGATGAAGCAGAAAAGTCAGCGCCAGCCCCACGAGAAGGCTGCGCCGGAAAATCTCGTGGCGCTGCAGGGCTGGCGCGGCCGCCGTCGGAGTCTTCAACTTCAAACTCCTCATCCTCCTCTGAAACAGGCCTTTTCTCCTGCGACCTAGAACCAAAATCAGTCTCGCGAGGAGGGCTGTGCGCAGGAGGAGGTGAGGGAGGTCTCGATGCCGCCAGGTCGGCGCGTAAAACGGCCTCCTGCTCCTTAGTAATCCCGATGAGGGGAGATTCAGTGCTTGCAGGAGCAGGAGCAGAACCAACGGCGCTGGCACCGGCGCCAGGAGTGCCGCCAGCAGCTTGTACGCCAGCTATGACTCCTATAAAAAAAAATCAACAAAAAGAAATTGTTCATGACTTGATCTAAAAGAAAAAAGTCAGAAAATAAAAGCGCAATACATACCTTGGCGCAACTCCGTTCGCGGGGCAAACATCGCCATGAAGTCCATTCTCCCCTTTTTTGAGGGTAAAACAGGGGACTTCGAAGCGACATCCGGCGCAGGCTCGGCACCTTGTTGCGCCTGAGGTTGGTCCACAAAGGTCGCCGGCTCTACAAACATTTAAGTGAGCAAGGATTCATTAGTAATTCTATCAGAATCGCGCTCATAGAACCATAAAGGATAAGCAAAGTATACCTGTCGGAGAGGAAACGGCAGGCGCAACGCCGCTCCCCTTTTCCGCCGCGCGAAGGGAGGAGGTAGTGGCACCATACCTCGTGTGGACAGGAGGTCTGCCCACTTTTTGAGGCAGGGAAGACAAGGAAAACTTGGTGGTAAACACCTGGGTTTTCTCAAGTCCCTTCGCCTGAATAGGAGGATCCTGAACAACAGGGGCATCATCTTTCTTCTGTTTCTTACTGGCCCCTGCGCCAGTTTTCCCTTTAGCCTTACGCTTTAGTTGGGGCGCCTCCTCCTCCTCCTCTTCCGCGAGCTCCAGCTCGTAGTTTTCGAGCGCATCTACAATACGTGCAACGGAAATATTAGCCAAATCTGGTATTATAAAGGCATAAGCATAAGTATAAAGGCTTACCAGGCGCATCGCTGTCAAAGAGAAATCCCAGATCAACAGGGATGAACATGTCATCGAAGCGATCGGGGAAGCCAACCTCCCCAGCGCCCAGCGCGACGGAGCCACCCTCCATATGCTCATCATAGGCGGCGTGGACATACTCCTTGCTGACTGCACAAAACAAGTCAAATGATATCAGCAAAACGAATTATATTCGCGCAGAAGTAAGGCAATGAGATTAACTTACACAAGCCGTCAACTTGGATAACGGGCTCAGTCGCGCTGTCGGCCCACCTCCTGCTCATACCAACCCCCACTAGCGCCTCCTCGCAAATGTTCTTAGCGGGGGATGGTTCGGCAGTCAACTTTTTTACCCAGGCGCCAGTTGGGTTCTTGAAGACACCCACATCCGCAGGCGCAGAAGAGATCGCGCGCATGGTCATGCGGATGGGGATCACACCAGCCCTGATATAGAAAAACCTCTCAGACCAGTCATGAAGGCTCTTGAATGAAACAGTGCAGCACTTGACCTTCTGACTGCGAGGAATAAATGAGAACCAAGAATCTTGGATCTTGGGCTTATAAAAAAACTGAAAGCGCCGAGGGGTGGGCTCCTCGCGCTGAGATTTGCACATGAACTCAAAATGAGTCATGCGCACGAGTCCAAACGGATGGACTTGGGATATATGAATCCCATAAAACCTAAGCACCGCACCCACAAACCTTGTCATCGGGAGACGAAGGTTGCAGTGGGTGAAAAAATGGCAGTAAAGGGATATATAGCCGGTAGGCGGGTCCGCCGCCGTTTGCCCGGCCGCCGGCAGCATGCAGCCATACTCAGGGAGAAAACCCTGAGAGGCGATAAGGCTGTCGAAATCGGCCTGCCTCAGTTTGCAGGGGATCTCATCCCACTTCTTCACTGCCTTAGTCCTCCCTACCTCCTCCGATAAGGCCTCAGCAGCCTTCTTCCCCTTGCCGGTCTTCTTCAAAGTTGACATTACTAGCGATTTAACACGGCGATTGTTGGGGGAGATTGTGTTGTCTGAGCTATCAGACATACAACTGTAAAAGCGGACAAAGGATGCTTCTGAAGAACAGAGATCCGGAAGCAGAAGACAGGTAATCGGAAAAGAATGAAAGAAAGGAAAGCTTTGAATAAACAACAAGGAAGATGAAGAATAAAAACTCTTAAGGGCTTGCTTTTATAGGCCCAGGAGAGAGAAATTTTGGTACTGATCGGACTTCACGCGCCCCCACTCGCAGGTGTAAGCCAACGCGAGCGCGACACGTGTCGCTGACACTGTGTGAGGAGACACGAAAAGAAACGATACAGCTGCTGCCAGAGTTCACGCGCCACCACTCGCAGGTACGGACCAACGCGAGCGCGACACGTGTTCCTGACACTATATGAGGGGACATGAAAGGCAACTGTAGCACCTCGAGCACACGAAAATTCTGACACGTCTCTATCACTGACGCATGTCAACAACAACCAACCACGTACAGGAACGATTCGTTTTCAACCAAAAGGATAGAATTTCGCGCACCGATGAGTAATAAGAAGAAAAAGACAAAACCTTACTAAAAGAGCAAACTATTAAGTCTAATATCTATCTTACCTCGCTCGCGCGAGACAAGTCACACATTAGACTGGGGGGGCTTGAAGAGGTATGTACCCGCCTCAACACCGAGCGAGGCCGGTCAACCCACAAGATACAGACAAGAGACTTGAAATCAAGATATTATGAAGGCACAAAGCCAAAACCTATGCGCATGGCGCATATCACATATGCTCACGCATCACATATGCTCACGCATCACATATGCTCACGCGTATCACATGCTCACGCACCATATATGCTCACGCATATCACATGCTCACGCATATCACATCTGCGCGTGGCGCATCCGTGCGTGGCGCATATCACATGCTTGTGTATATCACATCTGCGCATGAAACATCTGCGCGTGAGAATAAAGAGAAGACCTCGCGCATCCTCAGGATAGGCGCATATCACACATGCACATAATCAACCTCGTCCTTATCCAAATCAGGATTAAGGCAACCTTGATTGTGCACGTCAGACAACCTTCCAGAAGGTATCTTTTTAAGGAATAAGAATATGCTGATGTTGACAGCTGCCAAATGAAAGGTGGACAACTCAGCATAACCCATGTGCTACCACGTGATTATAACCAATGAAAAAGCACCAGGTGTCCCCAAGGACACGTGGCGCAAATCAATTGGAGGAGGCCAACAAGGCCCTAATTGGGTCTGAGCCCAATCATTGGAAACCCTAGCACTATAAATACCACATCAACTCCACAAGGAGGCACACACACAATTATACAGTATTCAGCTATATTAAGCAATACTCTCCAATTTCCTTACTCTCATATTATTATCTTCTCCTACAAACACTTATTCTCACACCGGAGGGTTACCCCAAAGAGGACCCCTCTGTCCCTTTCTGAGGGGTAAGTTTACGGTGCTGTTCATTTTGTAGGTCGAAGAATCCAGATCCAAGAAAACCATCGGTGAAATAGCATAATCACACCCGAGGAAAGTAGATCGTCTACCAGTGAGTCGATCCACGTTTCTTCACGTATAACACTAATAGTCATGATCAAATAACCTGTTGCAATGGATCGAAGAGAGTAATAAAAGGTGGTTACATAACCGTGTTATAAGTGTTTAGGCGGTTCTATTTATTTAACAACTATGTAAAAACCAAACTGTATTAGCATGCGAATTTTATGGGGTTATTTAGTAACTCGTCTATACTTTGCATTATTTTATAGTGTTTATTAAATGGCTTGCCTCCTAATAGGGGGCTGCTCATTAGCTCATACATTGACTTGTCTAGTTGTCTTCATATACACTAATAATCACGGAATTATTCTCATATTTATTTAACTAAACCTATTTTATTTAACTTATTTTTATTTTTATATTTATTTATCTTGCTATTTATCATTGTTTCAATAACAATTTTACCATATTATACATTTTTTTTACAACCAACACTTTTAATTCAGTAAGGATTACTAACAAAATTCTCTCTTTCAGAACTCAAACCTCTTACCTCTCCATGAATAACCCACCCCCTCACCCAAAAAAAAAAAAAAACCTCCATAACAACCCCCATGCGATATATTTCTTTTCTTTAATAATCAATGAATTATCCAAATATGCTACTAGCTAAATTCATCACATCAGGATACACTCGCCTTCTAAATCGGGAAAAACGCTACTCGCCTAATCTCTTGTTATCACCTGATGCCACCCGAAATTATGACATGAAAAGAAATCGAACATGGGTTACATGAAACATCAAATCTCTTTCTTATCACTTCGCAATTTCCTTCGTAGTTTTTTTTTTTACTTTTATTGTCCTCGATATATTTTGAGCTATGAATTTTTTATTATTATTTTTAAGTATTTTTTTGAGGTTTTTTTATCTTCATAGAAAACCCCTAAACAAATTTAAAAAAAAAATTATAAAAAAATAATAAAAAAACCATAACGCAAAATATACATAAAAAACTATAATGTTTCCACGGTTATCCTAGTTAAAAAAAAGAAAAAAAAAACGATTCCAGTTTATTTGTCAAACGAACACATTAAGAATAAAATTGGATTTTAATTCCTTCAAATTCCAATTCCTATTGGAATGTTCAGATTTCAAATCCAATTCCTTAATGTACGTGATTTTAATTTTGCATCAAACTTGTTACAATGATTTGCTAAATTTTCAAATTCGATTCACGGGTTTAAATAAAATTTTAACAATTCATATAGCTTGACATATAACTTTAGCACTCGAAAAATGTATAAACGAGTGCTGCATACTATAACTAAGCAGCAATTAGATTATATGACATTTCATGTTACCTTTCTCAAAAGCAAACACATAAGCACAAAAGCTTCATGTCAACCTAAATAATATAACAATAATGATTATAAAAACATATATTCACTTTGTGTGTTATATACTTTGCCTTTACATTTAAAAGTAAGGAATAGATTCGTTAGTCATAAAATATTCCTACATATTTCAAATAAAATTTTCATTTTTATCTCAATATAGGTGCGCTTAATACATAATTGGTTTCAAATGAAGAACCGTATAACACTAATAGTCATGATCAAATAACCTGTTGCAATGGATCGAAGAGAGTAATAAAAGGTGGTTACATAACCGTGTTATAAGTGTTTAGGCGGTTCTATTTATTTAACAACTATGTAAAAACCAAACTGTATTAGCATGCGAATTTTATGGGGTTATTTAGTAACTCGTCTATACTTTGCATTATTTTATAGTGTTTATTAAATGGCTTGCCTCCTAATAGGGGGCTGCTCATTAGCTCATACATTGACTTGTCTAGTTGTCTTCATATACACTAATAATCACGGAATTATTCTCATATTTATTTAACTAAACCTATTTTATTTAACTTATTTTTATTTTTATATTTATTTATCTTGCTATTTATCGTTGTTTCAATAACAATTTTACCATATTATACATTTTTTTTACAACCAACACTTTTAATTCAGTAAGGATTACTAACAAAATTCTCTCTTTCAGAACTCAAACCTCTTACCTCTCCATGAATAACCCACCCCCTCACCCCCAAAAAAAAAACCCTCCATAACAACCCCCATGCGATATATTTCTTTTCTTTAATAATCAATGAATTATCCAAATATGCTACTAGCTAAATTCATCACATCAGGATACACTCGCCTTCTAAATCGGGAAAAACGCTACTCGCCTAATCTCTTGTTATCACCTGATGCCACCCGAAATTATGACATGAAAAGAAATCGAACATGGGTTACATGAAACATCAAATCTCTTTCTTATCACTCCACCACAAACTCATTGATAACCCATACGGTACCGGTACCTATTAAGGTATGTTATTTCCTTCGTAGTTGTAAATTTAGAATTTAGACATGTATACACACGTACAATCATCTTCCAAAAAGTGCAAAAGGCGGAATTCCCTAAGTCATGTCGCTTATGGAATATGCTTTAAAGGTCGAGAGGTGTCTACTCTATTTTGGAAAAGAATCTAGGAATTTAAAATAGAGTAAAGTGTCATTTTCGTTCTTGTGGTTTGGCAAATAATACGAATTTAGTTCAAAAAGTTTAATTTTTATATGGACCCTCCACGTTTCTCAATTCTTGCCAATTACATCCAAATCACTAACCTCGTTAAATTTAATCGTTAAGTCAGGGGTAGACATGTCTTTTCACTATTTCTTTATTTTATGAGTAAAGTGCCAAAATCGTCAATGAGGTTTGGTCATATTTGCGAATTTCATCCAAATTTTTTTTTTCCGCAAGTAGAGCCTCGATTTTTCCCAACCGTTGCCAATTTCGTCCAAATTATTAACTCGGTCTAAATTCAACGTTAACTTATGGGTGTTACTGTCCTTTTACATGTTTGTTTACATTATTGTTATTATGTGTTTGTTTGATGACATATATTAGGGATGAGCTTGGTACCGTACCGGTACCGAAAATCCCGATCCCGAAAATAGCAAATGTTTGGTGCTGATACCGGTATCGAAATGTTCGGTTCGGTACCGATACGAGGACGGTACCGGTATTTAAGGTAAAATTCAGGAAATACTGGTACCGTACCGTATCGGTCCCGAAAACTCAAAACCTTGGTACAGATTCAGTACCAAATCGGTACCGATTTCGGTACCGGTACCGATTTTACTCATCCTTAACATATATAACATTTCACGATTCCTATGTTTGAATCCAATATATTATCTGTTTGTTTATTCTTCTTTATTTTTAGTCATATAAGGGGTTTAGCTCAGCGTAATAATAATAACAATGTAAAAGGACAATAACACCCCTGAGTTAACGTTAAATTTAGACCGAGTTAACAAATTGGACGAAATTGGCAACAGTTGGGAAACTTCGAGGTCTAATTGCGAAAAAAAATATTTTTGGGCGAAATTAGCAAATGTGACCAAACTTCAGGGACGATTTTGGCACTGTACTCATGTAATAAAGAAAAAGTGAAAAGACATGTCTACCTCTGAGTTAACGATTCAATTTAACGGAGTTAGTGATTTGGATGTAATTGGCAAGAGAAACGTGGATGGTCCATATGCAAAAAATAAACTTTTTGGACTACATTCGTATTATTTGCCAAACCATAAGAACGGAAATGACACTTTACTCTATAAAATATTAATTAGTTTAATTATTTGAAAAGGTACGTGCTATGCTTACATTTTCAAATACACACATTATTTTCATTACTTTCGAAATATTTGATCGGATTATTGCATGCGGGAGTTATCTAAAAGGGGTATTAAACCTACGCAAGTAGGAGCGCGCTAAAAAGTTGAATTGTGTCAAAAGTTAACATAAACTCACCCCTTAATTTGCAGCAAGGGTGTTGAATCGTGTAAAAAATTGACATCGAATATGTATACAACTTTAACGATGTGCACATAAGTGCTTAAATGAATAAATAAATTATAACACATATAAGTGAACAATGTTTAGGGATAAGCGTGCATATAAGTGAATGTGTAGCCTAACCAAATGCTTCTATGTTCAAAATCTTGAATGATTGATCCAATCCATGTGTCCCCCGTGTGGTGGTGATGGGTGGCGATCCAGTAGTAAAAACATCCAGCCGAGTGCACAGCGAATAGCGTAACCTATATATTGAAAATGAAGAGTCATTTTAATATTTTAGGATTGGCAGGTGGTTTTTCACCAGGTTCCTTTGGATGAAAAGCAAATAGCGTAACCTATATTAGAGTTCGATGGTGTGGCAAGCGAACTCCACAAGTTCCTTTGGATGAAAAGTAACTCCATAGAGTTTTTCACCAAATTTTACGTGTTATTTATTGTTTTACACCAAACTCTATATAGTTTGCTTGACATCTGAAGAAACGTGGATCGGCTCACTGGTAGACGATCAACTTTCCTCGGGCATGAGTATGCTATTTCACCGATGGTTCTCCGGAGTATGAATTCTTCCACCTACAAAACGAGCAGCACCGTGAACTTACCCCTCAGAAAGGGACAGAGGGGTCCTCTTTGGGGTAACCCTCCGGTGTGAGAATAAGAGATTGTAGGAGAAGATAATAATAATCTGAGAGTGAGTAAGGAATTGGAATGTATTTTCTTGCTTACCTCCCCTTGTGGAGGTGGTGTGGTATTTATAGTGTTAGGGTTTCCAATGATTGGGCTCAGATCCCATTAGGGCCTTTTTGGCCTCCTCCTGTTGCTTTGCGTCACGTGTCCTTAGGACACCTGGTGCTTTTTCATTGATTATTCTCTGACCCAGGTATTTCACCTGACCCATGTGCAATCACGTGGTAACACATGGGTTTTGCTGAGTTGTCCACCTTTCATTGGCAGCTGTCAACATCAGCATATTCTTATTCCTTAAAGGATACCTTCTGGAAGGTTGTCTGACGAGCACAATCAAGGTTGTCCTTATCCTGATTTGGATAAGGACGAGGTTGATTATGTGCACGTGTGATATGCGCCTATCCTGAGAATGCGCGAGGTCTTCTCTTTATTCTCACGCGCAGATGTGATATGCGCCAGCATATGTAATATGCGCCACGCGCAGATGTGATATGCGTGAGCATATATGATGCGTGAGCATGTGATATGCGCCACGCGCAGATGCGCCACGCGCAGATATGATATGCGTGAGCATATATGGTGCGTGAGCATGTGATACGCGTGAGCATATGTGATGCGTGAGCATATGTGATATGCGTGAGCATATGTGATATGTGAGCATATGTGATATGCGTGAGCATATGTGATATGCGCCATGCGCATAGGTTTTGGCTTTGTGCCTTCATGATATCTTGATTTCAAGCCTCTTGTCTATATGTTGTGGGTTGACCCGCCCCGCTCGATGTTAAGGCGGGTACATACCTCTTCAAGCCCCCCTAGTCTAATGTGTGTCTTGTCTCGCGCGAGCGAGGTAAGATAGATATTAGACTTAATAGTTCTCTTTTAATAGGGTTTGTCTTTTCCTTTTTTATTTCTCATCGTTGCGCGAAATTCTATCCTTTTGGTTGAAATGAATCGTCCATGTACGTGGTTGGTTGGTGCTGACATGCGTCAGAGATGGAGACATGTGTCAGACTTTTCGTGTGCTCGAGGTGCTACAGTTGCCTTTCATGTCCCCTCACACAGTGTCAGGAACACGTGTCGCGCTCGCGTTGGCCTGCACCTGCGAGTGGGGGCGCGTGAACTCTGATCAGTACCTGTTTCGTTCCTTTTTATGTCCCCTCACACAGTGTCAGGAACACGTGTCGCGCTCGCGTTGGCCTGCACCTGCGAGTGGGGGCGCGTGAACTCTGATCAGTACCTGTTTCTCTCTCTCCTGGGCCTATAAAAGCAAGCCTTTTGAGTTGTTATTCTTCATCTTCATTGTTATTTCAGAGCTTTTTCTTTCCTTCCATTTTTATTCCGATTAAGAGCCTGTCTTTTGCTTCCAGATTTCCGTTCTTGAAGTAACCTCTGTTTGATTCACAGTTGTATGTCTGATAACCCAGACGCCACAATCTCCCTCAGCAAACGCCATGTAAAATCATTAGTCATGTCCACTTTGAAGAAGACCGGCAAGGGAAAACGGGCTGCTGAGGCCTCGTCGGAGGAGGTGGGGAAGGGCAAGACAGTGAAGAGGTGGGATGAGATTCCCTGCAAGTTGAGACAGTCTGATTTCGACAGTCTCATTGCCTCTCAGGGTTTTCTCCCTGAGTACGGCTGTATGCTCCCGGCGGCCGGGCAAACGGCGGCAGATCCGCCCACCGGCTATATCTCCTTATACTGCCATTTTTTCACTCACTGCAACCTTCGTCTCCCGATGACAAGGTTTATGGGTGCGCTGCTTAAATTTCATGGGATTCACATATCCCAAGTCCATCCTTTTGGACTTGTGCGCATGACTCATTTTGAGTTCATGTGCAAAGCTCAGCGCGAGGAGCCAACCCCTCGGCGCTTTCAATTTTTTTATAAGCCAAAAATCCAAGATTCTTGGTTCTCATTCGTTCCTCGCAGTCAGAAGGTCAAGTGCTGCACTGTTTCCTTCAAGAGCCTTCATGACTGGTCTGAGAAATTTTTCTATATTAAGGCTGGTGTGATTCCCATCCGCATGACCATGCGCGCGATCACTTCTGCGCCCGCGGATGTGAATGTTCTTAAGAACCCAACTGGCGCATGGGTTAATAAGTTGACTGCTGAACCATCCCCCGCCAAGAATATTTGCGAGGAGGCGCTGGTGGGGGTTGGCATGAGCAGGAGGTGGGCCGACAGCGCGACTGAGCCTGTTATCCAAGTTGATGGATTATGTGAGTTATTAGCTCATTGCATTATTTCTGCGCGAATATAATTCGTTTTGCTGATATCATTTGTCTTGTTTTATGCAGTAAGCAAGGAGTACGTCCACGCCGCCTATGATGAGCATATGGAGGGTGGCTCTGTCGCGCTGGGCGCTGGAGAAGTTGGCTTCCCCGATCGCTTCGCTGATATGTTCATCCCTGTTGATTTGGGATTTTGCTTTGACAGCGATGCGCCTGGTAGGCCTTTGTACTTATGCTTATGCCTTTAGAATACCAAATTTGGTTAACATTTCTGTTGCACGTATTGTAGATGCGCTTGAGAACTATGAGCTGGAGCTCGCGGAAGAAGAGGTGGAGGAGGAAGCTGAGGTGCCACAACTCAAGCGTAAGGCTAAAGGGAAAACTGGCGCAGGGGCTAGTAAAAAACAGAAGAAAAATGATGCCCCTGTTGCTCAGGATCCTCCTGCTCAAGCGAAGGGACTTGAGAAAACCAAGGGGTTTACCTCCAAGTTTTCCTTGTCTTCTTTGCCTCTAGGTGTGGGCATTCCTCCTGTCCACACGAGGTATTGTGCCGCCACCTCCTCTCTTCGCGCGGCGGAAAAGGGAAGCGGCGCTGCGCCTGCTGTTTCCTCTTCAACAGGTATACTTTGTTTATACTTTATGGTTTAATGAGCGTGATTCCGATAGAGTTATTAATGAATCTTTGCTCACTCAAATGTTTGTAGAGCCGGCGACCTTGGTGGATCAACCTCAGGCGCAACAAGGTACCGAGGCTGCGCCGAAGGTTGCTTTGAAGTCCTCTGTTTTGCCCTCAAAAAGGGGGAAAATGGACTTCATGGCGATGTTTAACTCGCGAACGGCGGTGCGCCAAGGTATATATTGCGCTTTTATTTTCTGACTTTTTTCTTTTTAGATCAAGTCTTGAATCATTTCTCTTTGTTGGTTTTTTCATAGGCATTATAGCTGGCACACAAGCTGCTGGCGGCACTGCTGGCGCCGGCGCCAGCGCCGTTGGTTCTGCTCCTGCTCCTGCAAGCACTGAATCTCCCCTCATTGGGATTACTAAGGAGCAGGAGGCTGTTTTACGCGCTGATCTCGCGGCGTCGAGACCTCCCTCACCTTCTCCTGCGCGCAGCCCTCCTCGCGAGACTGGTTTTGATTTTTCCAGGTCGCAGGAGAAAAGGCCTGTTACAGAGGAAGATGAGGAGGCCCATTTTGAAGACTCTGATGGCGGCCGCGCAAGCCCTGTAGCGCCACGAGATTTCGTGGCGCAGTCTTCTCATGGGGCTGGCGCTGACTTTTCTGCTTGCTCCCCGCAGGTATAAGTTCGTTTTGCTCCGCTGCGCGGACTTCCATATTAGTGTTTAGATGACTAGAACGTTGCTTTGTGTTTGCAGGAAGCCGATCACATATACCGCCCGAGATGGAATATTACTGAGGATAGCTCATTTCAGTCCATGGGGGTGTGTGAAGACTTCTGGGCTCACTCCGTGCCTCCAGCTGAAAGGAGGTTTCAGGATGAGCGCGCCCGCGTGGACTTGCTCAACGACCATCTTTTCGCTGGGTCAGCGTTCTTTGCTGCCTCCCAAGAGCTTCGCTATGATTATGTAAAGGTGCGTGATGCTCTTGCGGAGGCCAAGCAAGAGGCTAAGGTATCTGCTTGGAATCTTTCTGACGCTCGAGAGAGAGCTGAGAAACTCCAAGCAGAACTCAGCGATAACCGAGCAAGTGCCAACGCTGCCTTCGTGAAGCGCGGGCATGAGTTGCAGGCTGCGCGGGAGAAGCTGCAGGCAGCAGAGGCGGACGCTGCCAAGTATGCGCGGCGAGTGCGCGACTTGGAGCTGGATGCAGAGGCGCGTGACCAAGCGCTTGTGCAGTCTATCACTGACAAATCATCATTAGAGAGTGAGGTTGCGCGCCTGAAGAAGGAGCTTGAGGCCGCGCGGGCAGAGAAGGATGAAGCCCTGGCGACGGCAGCGTCTAGCCAAGAAGCGCTCGATGCTGCGCGAGCGGAAAGGAAAGAGGCCTTGGCGGCAGCAGCGTCCGACAGAGAGGAGCTGAAACAGACCAAGGAAACTGTTGAGTTGTTAAACTCTCAGATTCCTGCTCTTGAGACGTCTGTTTCTTCCCTTGCGCAGGATCGCCAATGGCTAGTCTCACAGGGTATGACTCGTTGCGCTTATGCGATGAAATACTCAGACGAGTTTCAGACCCTTGTGATGGATTGCAACGCTGCCTCGCTCTTGGTGGGTCGAGCTGAAGGGTTTAAGGATGGCTGTGAATATAGCATGCTGAAGAAGAACCCATCCGACTACCCTTATCAGCTCGACGTTGTCTGCGCGGACATGGCCGAGGTGGGGGAGAAGTATTTGAATACTCCCATTCCCATCCTTGAGCAGGTATTTTAACCTTAATGAGTTTACCTTGACTTATTTTCCTAGTCTTTTTGTACTCACACTTTTCCTTATGCTTTGCAGATAGCCTTGCTTGCTGATCAGCCCGATCTCGGCGCTCTAAAGAAATTACTTGACGAGTGTGAAGGGGCTGGTGGCGGCGATGATGGCGCGGGCAATGCTGCCTCTGCTAGCGGCTCTGGCGTGGCCAAAGGACCCGCTCCTGACACTATTGTGATAGAAGACGACTCCATTCAAGACGAACAGCTTGACTATGGCAAGTTTGGAGATGACGAGGAGCGGGCTGCGCCAGATGCTGAGGGAGGTAATGATGAGGGCGATGAAGAGGCTGACGTCGACATAGAGACTTGAGAAGCCCTTCATGTTTTTTTTTATTTTTTTTTATTTGCAGTTTGTATCTTATCATTTTGTAAATTTGTAACCTTCTATGTTTTGGAATGAAATTTTGTTTTTCCCTTATTCGCATCTTGCGCATTCCCCATTCATCTCTTTATATTTCATGTTTGCTTGTTGAATATAAGATATGCTTGCACGTTGAAATAAGAACAAGGTTGTAAGGAAATTATTTTACTTAATCCTTGTCATATTTTAAGTGATTTTGCAATATCCTGACTATGTTGACACGTGCCTTGGCGTTTCATTATTCCTCTTTTTCGCGACGTTATCGCGCATTTATTATAGGGAATTATGAGTTTTTTAGCCTTTACGTGTCAGTATGTGTTACTCTGATATCCATTACAATTCCATGCGCGACCCCGACCTGAGACCTTAACAACTATGTTTTGGCATGTGCTTTGCCTTAGTTGTGCTTAGGTATTTTTATGGTCAAGCTGCGCAGCATGTAGGATGGATCTTGTGAGTGATTTGAGCTAAGGCTCGTATTATTGGGCTAAGGCCCTGAGCTAAGGCTCATATTATTGGGCTAAGGCCCTGACGTTTTAGAGTTAAAACTCGTTAACGCGTTTGAGCTTGAAGCTCGCGCATGTATGTTTTACTTCGTTTTATTTTTGTTTTGATGTCAATACAATGTTGTCATATTGCTCAAAATTAATAAAGGGAAGTGTGAAACATGTATGCAAAAGGTAATAGAACACACATTAAGAGAAGATAGTGCGTATCATTATTCATAATGGCTTAAAAAGCCTTGATTACAAACTTGACAATTTTTACATGAAACATTTTCTAAGCTTTGCTGCGTTCCATGCGCGCGGGATCTTCTTTCCATTCAAATCTTTTAAAGCGTATGCGCCTTTTCCCAATTCTTCCGAGACTTGATAAGGTCCTTCCCAATTGGGGGACATCTTTCCCGGGGGTATCGCGCGGCTAGCTTCATTGTTTCGAAGGACAAAATCATTCTTCTTGAAGTGGCATTCTTTCACGCGCTGATTGTAATACTTTTCTAGTTTTTTCTTGTATTTGGCTTCATTGATGATAGCCGCTTCTCTGCGCCCTTCAAGTAAGTTGAGATCCAACCTTCTTTCGCGCTCGTTATCAATCTTACTCATCATGAGCACTCTATGGGATGGGCATCCAATTTCTGCTGGAATCATAGCCTCCGTTCCATAGGTTAGGCTGAACGGGGATTCGCCATTGCTGGTTTTGCTTAATGTCCTGTGCGCCCACAGGGCATTAGGTAGCTCCTCGACCCATGAATGGGATTCTCCCTCCAACCTTTTCTTCAGCCCATTTAGCAAGCTTTGGTTCGCGCGCTACACTTGGCCATTCCCCTGAGGGTGGTATACTGAAGTGAAGATTTGCTTGATGCGCAATTCCTTGAGCCAACTGGATATCTGCGAGGAGGCGCTGAACCATCCCCCGCCAAGAATATTTGGCTGCTGAACCATCCCCCGCCAAGAATATTTGCGAGGAGGCGCTGGTGGGGGTTGGCATGAGCAGGAGGTGGGCCGACAGCGCGACTGAGCCTGTTATCCAAGTTGATGGATTATGTGAGTTATTAGCTCATTGCATTATTTCTGCGCGAATATAATTCGTTTTGCTGATATCATTTGTCTTGTTTTATGCAGTAAGCAAGGAGTACGTCCACGCCGCCTATGATGAGCATATGGAGGGTGGCTCTGTCGCGCTGGGCGCTGGGGAAGTTGGCTTCCCCGATCGCTTCGCTGATATGTTCATCCCTGTTGATTTGGGATTTTGCTTTGACAGCGATGCGCCTGGTAGGCCTTTGTACTTATGCTTATGCCTTTAGAATACCAAATTTGGTTAACATTTCTGTTGCACGTATTGTAGATGCGCTTGAGAACTATGAGCTGGAGCTCGCGGAAGAAGAGGTATGTACCCGTCTTAACATCGAGCGGGGCGGGTCAACCCACAAGATATAGACAAGAGGCTTGAAATCAAGATATCATGAAGGCACAAAGCCAAAACCTATGCGCATGGCGCATATCACATATGCTCACGCATCACATATGCTCACGCATCACATATGCTCACGCATCACATATGCTCACGCGTATCACATGCTCACGCACCATATATGCTCACGCATATCACATCTGCGCGTGGCGCATCTGCGCGTGGCGCATATCACATGGTCACGCATCATATATGCTCACGCATATCACATCTGCGCGTGGCGCATATTACATATGCTTGCGCATATCACATCTGCGCGTGAGAATAAAGAGAAGACCTCGCGCATCCTCAGGATAGGCGCATATCACACGTGCACATAATCAACCTCGTCCTTATCCAAATCAGGATAAGGACAACCTTGATTGTGCTCGTCAGACAACCTTCCAGAAGGTATCCTTTAAGGAATAAGAATATGCTGATGTTGACAGCTGCCAATGAAAGGTGGACAACTCAGCAAAACCCATGTGCTACCACGTGATTGCACATGGGTCAGGTGAAATACCTGGGTCAGAGAATAATCAATGAAAAAGCACCAGGTGTCCTAAGGACACGTGGCGCAAAGCAACAGAAGGAGGCCAAAAAGGCCCTAATGGGATCTGAGCCCAATCATTGGAAACCCTAACACTATAAATACCACACCACCTCCACAAGGGGAGGTAAGCAAGAAAATACATTCCAATTCCTTACTCACTCTCAGATTATTATTATCTTCTCCTACAATCTCTTATTCTCACACCGGAGGGTTACCCCAAAGAGGACCCCTCTGTCCCTTTCTGAGGGGTAAGTTCACGGTGCTGCTCGTTTTGTAGGTGGAAGAATTCATACTCCGGAGAACCATCGGTGAAATATCATACTCATGCCCGAGGAAAGTTGATCGTCTACCAGTGAGCCGATCCACGTTTCTTCATTGGCGCCATCACCTGTTACAACGGCAACAAAATCACATCAGTTCTCTCTGAAAAACTTCACCATGGTTTCTGGTGTTCGAAACAGCGATCAAGTTCTGGAGGATATTGAGCGTGAGGATGTTAATGAGGGACAGCAGTTTCTGAGGGTGCCGCGTGATTCTGCGCGCACCACCAGTAACCATCCCTTCATCACAACTCCTTATAGCCAGACTGAAACTCCTCCAGACGATCTCACGTTCCAAAATTTGACCGGCGCGAAACAAAAAGGACCAATGGGTCCAGAAGATGAAACAAATGACCCTAAAGAATGGCTCATAAACGAACAACGGCGTTTAATGGACAAATACAATGAGCTGGTCAAACACAAAAAGTTAGCCGACCTAACACAAAGGCTCGCGTTTGATAAGCAACCATTCAAGGAACAACAAAAAGGGCGCGCGCGCCGGAAGATGGTCACTCTGTTCACACTAAACACGCTGATTTTAGTGATGAAGAAGTGCACAGCATGAGGAAGACGCGAGATACTCATGCAGGAGGCTCACAGCTCCGCGCGCACATGAACATGGCGCCTGGAGCCAAAGCCGATCTGGATCTGTACACACCGTACAACCCACCAGCGAGAGGGCAAGTGGACGTAACCACACCGTACAGGCCAACCATCTTGGTGAAGCATTCAAAATTCACTGAGCGCATCGCGAAGGCTCCCATTCAACACAAAACCAAGATGCCAAGTGGGTTGGGCAAGTACGATGGCACAACAGATCCAGACGATTTCTTACAAGGTTTTTATAACACTGGAAACCTAGAAAGCTGGACGATGCCAACATGGTGTCACATGTTTGCTCGCTGCCTCACGGGCGCGGCGCGTGTCTGGTTCGAAAGCTTGCCGACTGGGCAAATCGATGGGTTCGAAGAGCTATTGGAGAAGTTCCAAGCTCACTTCGTACAGCAGCGCAGACACACGCGCGACCCTGATGATATCATGTACTGCGTGCGCAGGAATGATGAAACGATTGAAGACTACATAACTCGTTTCAATCAGGAATCTCTTGCAATTGGAGGTATCACTGAGCAACTCTTGCGCGTGGCCTTTATACAAGGTGCGCGCAGTGATCAACTCCGCAGAGCTCTCGTGAGCAGAGATGGCATGCCAACCACTTGGGCCAAGCTAATGGAAGCATCGCGAGTTTTCGCGCGAAATGAAAAACAAATTGCCCAAGATAGAGCAAGAGAAAGATGGCACCAAGCAGAAGCACCGCGCAACAACGAAAGGAGGGGCAAACAAAACTCTGTATGGTCCAGGTTGCAACAAACCAGTTTTTCTCCCGCAGAAAAGCAGGCGCAACCAAGCTCACCCCAGCCCCAAAAAGACAGTCGTAATCGTGGAGAGGGTGACAAGAGGGAAGGCGGCAGAGAGCCTAACAGACCTCTACCAAGAATATGGACTCCCCTCACTAAAACGCCTTCACAAGTGTTACGCACAGAGAATGTCCAGTTTAAAAGCCCCAAGCCACTACACTATAAGGGACCACCAAACAGTGGCAAGTATTGTGAGTTTCACAAGTCCACAGGGCACAACACCGATGCATGCCACCATTTGAAGGATGCGATTGAAAGAGATGTGAAATCAGGCAAGTTGGCTCACCTGGTGAAAAACCCAAGACCAGAGAATGAACAACCAGATGGAGCCTCAGCCAGCAAAAAGTTCAAAAGAATCTGTGTAGCCGAGGGAGGAAGGCAAGGGCAAAGATCGAGAAAGAGAAGCGCGCAAGTCCAAGGAGATTGGCGCGAGCAACAAGTAATCTTCCCAAGAATCAGGGGAGGCCCTTCTATCAGCAGTCCTCTAGTCATCACTACACACATTGCTCATTATGAAGTGTCAAAAGTCCTGGTGGACACTGGCAGTGAATCAGACATCATGTATGAGCAATGTTTCAGGAAGTTGGATCCAGCAGACCAAGCAAGGCTCGAAATTGTGAATGCACCAATCTCGGGTGTTTCAAATGAAATCATTCACCCCTTAGGTCAGATACAATTTGAACTAACTATGGGGGATGAGAAACACAAGCGAGCTGAAATTGTCAACTTCTTGGTCTTGCCCACCACTTCATGCCACAATATGATCTTGGGTAGAGGAACGATTGCCCAATTCAACGCCATACCGTCGCCAGCGCACGGCGCGTTGGGCTTCCCAACACCAACAGGTGTAACATTTGTATACCGAGATCATTTGTGCGCAGTGACAAGTATTCCGCGGGAAGGGAGAATGAAACTTCCAATGGTAAACAACGCGCCAGAGGAATGGATTCTCAACCCAAAATTCCCAGAGCAAACAATCACAATTGGAGCTACGATATCAGACGACACAAGGTTGAGAATGAAAAGATTGCTCACAACGTATATGTCGGTCTTCGCGTGGCAACATTCCGATATGACTGGGGTTCCGCAAAACCTGGCGCAACATTCTCTCAACACGTTCAAGTCCGTAGAGCCAATTGCTCAAAAGAAGAGAATCATGGGGGATGAGAAGGCAAAGGCCATGAATGAGCAAGTAGAGGATCTACTGCGCGCAAACATCATCCGCCCAATACGATACCAGACATAGGTAGCCAATCCTGTGATGGTAAAGAAGAGCAACGGGTCATGGAGGATGTACATTGACTTCAAAGACCTCAACAAAGCATGTCCAAAAGATTGTTACCCCCTCCCAAACATTGACGCGAAGGTGGACTCCGTGGCGCCATTTAAGCTCAAATGTTTTCTGGATGCCTATAAGGGCTATCACCAAATTCAAATGGCACCACAAGACGAGGACAAGACTGCCTTCAGAACCGACAAGGGTGTTTTTTGTTACACAAAAATGCCCTTTGGTTTGAAGAATGCGGGAGCCACCTACCAAAGACTCATGGACGCGGTTTTCAACGAGCAAATTGGAAGAAACCTAGAAGTCTACGTGGATGATTTGGTGATCAAAAGCAGGGAGGAAAAACAAATGCTCAAAGACATCGAAGAAACCCTTTGGCGCCTAAAGGAAGTAAACATGAAGCTCAACCCGAGCAAATGCACATTTGGCGTAGAAGAAGGGAAATTTCTCGGTGTAATGGTCACCAAGGATGGTTTCAAGGTGAACCCAGAGAAGGTGGAGGCTATCCTTGACATGCCCTCACCATCCACCATGAAAGAAGTTCAAAAGTTGAATGGTAGATTGGTATCAATCAACAGGTTCCTAGCGAACCATGCAAGCAAATCTACCCCATTCGTTAACACATTGAGAAATTGCCTAAAGAAAAGCCAATTCAAGTGGACGCCTGAGGCCGAGCAAGCTTTCAGTGAGATAAAAGAATGTCTGATAAATCTGCCTGCGCTCACAGCTCCACTTCCTGGCGAAACTCTAACATTGTACCTGTCAGCAGGAGAGCGCGCCATCGGCGCAGTGTTGTTGGTGGATCGCAAGGGAATCCAAACACCAATCTATTATGTGAGTCGGGTGCTGACAGATCCTGAGACGCGCTACTCCATCATGGAAAAGTTAGTTTTGTCACTAACACACGCGTCGCGCAAGCTTCATAGATATTTCAATGGTCATCCTATTGAAGTTCTGACTGGTTACAACATCCAGCAAGTCTTGCGGCGTCCCGCGCTCTCAGGAAGGCTGACAAAATGGGCGCTGGAATTAGGAGAGCACACGATCGCCTATAAGCCCCGTCCAGTAATAAAGGGACAAGTCTTAGCTGATTTCATCGCAGAAATCCCTGAAGGAAAAATTGAAGAGGCTCAGCGCGAGGTAGACCCTCCGCGAGCCAATAATGAAGAAAATGTTTGGAGATTATTCACTGATGGAGCTTCAAACAATGAAGGGTCCGGCGCAGGCCTCAAGCTGGTGGATCCAGAAAGTCATGAGTATACTTACGCAATCAGGTTGGATTTCAAGAGCACCAACAATGAAGCTGAGTATGAAGCCCTGCTGGCTGGTCTGCGCATCGCGCACAAGTTCGGAGTTAAAAAGCTAGAGGCCCATGTTGATTCATACTTGGTAGCAGCACAGGTCAATGGCCTTTATGATGCCAAGGAGAACACCATGCCTCTGTATCTAGAGCAGGCGAGAAAACTCATCGAGCAATTTGACTTCTTCAGAATCATACATATTCCGCGCAGTGAAAACAAGTCTGCCGACGCGCTGAGTAAGATGGCATCAACCAGCTTCGATCACTTTGGCAAAGATGTCAGGGTGGAAGTAATGAGCAACCCGTCGGTGGGAGCGAAGTCTGTCCTTGTAATTCATACAACACCTTCATCATGGATAACTCCATTAATGGAATTCTTGAAGGAGGGAAAGATACCGGACAATCGCGCACAGGCGAGGAAGATAAGACACAAGTCGCAGAACTACGAACTGCTTGATGGTGTGACACCCCGACCAAAGGCGGATTATACATCGGGGCGCCACATATTGTTTCATTACTCGTGACACTATTGGTGTCAATATTTATTAATACACATTTTATCGCGCACGCGCAGCGGGGAAAATAAAGAACATAAATCAAACATAAATCAATATATTATAAATTATAACATTCAAACAACATTAACTTGTCTTGATACATTTTAATTCTAGGTCCAAAAGTAAAAACGTCCTACGTGTCCACAAGCTCCAAAACAGCTACTGCAAACCTGAACATGTGTTAAAATAAACGTCAAACACTTGTGTGTTGGTGAGAAATCAAGTTTAATAGATAATCATAGATAATCACAGTAAATCTGCGCGCAACACGTGTATGTCTAGAGTTTAACAAGGGTGTAATCAGATTGTGATCAAGCCTAAGTTCATAGATCATAGTTCAATCCATGCTCCCAATTGAGCATAAAAACGAGAAAACATCTGTGCAAGTGTAAACAAAGAAAACCGTAAACGATAGGTCTCCCGTGTTCAACTAATGGTACCAACGGAACTGCGGAATAGGCCGAACAAAGCGGTTAATGATACACACATACAAATAAACAGCCAAGTAAACGTCCTCAACACATGGGATACTGCGCGACTAAAGTTCATAAACAAGTTTAAGACTCAAGTTTTGTATGAACACATGAACATCCCAAAGCATTTAAAATAAAAAGGGATTAGATACGAGATAACTCACTTGATAAACGATGCGGTGTAAGATATGCAAGAATCAACTCTTAAACAAGCAAGGTTAACCTATAATTAAAGATTATTGTTTTAATGATTTGTTTCAAGTCTTGATTATAAGTTAGCATAATTAATAAGTAAATTATAATATATATTACCGGAAAAGCAGGAAGAACAAGGAGGAAGACGGAGGCAGAGAGGAAGACGGCAGAGAGAGCAAGGAGCAAGAGAACAGGAGAGATTAAGTGTTTTGTGTGTGATGTGTTAGGAAAAATAATACTATTATTTATAGAGAAACCCTAGGGAACACAATCCTAGAAAAGGGGAAAAGATCTCAAAAAGCAAAAGATATCAAAAAGCATAAGAATCCAAAAGCAAAAGATATCAAAAGATATGGCAGCTGCAGGGGGCAAGATAAAGCTGACAGGGAACAGTAACAGGCATGGGCGGTTCAGATAAAGGTACTGGTCAAGCATGGCAAAAGCAGATTTCAAAAGATAATGTCAGTCACTTTTTCTACCAACCAATGGGGGTTGGTACGCATGCTGCGCCGAAAGTAACTATTCAGACATAAAGCAGATTAGGTCAACAGCTCAAAAGATAAGACAACACAAAAGCAAACGGCTAGATTTAAACAGAAGATACAAGGGTTAAGCGCGGGAAGGCTGAGTGCGCGAGCGCGAAGGCTGGCACAACAATCCTTAGCGCACTGCGGGAAGAATCACAAATCCTTAGCGTGCTGCGTGAAGAACAAGAATTCTAAGCGCATCGCGGGAAGAACATACATTCTTAGCGCATTGCGGGAAGAACATGCATTCTTAGCGCGCTGCGAGAAGAGTTCTCTTCACGCATCGCAGGAACAAGATGTCTTCACGCAGGCTTCCATGTAAGGAGTCTGGCGCGTGGAGCTGCAGACATCCTTAGGCGGGAAGAACCAAAGGACAAGCAAAGAGGAGGGAAACAAGGCGTAAGGGTGGGACGGCGACAAGAGGGAAAAGGTGGAAAGAGAGAAGAGGGACGGGACGGCGGAAAGAAAGAGAGAGAAAGAGGCGGGAAGGAAAATATATATTATTATTAAAAGTAAAATATAAGTATAAATATTAAATAATAAAAGAGAGATCGGGTCAGAGAAACGGGTACCTGGGTCGGGTCGGATCGGGGCAGATGTCACAGTCTCCCCTACTTTAAGAAATTTCGTCCCGAAATTTATCTCGAAGTAGGTTGCGCAGAGAACAGGTGCGGGTACTTGATCTTCATGTGATCTTCCCTTTCCCATGTAAACTCGGCTCCGCGCTTGGACTCCCAACGAACTTTCACGATAGGGATACGACTGCGCTTGGTTTGCTTAACCTCGCGATCCATAATCTCAACAGGCTTCTCAACGAAATGCATAGTTTCATCAACTTGAACTTCATCAAGTGGAATGCGAAGGTTCTCGTCAGCTAAACACTTCTTGAGATTGGAAACATGGAACGTTGGATGCACATTACTGAGCGCGAGCGGCAGGTCAAGTCTGTAGGCAACTTTTCCCACACGCGCGAGAATCTTGAATGGACCAACATAACGAGGAGCAAGCTTACCCTTCTTCCCAAAGCGGACAACACCTTTCCAAGGCGACACTTTGAGGAGAACAAGATCACCAACTTGAAATTCGAGAGGCTTTCGCCTACGATCTGCGTAACTCTTCTGTCGGCTTCTGGCAGTCAGCAAATGATCACGGATCTTGGCGATTTTATCGGTTGTCTCTTGAACAAGTTCGGGTCCTGTGATTTGAGTTTCACCCACTTCGCTCCAACAAATCGGGGAGCGGCATTTACGACCGTAAAGTGCTTCAAATGGGGCCATACCGATACTGGAATGATAGCTGTTGTTATAAGAAAACTCGATCAAAGGCAGGTGTGAATCCCAATTACCTCCAAAATCAAGAACACAAGATCGGAGCATATCCTCAAGAGTTTGAATAGTTCGCTCAGACTGTCCGTCAGTCTGAGGATGATATGCCGTACTCATGTCCAAGCGAGTTCCTAGCGCAGATTGGAGAGATTTCCAAAAGCGAGATATAAAACGGCCATCGCGATCGGATATGATGCTCAAAGGAGTACCATGGCGGCAGACGATTTCCTTGACATAAAGCTGCGCGAGATGCTCAACACGGTAGTTTTCACGAATGGGCAGAAAGTGAGCAGATTTAGTCAATCGATCCACTACTACCCAAATGCTATCATGTTTGCTTGCTGTCAAAGGTAACTTGGTAATAAAGTCCATCGCTACACCTTCCCATTTCCACGTAGGAATTTCTGGTTGTTCGAGCAAACCAGATGGGCGTTGGTGTTCAGCTTTAACTTTAGAACAAGTCAGACATCTAGCTACGAACACAGCAATATCCTTTTTCATACCGGGCCACCAATAAGTTATGCGCAAATCCTTGTACATCTTATCAGCGCCAGGGTGAATAGAATATCGAGATTTGTGCGCTTCACTCAGGATATCAGCGCGAAGATTCTCATCACAGGGAATCCAGATGCGATTGAGATAGCAGAGAATTCCACTCAGATTAGGCACAAAATGTGCTTCCGCGCCACACGCTAACTCGGCGCGAAGGTTACCATTACTGATGGATGCGCGCTGCGCGTCACGAATACGCGATTCAAGGTTGCTTTGAATCGGCGCGAAGTGAAGCTGGGTGCGCGGCAAGATACAGTTAAGTTGGCAGGGTTTTCGGCTGAGCGCATCGGCTACCACATTAGCCTTACCAGGATGATACCGGATCTCACAATCGTAATCGCTGATGAGTTCGTTCCATCGGCGTTGCCTCATGTTAAGTTCCTTTTGATCAAAGATATGCTGAAGGCTTTTATGGTCAGTGTAGAGGATGCACTTAGTACCATAAAGGTAGTGTCTCCAGATCTTCAAGGCAAAAACAACTGCACCAAGCTCGAGGTCGTGAGTTGTATAATTCTTTTCATGAACCTTAAGTTGCCTTGATGCGTAAGCGATAACCTTGCCTCGTTGCATAAGAACACAACCGAGACCTTGGTTGGATGCATCGCAATACACGACAAAATCATCATTACCCTCAGGTAGCGCAAGAACAGGAGCTTCACACAACAAACGCTTGAGCGTCAGAAAGGCTTCTTCTTGCTTCGAGCCCCAAATATATGGTTTACCTTTGTGCGTTAAAGCTGTTAAAGGCAAAGCGATCTTCGAGAAGTTCGAAATGAATCGCCGGTAGTAACCAGCTAAGCCCAGAAAGGAATGGATCTCAGAGGGAGAGGATGGCGTAATCCAGTTCTTGATTGCTTCAATCTTGGATGGGTCGACATGAATACCCATCTTGTTTACAACATGACCAAGAAACTGTACTTCATTAGACCAGAATTCACACTTGGAAAGCTTAGCATAGAGCTGCTCGGTTCGAAGCTTCTGCAACACTAACCGAAGATGTTGCTCATGCTCGGCCTTGGTCTTAGAATACACCAGAACATCATCGATAAACACGATCACGAATTTATCCAAGAAAGGCCTACACACCCGATTCATAAGATCCATGAAAACGGCGGGTGCGTTGGTTAGACCGAAGGACATGACCAAGAATTCAAAATGGCCATAACGAGTACGAAAAGCAGTCTTCGGAACATCTTCATCGCGGATGCGCAACTGGTGATAGCCAGAGCGGAGATCAATCTTCGAGAAACAAGAGGCACCTTGGAGTTGATCAAAGAGGTCGTCAATACGCGGTAAGGGATACCGGTTTTTAATGGTGAGTTTGTTCAACTCGCGGTAATCAATACACATGCGAAACGATCCATCTTTCTTTTTAACGAACAACACCGGAGCACCCCAGGGCGAAGAGCTAGGGCGAATGAATCCTTTAGCAGTCAACTCTTGGAGTTGGCTGGCCAATTCTTGCATCTCAGCGGGTGCAAGACGGTAAGGAGATTTAGCAACGGGGGAAGCACCAGGGACAAGATCAACACGAAACTCGACTTCACGAGCGGGAGGGATACCAGGAAGATCATCAGGAAAAACTTCAGGAAAATCACGCACAACAGGGATATCGCGAAGCTTCTTTCCTTCATCGGGTTTAACCACATGGGCTAGAAACGCAATACACTTCTTCCGCATGAGTCTTTGGGCTTCGGCGCAAGACATAAGTTTAAGACCACTGGAGGGTTTTTCGCCGTAAATATGAAGATCACCATTTTCTCGAGGTATGCGAATCAATTTCTTGGCGCAAATAACTTCGGCGCGATTCTTCGAGAGCCAGTCCATACCAATGATAACATCAAAGCTTCCAAGAGGCATAGGGATGAGGTCGATCAGAAAATCGTTTTCGTTAAGGTTAAGCGTGCAATCTTTAATTACCGAGTTTATTAAAACAGTTTCGCCATTAGCCAATTCAACTGAAAAATCTTCTTTTAAGTTATCGCGCGGTCGCGCAAGCTTCCGCTCAAAGGCGCGAGAGATAAAACTTCTATCGGCGCCAGTATCAAAAAGCATAGATGCATAAAATCCGTTAAGCAAAAATGTACCATTAACTACGTCGTTATTCGCTTGCGCTTGGTGCGCGGTTATGTTAAAAGCTCGTCCGCGTGTCACTTGGTTCGAAATCTGGTTCACCGGATTCGCTTGAGTAATCTGAACTTGTAGCCTTGGGCACGCGTTCCGGAAATGACTTGGATCACCGCAGTTAAAGCACGATCTGGGTCGTGGGTTTTGGTAAGTTGGCTGTGGGTTCTGCGGGTAGGCTGGTGGTGTTGGCGCAATCGGATTGGAGGGAGGGGTTCTACAGTACTCAACGGAGTGACCTACGCGGCCACATCGGTTACATTGTCGACACGGGACTTGAGGTGGGTGATGAAGTCTACAGGTTGGGCAAAAGGGTTGGTTTCCTGTGTAAGGTTTCTTAGTTGGCGGGGCAGGGAGTGCGGGGTTGGTTAAGGCATAGTTGTGGACTACAGGAGGTGCTGGGTAGGTTGACAGTGGGTTAGGCGCGTAAACTGGAGGTTGATAAATGGGTTGCTGGACAATGGGCGGGTTGGTAAGCGCATAGGCTTGTCTGCGCCTACGTTTCTGGTTATGGTTTGAGGGTTCTGGTTTGGTTTCTGTTGGTTCAGGGACAGTCTTGGTGGGTTTGGTCTTCTCAGTTCCCCGCAGGAACAGGGTTCCTGCTCTGACATGGTTGTCGCTGAGCACAGCGGCCAATTCGATGGCGTCAGAGAGGGTTACTGGGTTTCTGGCCCATACAGAATCTTGAATTTCCATGGGGAGACCCCCAAGGAATTTCTCGATGGCTCGGCGGGAAGGGGTAACAAGGTGAGGGACCAGTAAGCTTAGCTCGTGGAAGCGCGTCGCGTACTCGCGCGCTTCACCGCTGTATTGCTTCAAGTTCCAGAATTCTTCCTCCAGGCGCTTAACTTCGTTGGGAGGGCAGAATTCTCGCGTAAGAATTTCCTTGAATTCCTCCCATGTCATGCTAGAAGCAGCCTCTGCGCCACGCGCATGAGCTACTCCATTCCACCATGTAAGCGCTCTGGATTCCAGGACACTGGAAGCATATAGGGTTCGTCTTTCTGAGGGGCATTGGGTATGGAGGAAAGTGTTTTCAATTTTCTCAAGCCATTGGAGCATCACGGTGGCTCCTTCAAGACCTGTGAACTTCGGAGGGTTACCCGCATTAAAGGACTTAATGTTATAACTGGATGTATTAGCATTGTTTTGGCTCAAAGCTTGGGCTATTGCGGCGGCCATTTCCTGGGAACGTTGCTGTCTACGCATGCGCGAGGCTTCTCTTCTCTGAAATCGGCGAGATAGCGGAGGCATTCTATAAAAGTTTTAATTTTAGTTAATATCTTGGTTTTTATCGCAAAGTTTAACTTTATAAAGCTTGGTTTCGCAGAGTTAGATACTATCAAAAGTTAAAGTAAAATAAATGATCCTAAATGCAGACTTAATAAAGGTAACAAATTCGAATCAAGAATCGACAATTCATGTATCACCATGACTTTCCGAATTCCCAATTTAAAATATACGGGCAAACGAGTATTGGAGATTGACGATTCATGTATCACCATGACTTTCCAATCTTCAATATAAAATATACAAGAAAATGAGTATTGGAGGTTGACAATTCATGTATCACCATGACTTTTCAAGTCTCCAACCTCAGAACATAATCGTAAATGGAAATTGAAAATCAACTATTCATGTATCACCATGACTTTTCGGATTTTCAAATTCAACAAACGAATATGTAAGTAAAATCAATAAAAATCGAAATTCAACAAAAATCGAAATATCGCGAAATAAAACATAAAATCATATACTGCGCAAGCGCGAGCATATTCATAAATAACGAGTAATTAACAATAAGCGCGCAAACATGAGATTTCTCTCATGCGCGAGAAGGGACTCTTAGGTATTCTAGGCCGTTACGTCTAACCACCTATCCTAAAGTCAACGAGCTCTGATACCAATCTGTGACACCCCGACCAAAGGCGGATTATACATCGGGCGCCACATATTGTTTCATTACTCGTGACACTATTGGTGTCAATATTTATTAATACACATTTTATCGCGCACGCGCAGCGGGGAAAATAAAGAACATAAATCAAACATAAATCAATATATTATAAATTATAACATTCAAACAACATTAACTTGTCTTGATACATTTTAATTCTAGGTCCAAAAGTAAAAACGTCCTACGTGTCCACAAGCTCCAAAACAGCTACTGCAAACCTGAACATGTGTTAAAATAAACGTCAAACACTTGTGTGTTGGTGAGAAATCAAGTTTAATAGATAATCATAGATAATCACAGTAAATCTGCGCGCAACACGTGTATGTCTAGAGTTTAACAAGGGTGTAATCAGATTGTGATCAAGCCTAAGTTCATAGATCATAGTTCAATCCATGCTCCCAATTGAGCATAAAAACGAGAAAACATCTGTGCAAGTGTAAACAAAGAAAACCGTAAACGATAGGTCTCCCGTGTTCAACTAATGGTACCAACGGAACTGCGGAATAGGCCGAACAAAGCGGTTAATGATACACACATACAAATAAACAGCCAAGTAAACGTCCTCAACACATGGGATACTGCGCGACTAAAGTTCATAAACAAGTTTAAGACTCAAGTTTTGTATGAACACATGAACATCCCAAAGCATTTAAAATAAAAAGGGATTAGATACGAGATAACTCACTTGATAAACGATGCGGTGTAAGATATGCAAGAATCAACTCTTAAACAAGCAAGGTTAACCTATAATTAAAGATTATTGTTTTAATGATTTGTTTCAAGTCTTGATTATAAGTTAGCATAATTAATAAGTAAATTATAATATATATTACCGGAAAAGCAGGAAGAACAAGGAGGAAGACGGAGGCAGAGAGGAAGACGGCAGAGAGAGCAAGGAGCAAGAGAACAGGAGAGATTAAGTGTTTTGTGTGTGATGTGTTAGGAAAAATAATACTATTATTTATAGAGAAACCCTAGGGAACACAATCCTAGAAAAGGGGAAAAGATCTCAAAAAGCAAAAGATATCAAAAAGCATAAGAATCCAAAAGCAAAAGATATCAAAAGATATGGCAGCTGCAGGGGGCAAGATAAAGCTGACAGGGAACAGTAACAGGCATGGGCGGTTCAGATAAAGGTACTGGTCAAGCATGGCAAAAGCAGATTTCAAAAGATAATGTCAGTCACTTTTTCTACCAACCAATGGGGGTTGGTACGCATGCTGCGCCGAAAGTAACTATTCAGACATAAAGCAGATTAGGTCAACAGCTCAAAAGATAAGACAACACAAAAGCAAACGGCTAGATTTAAACAGAAGATACAAGGGTTAAGCGCGGGAAGGCTGAGTGCGCGAGCGCGAAGGCTGGCACAACAATCCTTAGCGCACTGCGGGAAGAATCACAAATCCTTAGCGTGCTGCGTGAAGAACAAGAATTCTAAGCGCATCGCGGGAAGAACATACATTCTTAGCGCATTGCGGGAAGAACATGCATTCTTAGCGCGCTGCGAGAAGAGTTCTCTTCACGCATCGCAGGAACAAGATGTCTTCACGCAGGCTTCCATGTAAGGAGTCTGGCGCGTGGAGCTGCAGACATCCTTAGGCGGGAAGAACCAAAGGACAAGCAAAGAGGAGGGAAACAAGGCGTAAGGGTGGGACGGCGACAAGAGGGAAAAGGTGGAAAGAGAGAAGAGGGACGGGACGGCGGAAAGAAAGAGAGAGAAAGAGGCGGGAAGGAAAATATATATTATTATTAAAAGTAAAATATAAGTATAAATATTAAATAATAAAAGAGAGATCGGGTCAGAGAAACGGGTACCTGGGTCGGGTCGGATCGGGGCAGATGTCACAGATGGTACGTTATATCGACGCTCTTATCTTGGACCGCTCATGAAATGCCTAGATGCTGAGGAAGCGAGCTATGTGATCAGAGAGATACACGAAGAAATCTGTGGAATACATGCTGTCCCGCGCATGGTGGTTGCCAAGGCAATGAGCGCAGGTTACTATTGGCCAGGCATGTACTTGGACGCGTTAAAAGAGATCCAAAAATGCAAAGCGTGTCAGAGCTATGCGCCAAACACCATGCGGCCAAAGAACAACTTGATTCCGGTGACCTCCGCATGGCCTTTCCACAAATGGGCAATCGATATTGTGGGTCCCCTACCGCAAGCGCAAGGGCGAGTAAAATTTTTGGTAGTGACAGTAGACTATTTCACAAAATGGGTTGAAGCCAAGCCACTAGCAAAAATCACAGCCGAGGCGATGAAGCAATTTATTTGGAGCCACATCATATGCCGTTTTGGCTTGCCCATGGAAATTGTGAGCGACAATGGCAAACAATTCACCGACAGGAAGATATCCAGTTGGCTCAAGGAATTGCGCATCAAGCAAATCTTCACTTCAGTATACCACCCTCAGGGGAATGGCCAAGTGGAGCGCGCGAACCAAAGCTTGCTAAATGGGCTGAAGAAAAGGTTGGAGGGAGAATCCCATTCATGGGTCGAGGAGCTACCTAATGCCCTGTGGGCGCACAGGACATTAAGCAAAACCAGCAATGGCGAATCCCCGTTCAGCCTAACCTATGGAACGGAGGCTATGATTCCAGCAGAAATTGGATGCCCATCCCATAGAGTGCTCATGATGAGTAAGATTGATAACGAGCGCGAAAGAAGGTTGGATCTCAACTTACTTGAAGGGCGCAGAGAAGCGGCTATCATCAATGAAGCCAAATACAAGAAAAAACTAGAAAAGTATTACAATCAGCGCGTGAAAGAATGCCACTTCAAGAAGAATGATTTTGTCCTTCGAAACAATGAAGCTAGCCGCGCGATACCCCCGGGAAAGATGTCCCCCAATTGGGAAGGACCTTATCAAGTCTCGGAAGAATTGGGAAAAGGCGCATACGCTTTAAAAGATTTGAATGGAAAGAAGATCCCGCGCGCATGGAACGCAGCAAAGCTTAGAAAATGTTTCATGTAAAAATTGTCAAGTTTGTAATCAAGGCTTTTTAAGCCATTATGAATAATGATACGCACTATCTTCTCTTAATGTGTGTTCTATTACCTTTTGCATACATGTTTCACACTTCCCTTTATTAATTTTGAGCAATATGACAACATTGTATTGACATCAAAACAAAAATAAAACGAAGTAAAACATACATGCGCGAGCTTCAAGCTCAAACGCGTTAACGAGTTTTAACTCTAAAACGTCAGGGCCTTAGCCCAATAATATGAGCCTTAGCTCAGGGCCTTAGCCCAATAATACGAGCCTTAGCTCAAATCACTCACAAGATCCATCCTACATGCTGCGCAGCTTGACCATAAAAATACCTAAGCACAACTAAGGCAAAGCACATGCCAAAACATAGTTGTTAAGGTCTCAGGTCGAGGTCGCGCATGGAATTGTAATGGATATCAGAGTAACACATACTGACACGTAAAGGCTAAAGAACTCATAATTCCCTATAATAAATGCGCGATAACGTCGCGCAAAAGAGGAATAATGAAACGCCAAGGCACGTGTCAACATAGTCAGGATATTGCAAAATCACTTAAAATATGACAAGGATTAAGTAAAATAATTTCCTTACAACCTTGTTCTTATTTCAACGTGCAAGCATATCTTATATTCAACAAGCAAACATGAAATATAAAGAGATGAATGGGGAATGCGCAAGATGCGAATAAGGGAAAAACAAAATTTCATTCCAAAACATAGAAGGTTACAAATTTACAAAATGATAAGATACAAACTGCAAATAAAAAAAAATAAAAAAAAACATGAAGGGCTTCTCAAGTCTCTATGTCGACGTCAGCCTCTTCATCGCCCTCATCATTACCTCCCTCAGCATCTGGCGCAGCCCGCTCCTCGTCATCTCCAAACTTGCCATAGTCAAGCTGTTCGTCTTGAATGGAGTCGTCTTCTATCACAATAGTGTCAGGAGCGGGTCCTTTGGCCACGCCAGAGCCGCTAGCAGAGGCAGCATTGCCCGCGCCATCATCGCCGCCACCAGCCCCTTCACACTCGTCAAGTAATTTCTTTAGAGCGCCGAGATCGGGCTGATCAGCAAGCAAGGCTATCTGCAAAGCATAAGGAAAAGTGTGAGTACAAAAAGACTAGGAAAATAAGTCAAGGTAAACTCATTAAGGTTAAAATACCTGCTCAAGGATGGGAATGGGAGTATTCAAATACTTCTCCCCCACCTCGGCCATGTCCGCGCAGACAACGTCGAGCTGATAAGGGTAGTCGGATGGGTTCTTCTTCAGCATGCTATATTCACAGCCATCCTTAAACCCTTCAGCTCGACCCACCAAGAGCGAGGCAGCGTTGCAATCCATCACAAGGGTCTGAAACTCGTCTGAGTATTTCATCGCATAAGCGCAACGAGTCATACCCTGTGAGACTAGCCATTGGCGATCCTGCGCAAGGGAAGAAACAGACGTCTCAAGAGCAGGAATCTGAGAGTTTAACAACTCAACAGTTTCCTTGGTCTGTTTCAGCTCCTCTCTGTCGGACGCTGCTGCCGCCAAGGCCTCTTTCCTTTCCGCTCGCGCAGCATCGAGCGCTTCTTGGCTAGACGCTGCCGTCGCCAGGGCTTCATCCTTCTCTGCCCGCGCGGCCTCAAGCTCCTTCTTCAGGCGCGCAACCTCACTCTCTAATGATGATTTGTCAGTGATAGACTGCACAAGCGCTTGGTCACGCGCCTCTGCATCCAGCTCCAAGTCGCGCACTCGCCGCGCATACTTGGCAGCGTCCGCCTCTGCTGCCTGCAGCTTCTCCCGCGCAGCCTGCAACTCATGCCCGCGCTTCACGAAGGCAGCGTTGGCACTTGCTCGGTTCTCGCTGAGTTCTGCTTGGAGTTTCTCAGCTCTCTCTCGAGCGTCAGAAAGATTCCAAGCAGATACCTTAGCCTCTTGCTTGGCCTCCGCAAGAGCATCACGCACCTTTACATAATCATAGTGAAGCTCTTGGGAGGCAGCAAAGAACGCTGACCCAGCGAAAAGATGGTCGTTGAGCAAGTCCACGCGGGCGCGCTCATCCTGAAACCTCCTTTCAGCTGGAGGCACGGAGTGAGCCCAGAAGTCTTCACACACCCCCATGGACTGAAATGAGCTATCCTCAGTAATATTCCATCTCGGGCGGTATATGTGATCGGCTTCCTGCAAACACAAAGCAACGTTCTAGTCATCTAAACACTAATATGGAAGTCCGCGCAGCGGAGCAAAACGAACTTATACCTGCGGGGAGCAAGCAGAAAAGTCAGCGCCAGCCCCATGAGAAGACTGCGCCACGAAATCTCGTGGCGCTACAGGGCTTGCGCGGCCGCCATCAGAGTCTTCAAAATGGGCCTCCTCATCTTCCTCTGTAACAGGCCTTTTCTCCTGCGACCTGGAAAAATCAAAACCAGTCTCGCGAGGAGGGCTGCGCGCAGGAGAAGGTGAGGGAGGTCTCGACGCCGCGAGATCAGCGCGTAAAACAGCCTCCTGCTCCTTAGTAATCCCAATGAGGGGAGATTCAGTGCTTGCAGGAGCAGGAGCAGAACCAACGGCGCTGGCGCCGGCGCCAGCAGTGCCGCCAGCAGCTTGTGTGCCAGCTATAATGCCTATGAAAAAACCAACAAAGAGAAATGATTCAAGACTTGATCTAAAAAGAAAAAAGTCAGAAAATAAAAGCGCAATATATACCTTGGCGCACCGCCGTTCGCGAGTTAAACATCGCCATGAAGTCCATTTTCCCCCTTTTTGAGGGCAAAACAGAGGACTTCAAAGCAACCTTCGGCGCAGCCTCGGTACCTTGTTGCGCCTGAGGTTGATCCACCAAGGTCGCCGGCTCTACAAACATTTGAGTGAGCAAAGATTCATTAATAACTCTATCGGAATCACGCTCATTAAACCATAAAGTATAAACAAAGTATACCTGTTGAAGAGGAAACAGCAGGCGCAGCGCCGCTTCCCTTTTCCGCCGCGCGAAGAGAGGAGGTGGCGGCACAATACCTCGTGTGGACAGGAGGAATGCCCACACCTAGAGGCAAAGAAGACAAGGAAAACTTGGAGGTAAACCCCTTGGTTTTCTCAAGTCCCTTCGCTTGAGCAGGAGGATCCTGAGCAACAGGGGCATCATTTTTCTTCTGTTTTTTACTAGCCCCTGCGCCAGTTTTCCCTTTAGCCTTACGCTTGAGTTGTGGCACCTCAGCTTCCTCCTCCACCTCTTCTTCCGCGAGCTCCAGCTCATAGTTCTCAAGCGCATCTACAATACGTGCAACAGAAATGTTAACCAAATTTGGTATTCTAAAGGCATAAGCATAAGTACAAAGGCCTACCAGGCGCATCGCTGTCAAAGCAAAATCCCAAATCAACAGGGATGAACATATCAGCGAAGCGATCGGGGAAGCCAACTTCTCCAGCGCCCAGCGCGACAGAGCCACCCTCCATATGCTCATCATAGGCGGCGTGGACGTACTCCTTGCTTACTGCATAAAACAAGACAAATGATATCAGCAAAACGAATTATATTCGCGCAGAAATAATGCAATGAGCTAATAACTCACATAATCCATCAACTTGGATAACAGGCTCAGTCGCGCTGTCGGCCCACCTCCTGCTCATGCCAACCCCCACCAGCGCCTCCTCGCAAATATTCTTGGCGGGGGATGGTTCAGCAGTCAACTTATTAACCCATGCGCCAGTTGGGTTCTTAAGAACATTCACATCCGCGGGCGCAGAAGTGATCGCGCGCATGGTCATGCGGATGGGAATCACACCAGCCTTAATATAGAAAAATTTCTCAGACCAGTCATGAAGGCTCTTGAAGGAAACAGTGCAGCACTTGACCTTCTGACTGCGAGGAACGAATGAGAACCAAGAATCTTGGATTTTTGGCTTATAAAAAAATTGAAAGCGCCGAGGGGTTGGCTCCTCGCGCTGAGCTTTGCACATGAACTCAAAATGAGTCATGCGCACAAGTCCAAAAGGATGGACTTGGGATATGTGAATCCCATGAAATTTAAGCAGCGCACCCATAAACCTTGTCATCAGGAGACGAAGGTTGCAGTGAGTAAAAAAATGGCAGTATAAGGAGATATAGCCGGTGGGCGGATCTGCCGCCGTTTGCCCGGCCGCCGGGAGCATACAGCCGTACTCAGGGAGAAAACCCTGAGAGGCGATGAGATTGTCGAAATCAGACTGTCTCAACTTGCAGGGAATCTCATCCCACCTCTTCACTGTCTTGCCCTTCCCACCTCCTCCGACGAGGCCTCAGCAGCCCGTTTTCCCTTGCCGGTCTTCTTCAAAGTGGACATGACTAATGATTTTACACGGCGTTTGCTGGGGGAGATTGTGGCGTCTGGGTTATCAGACATACAACTGTGAATCAAACAGAGGTTATTTCAAGAACGAAAATCTGGAAGCAAGAAAATACATTCCAATTCCTTACTCACTCTCAGATTATTATTATCTTCTCCTACAATCTCTTATTCTCACACCGGAGGGTTACCCCAAAGAGGACCCCTCTGTCCCTTTCTGAGGGGTAAGTTCACGGTGCTGCTTGTGTTATTTATTGTTTTACACCAAACTCTATATAGTTTGCTTGACATCCAAGTGAACTTGCTAAGTTCCTAGAAGTACAATAACTTCCAAAAATATAAGTAAAGCCAACACATACACATATTAACTTAATATAACGTGTCTAGAAATAGCTGAATCTAGTATCTTTCTCTAATCTCGAGAAAAGTGCGCTAACACGTCGTAGCCGCCACAATCGGAGTAAATTGAGGAACCCAAAGATCTGCCCATGATGGAGTTTTCCAGTGAAGATGCGGTAGATGGATTGAAATGGCAACGTGGAGGCGATATTCATCGGGAACATCATGTGTGTGACATACCTAAAATGTAAACATCATTTAGATTAATGGTTTCTATGAGACATACAATTAATCAATGTTTGGAGTTAATATTACCGTGTGGCGATCTTTTTGTGATCGTCGACTAGGAGATATGTTGACTTGTCTAAGTATGCGACGAAGAACGTTAAGATGATATCAATGGTAAAGAACAAGTCGACTACTAGATCAATGTACATGAGAAGGCCAGTCACGCCTTTTTTGAAAGCTAGCTCGAAAGGGGATGACCATGCCGAGTATATTACTAATAAGACAAGAAAGGCTTGCCACCACCTGCATGCAACAATTTTAGGCTAAGTTTGTACTCTAACTTGGTGTGGTTCCTTGATTTGGCTTGGCTAGAATGGAATCGTTTTGGTTTAGAGAGAAAAAACAAGTGTAAAAATCCTAAATTGACATATTAGTGTGAGCTTATCCATGCGGTTATATTATGAATCCATTTTCTGGTGGGGTGATATTGATAAAAGTTATATTTATCACTTTTTTGTGGTTGTTAAGTTTATTTCTATTTGAATTGTTGGTTTCTCATAAAATATCATGATGCAAAAAGTCTTATATGAACCGGAAAACTTTTGACTCGTAAAGTTACTTATATATGGCATATGATATTTATCAGTTGGTTAGCATTTGAGATACTTGGAATTTATTATTTTCTCAATATATACAACATGCTTTATGAACCCAAACCGTTACTAATAGCTTGGTTCGGTTTCTGCTGTCAATCGGTCAATGATTTGATTTTTGTGTACAAACTGAACTATAAATATCCATATCATATTCATATTAAGAACATCTTCATCGGTGTTTGTGTGGAGGTTTTTGTTGACATGGAATGGTGCAAACAAAAGTTTGCGGTTGGAGACAAACGTTTGTGGAGGTGTTTATTTGTATTCTCAAACTTTTGAAATGTGGGTTTGTAGTGGCTCCACCACAACCACTGGCTCCACCACAACCACTACACGCAAATCATATATATATACATATTTATTATATGGGGTGGGTTCTAGTGAAAACTCCTCTTAAAGAGAAAAACTTAAAAACTCCTAAAAAACTATTTTTAACTTTTTTTTAAAATTTTTTTTGAAGTTTCTTTTTTTTTTTCATTATTCTTATATGTTGTTATTGGTTCAAAAAAAGAAAAACTTGTCGGTAATCTTATCGGTATAGTGCGCATGTGTAATAGTGTGCATTGCATATATGCAAAAGTGTTTGTATTGCATAGAATACAACATTATTGCACATATTTGATACACACTATTGTATATATGCAATATAAGACTCACACATCGAATACACATTAGTACGTATGTGTAATACAACATTAACGCATATGTGTACCACATCGACTTTTATTTTACTATTATTTTTTTCCATATAATACAACACTACTACACATATACAATACACAAATATTGAATATATGCAATAAAACACTATTAAACTCAAAAATACATAGTAATACACATGTGTAATACAACGGTATCGCACAGTAATACGTATGTGCATTACAGCGGTTTTTTTTATTTATTTTTGTTTTTTTATATTTTTCGAGTGAAATATAAGAAAATATAAGAATAATGGCTAAAACAGAATTTTGAAAATATTTTTTTTATTTTTAATTAAAAATAATTTTTTAGGAGTTTTTAGGAGTTTTTTAGTTTTCTCTTTAAATGTTAGTTTTCTCTTGATTCTCTCTTTTTATTATATAGAAGTAAAAGTAGGTAATGATGTGGAAGATGAGGTGGAGATTTTTATTGGTTTATAAGTGGAGTAAAAAGTGGGATTTTTTAAAGAAATGGTTAAAGTAAGATATGACGATAAGATGGAGGTTTCAATTGGTTTATGAGTGTGGATGCTCTAAATACATGGGAGAATATTTCATATCATATATGAAATTCTTGACCCAAATAAATTCAATAAATAAATAATTAATTTGTAAAAGACTCAAATATAGCTTTATAGCAAATTAACAATTTGATTTGAGCATTATAGCCCTAAACTCCACATGTGACACGATGACAGTATCATTACTTGTTAGATATTATTATTATTATTATTATTATTATTTTATTTTTTTCTTTTCATCAAGCATATTTAAACTCGATGTAATTTGGCTAGGACTTCACGAGCCGAACCGAGCGAAGGCTTGCTCGTTGCTTGGCTCGTTTACAACCGAATCGTACGGCTGAAATTTAGATCGAGCGAAAAACGAAACGAGCCAATATCAATCAAGAACTTTTCGATCGAACATCGAGTGATTTCGAGCATTTTTTTAATTCTTTTTCACTTTAAAATTTTCAATAAGAAACAAGTTTGAATGCTGTAAATAATATATTTTATAAACAAATTAGTAGTGTTTAGACAAACGTATAATATGTTGTAAATTTTTAGAAGAAAGAAGTTTGAACTGAGTTTTTTAATATAATGAACATGTAAAAAAAAATTTAATATTCTGAAAATTAATCGAACTAATAAAACTATAAAATTGACATAATAGGAAAAACTTTTAAATGGTTTAAAAAATTGTATACTTATATTTTATGTGTGTTATCTATATATTTATATATTTGTTCATATATAATTATATATAAAAAAATTAAAAATATCCGAGCCGAACCGAACCGAGCAGAACGGCTCGTTTACAATCGAGAGAAAAAAACGAGCGAACATTTTCTGAGTAGTTTCCGAGCAAGCGACGAGCGGTTGGGACGGCCTTAAATTTGGCTCACCAAAATTTACAATGTTAAAAACAAACTAGTAGGCCCATTTAGGCTGGGCCAATAACACATATTGGTAGATTGCTTCGGTCCATCTAAAAGCAATTGGGCTCACCAAAAACCAGTTTGACAGGACCCGCAAGAGTCCGACCTCCACAAGTTAAAACATTTTACGATTCAAATAGAATCATAAGATGCTCAGAATATCAATTGAAAATGAATAGAATTATAAGATTCGGTTCACGTGTTATAACCATGAGAATCTGTTTTCGAAACACTCATGGCACAGCGAACTAGGTTAGTTAAATCACAGCTTGTGCATGATAGGCGATCTTCAAGAGGTTATGTAGAAAACAAGTATTAGGTGCTTGCCAGTTGCCACTATACCGCCTCTTGAAGGTTATGGATCACAAGTTTTTGTAGCCGCTAATACAACAATCCTGATGGTCGAGCCTTTTGCGCCCACCTTAAATTTAAATCTCATCCATAAATTCCTTATTTTTCTTTTCTTATGAACCATTATTTTTAAAATTTTGGTAGCAGCGCAGATTGTTATCCGCTTGCCTTCTGTTTCGATGTAATCCAAAACTTACATCGAAAAAAATCTTACACAAATTTTAAAAACGTACCGATATCTACGGTCGTAAGGTGCAATGACATATTTGTTAAGATGCGGAGAATCTTCGCCAACGAGTGTTCCAAATGCCGGCAAAAGGCTACTCGAGACAGAAGCCAAGTTCTTCAACACCTCCCTGCTTGAATGACGCCTATACAACAATGGCATCGGTGATCGAGTCTCCGATAACATCTCTCCCATCTCTGGCTAGTAGTTGGAACTTGTAGTATTTTGTTGTGATATATATAATAGTTGTTTTAACTATATTTATAAAATGGATTATAAAATGTATTTAAAAGAAGCACCACGTTAGGGAAAAGATAATATAGTTAACAAGGGAAGATTTGACTTTCTGTTTTTGGAAATACAAGATTTAAACTGTTGCTTACTTCATGGGGGATAATTTAAATGATTTTTATGACCTTCCAGAAATATTAATGTATTTCCAGTTTGACCGATCTTTCCATACAGGGATGATCAATTAACTGTTCTTTTTTCTAAGCCATTTTAAGCCTGTAACCGAATCGAATCATCGATCTATGCGCACGATCGGTTTTTAATTCAAGATTATGTTTGACATAATGTGTTTAACAAACTACTGAATCTAAGCACAGATACCTTTAGCTAAATTACATGTACTCGGTTCATAGCATGGATCACACCACACATTTAATATGATTAGCTGATTAAATATGAGAAATTCAATTAAATGAATGATCCGGCACGTTTAATAAGATTATTGACACGACTTAGTAAAAAAGGTTAGGAATTATAAGACGCGCTTAGCGTCATAAAAATAAAACTTACAAAAGTTACAAACTATGTTTAATTATAATATACTTAATTAGTTATAAAGCTTTAAAATAGTAGTCATAAACGTGACATGTCGACCTATAACCTATTTAACAGGACGACGTAAATGTTTTATACATGTCATAAACGGGTTGACCTCATTTTGATGCTCACCCTTGGATACAAACATGTATAACTCCGTATAAAGTCGAGTAAGATTTGTGGAAAAAGAAGCCATTGCAGGGCATCAGGGGGCACAATTTGGAGGAAGCAGGTGGGGTATATGAAAGTCTTTTCTTCCTTTTTCAACCCACGGTCCACCACAACAGGAATAAAACGATATATTTCGTCTTCTAGCTTCTTCATTTAATTTTAATAATTCAATTTTAGTTTGTTATTGGTTTATTGTTTGTTTGTTTGCTAATGTGTTTGACAGTTTCTAAATTTTAGTCGGCAATTCTTGACCCGACCTATTTTAGCTTCACCAATTTCCCTTTCTTCACAAAAGTTTCTAATTCCGTCACCGAATCAAAGTCAATTTAACAAACTTGTGTTACAAAATCACGGACTCTAGTAGGCATTGGAGAACTTTGTTTTAACTGCAGTATGAAATAATATTTTTTAAGAATCCTTATAGCACTCCTATTAATTAATAATTGCATCAGCTTTGGTTTTTTTGCTGGTAAACTTTTTATAGGTGTCACAATTAAAAACTTAAAAAGTGTCACTCGTTAATTTGGCTGGACATCTAACTAATATATTAAAGCAACACAATTTTGTTCACATGCCCTTCACCTAAGTTGTCCACATAGGCTTCCATGTCATCAACCTTCTATAAATCTATTTTCCACATGTTTCACAATAAAATTTTAATCAATGGTATTGACTTTTATATTTTTGTAACTTATTAATGTAATTATGATATTAATTATTCCAATTATTGTTAGAATTATAAAACTTATTAAATTTACTAGGTTTAAATTGTTCATCGTTTCTTCTTTAAAATGCACATGCTTCGTTCAAAAATCATAACGCTCCCCATCGTTTGTAACCAGATTTTTCGCCTCATCTATAACCGACATTTTTTGTTTCAAAAGGTATTTGTACGAAAACTCTACACGGGTGAAAATATAAGTTTTAAACTAGTTTGTATTTGTAAGCTTAGTTTTCAAATAATATTACAAAATCTGTTACTAATGTGTTTTTTTTGTTTTTTTTAGGTATAATGGTTCATTTATGTTATATTATTCCTTATTTACTGAATTATTTATTTATAAAGTATTTCCTAGACATTGTTTAACATCTTTTGTAATATCTGCTGATAAAAAACTTATGTCAAATATTTGTGTTGATTGAATATGTTTTTTTACATTTTATATTGTTTTTGATATGTTTTCCACCTGTGTGTAATACGAGTTATTATCCTAGTATAGTATATAGGAACTTTTAGGTGTCAAGTGACAACATAGCGCAAAGGCTAGGCTAGATCATATGGTGCATGATGCTCTAAAAACGATAATAAGATGCGCTTTCGAATTCTGCAATTGAATAATTTCCAATACATAAAACTTAAAAAAGATTATCATAAGATTACTACATATCTTACAAACAAGTTGTTTCTTTATCCAACAGTTAACATATCAATAATGTCTTAATTGTCAACCCTTATCAACGTTGACTCTGAATATCTAGGTGTAGGAACAATTTTCCTTTAATTAAAATTTATTTCTCAATTATTGTTAAATTTTTTAATACATGTGTACTACGCGTGGTTGCATGGATTATATTCATTGTTCCCAAAAGTCTATTTACTTTTCATGGAAAATCAATAATCACGCAATAAAAAGCACAAGCATCATAAGGTCTAGAGACATGTTTGACCTCAAGAAAGTCATCTCAAAATTCAATCTTAAAAACCAGCCACAGATAGTTTCTGTAAATGAATGTTTACCAAAGCAAGACAACTTTTATTTTTCCAAAATGTAGTAAATTTTGACACCAAAAAGTCAAATATCATCTACCCTTCACCTATAGATCAAAATGAAGGCAAAACTTACATCATGGTGTTGAAAATTCACAAACAGTCCGAATGATATATACACCTCTTCTAGCTTCTCTTCTGCACAAACACAAATCTTTTTTCCCTTGATTGCCAAATGCTATAAAATGTGCATTGGACTTTACAAACCTAATAAAACCGGCTTTCGGGGTTGGTGGGCCACACTTTACATGTACTGAGCCAACCATTGTTTGCACATATCAAGCACTGGAAGTGCATTTGCATGTAACGCCTGCAGCATTCATCCGTGTTATTAGCTTAGTTTAACATGCATATTTTATATAAATTCAAACAAATTGTTACCAAACATTAAGATGCAAAATGCATACCTGGTGTGCAACATACTGAACATCAGCCACGCTTCCACTTCTAGAAGCAATCTGAAAAGCACTTTTAAGGCGACCACACACCACACAAGCCAAAACCTTCCTGAATTCCAATAATGTATTAGATTTTCAGAACAAGTTTCATTTTTAAGCACATGGTATTTAGTGTATGAAAAATTTAACCTGTGGCTGCTAGTTAGCATGTCAATAAGACGATCGGGACGTTCCTTATGTTTGTTGGCGTATACATTAATAGCTGCTCCCAAAACCTACATCCAAACACCAATTATGTTATCTTAATCATGTGGAATTACTAATTTCCACTGTGCTAAGAGTAAGCTTCTGATTAATTACCTGGTCCCAATCTTCATCTTCAATTGTGCCCTTAATATTTCTAAAGAACTCAGTTAACTGACCACCTCTCTTTCTATCAGCAAGTGATGCCGCCACACCAGCATATATATCAACAGCTGGAATTTCACATCAATTCAGAGAATAAGAATATTGTAACTAATTTATTTAAAATACTACTAAGACTGAATTGAGTGGTATGACTCATGATGCAGTAGCTACCAGAAAGATTGAACTCATAAATCACTTGGAAAGCTAAGTCAAAGTTCTTCTCAACAAGAGTTTCTGCTATCACACATCTCCTCTTAAAAGTTTCTGGGTCATTTGGATTTCCGAAAAGAGAGTATTTCCATTGGGGTCCATCTGTAACATTAAAGGATTTTATAACATCCACCTGCAATGAAGAACATGTTAGCATGTCTCAAAATGCATAAGTGGCAAGACACAAAATCCTACAACAAACTACCTGCATTGCAACTCGGGCAGAAAACTTCACTAATCCTTCTTCTGTAAGTTTTTGTGATGCGCTTTTTCCACGAATACCCTTGGTGACAACTTTAGTTGAGCCACCAGTTTTAGATCTTGCTGTCAATGCTTCATCAAAATGCATCTTCACATGCAAAAGTAAGGTAATTAAGCACACAGGATGTAATTAATGATTCAAAAGTGTCTGTTACCTTTGCATTTTCCAAGTGTTTTATAGCTTCATCCAGGGCAGATGAATTCACAAATAACTGGATACAACAAAGTCCAGCAGCCACATGGTCCTGACCTATCACCTGAATCATTAATATACAATTAAAGATATTATTAGTAGGGAATTATATGTTCTGACAGATTCAACTCAACAGAACATAGGAATTACTTGGAATCTGTAAAGGTAGTTGAAATGCTTATAAGTTTCACAGAACACACAAATGCGGTTAAGTGCAGCTGATGTGTACTGCTTCACCGCCACAACAACTGTTTCTGTGGATGACATTCTAGAAGCCATTACTTCCTCTAAAACAGACATGGCTCCATAACCAATGCACAGATCGCACAAATCATCAACTGTTCCATAATCAGTTGCAAGTGGATCTGGTTTCTGTGGGGCCGATGATGACATGGCAGGTTGCGGTTGTTGAGGTGGCGAAGGAACGTCGTTTTCAGGAAAAAACAGCATGCAGGCATCCTTGTAATGGCCATGCTTAAACATAAAATCAAGCAAGTCCTTGCGTGTAAATTCTTGCAAATAGTTAACACATTCAAGGTATCTAATGGAATCCAGGTTGCTGCGTGGAACGTCTTCAAATTCTGAAATACTAACAGAATTACCATCTGAAGCTTGTAATCTTCTGGATCTCTCAGATCGTGGAAATGTAGATGGCATGTATAAAACATTAAGATATGAGTCAGCAGAAAGAGAATCATCCAAAATTGCAGGTGCACTTTTCGCCAAATGCTCGTACCTTCAGCATTAATTGAAGTTAGTAATACAATCTTAATAATATGATCTTAATAGCATTAAGTTGGTAACCTTTCTTACATGGAACGAACGGATGACACGTCAGCTGGCGGACCTCCTTCAATTGTATTAATAATATCTTGAATAACTGGTGCAGGGTCATCTTTATACAATTGAAGTGCTTGCCTGTGAACAATAATAAGCAATTTATAATCAAAGAACTTGATACAGAAAGGTTTTACAAGTATAGATCTGTGAGAATCTGAGGTTAACATACTTGAATTTGACACGAGCTTGAGCATAGTGTTCCATTCGAATTAAAGCAAGTCCCCACGCATTCCATACAGCAAATGCATCAATCTTACAAAGAATTAATACATTAGATAACAGAAAAACTGATATTTAAAATTGAAATATGGGTATATATCATGCATACCTTACACTTCTTACAAGTATACACAGCCATGCTATATCGTTCTTCAAGAACTAATCGATCACGCAATCGTGCAGATGATTCTTTGTCAGCAATATCATCAAGAGAAGCAGCAATTCCATATCCCAAAAGACTTTGCAACAGCTCAGCTCGCCTGAGCCACATGTCAGCTTGTGATAGGACTTCAGACAGCTCATCAGTTGACTGACTACCAACACTAGAGCTGCCTGCGTCAGAGGATGTGTCCTCAATGTCTTTATTTCTGTCAGTATAACCAGAAACCTCAAGCTTTCTAAGTTGAGATTTAGCATATAAAAGCCCCTGCATACACCAGACAAGCTTGCTATTGGTTCATATATAGCTATGTATAATCATTTAATCATTAAAAGAAACCATGGATACCTGAACAAATGTCTCAGTAGCATGATAAGCTCGACCAATAGTTTCCATTGATGCGTTTTCAGGCAAGTGTTGAGAGCTTAACACATTTCTCATTTGGTTAACACATAAATCCAAAGCACCTTTTGCTGATGAACTCTCATCTGAGCATAGAGAAAGCAGTTCCTATATAATGTATAAAATTCCATTAGTGAACTCGTTACATGTTAATAAGTTATTTTATATATTAAATTACGTGTACCTTGAAGAGAATGATATCGGGTGCACTTTCATAGTGATGAGAAGACCGAACAGCTTCATCTTTATTTATATCACCAGTGAGCATCCACTGATCAGCAATAGAAACTGAAGGAAGACGATCTTGACCGTCCATTGTGTATGATGAAACGCGATCTTCTTGAATCCCAGCCATTGCTTCCCAAGTAGCTCTATCCGTTTGTGCGAGTCCCGACCCTTTCCTTTTCCTCTGAACTTCTTTAGGAGTGGTTTTCTCTGCACTATTTCTTGGGTTCCAAGAGAAAGCCCTGCGAGCCTCCTTTTGAAAGTTACTTAAACTATTAGAAAAAGATGAGCGTGTAGGGGTTCCTGATTTTTGCTTTGTTTTGGGGCCTGAAACTTGTATCCGTGACTCACGTCGAGTCGGGCTTATGGTAACTGAAATTGCTTTAGCAGCATATGTGAGGATTTTATTGTTGTCTCTTAGTGATGGGAATTCTTTAAGTATCTGAAAACAAATTAATTAACACCAAATGTTATGTGACATTGGTATGTGATTATTATATACAAAGAGAGGTCTTGTTGTTTAAGGTACCATAGAAGCAGATTGCAGTTGCTTACGCATCAGCAAAACTTCAACAATCAGTTGAGGATGCTCGTGCAAGGAAGAGCATCTTTGTTGCCATAGCAAAGGCAGGACCGCCAACACACGAAGACCTAGGGCCCACAAATTAAGGCGGGAAAGCTCAGGTTCGGTTAAGTTGTTGTCTTTTCTTTTCAAGAAAAAATGAACCTTCAAACAGAAACAAACATATGCTTAATAACTGAAAAACAAAGTATAAGCCCAACCCGAGTTGTTTGCCCAGCTTTAAAACTGCTGTTTTGACCTGTCCCAGTTGTGATCCATTACCCAATCCAACCCACCCATTTTGCACTGTTTACTTACAAGCAATTGTTTGGATTGAAGGTTGGGCAATTGCTGCATTGCTCCCATCGCAACTGGGAGAGCATCTTTTGAATCACGCAGAGAAGACAGAAATCGTGAAGCTTCAGCAGGCCCACCACCAGTTATCGGGTCGGCTGTTAGAAGTTTTACAAGTTGACGACCCTGAAGTTCTCTACGAAGTTCTATTGATAACCCTGCACTTTCAGCAACTTCTAAAGCAGCAGAAACAGCTCCCTTTTCAGCTAACCTAAGGGCTAGACCCTCGGGATCTTCCTTACACTCTGCCTCAATCTAATGAATCAAAAAAAGTGGATCACAAATGGTGGTTAGCAATTAACAAGAATAATTATTAACAGTTTAACATATCATAGATTTTTTTTATTAAGAAAATAGTTAACCTCTTGCCAGCTATTGTAACGCTCATCTGCAGATAGTATATGACTGTATCGCATTAAAGCTTGTCTTCTTTGAACAACCTGTACACAGTACACATAACACGCATGTGTGAAACTTTTTGTCCATTTTATTAAAATCTTTTATAAGTAACAAATGATTTTTTCAATAAAAATCTAAAGCTTTGAATAAAGTGGTTTAGGAGGATGTAAGATGTATGCATTGAAATAAACTTTGGGTGACTTTCAATCCATTCCCCTTTTAGCTATATTTTTTATTTGACACATTGGAGATAAAGCACAACCCCAGTAAACCTATTATTCATAATTGCCATCTTTACAACTTATATAGCATAAGTTGGTAATAAAAACCTCATTTTTAAAAGGATCATTTTCCAGCAAGTGACAGTGGCACATGGTGAGAACATCCAAAGCAGCATCTAACTCCCATCTATGCAAATATCTGCAATGCAAGAAAACATTTACGAATCAGAAACTTTCTCTAGTTCTGATATCAATTACTTTTCAAGCATAAGAATTAAAAAACAATTCCAGTACACATACTTGAGGGCAAGTTTTGCTGCAAGTTGTTTATCTTTCAACCTTAGGCAATACTGCCAGCTATAACTTGGTATCCTAAAAGTCGAATGACCGGATCGATTATAAACGGCATGATCTTCCTCTTCACGTTCAATTAATAATTTGAGTAAATGATCTAAAGCACCATCGCGTAAGCATCGATCAGAAAGAGCAAGAGCATCCATTAACTTTCCTTCTTCTATCAATCTAAATTTTTCATTAATGATATGGAGTGAGCAACACCAAGAAGTTTAGACGATGTTACAGAATTAATATAAAAACATACACAAAAAAAAACATTTGTACCTTTCAACAGCCTTTTCATATGGCTTTTCGTTCTCCCATCCAAAAGAAAGGAAGACTGTTGTATCAGTTTCAACACTTTCTGACTTGGGAGAATCTTGACAAATCCCACTTTCATTTTTGGTTTCGGGAAGGACAGATATGGTGGGACCTACTGCCAGATCATCATGTTCTAAGTCAGAATCACTATCGTGCTCACGAAAACGCTTTACAGAAGTTTTTGCTTCACTTCCATCATTAAACGTGTGTTCAGCAGTTACAGCAACCTCTGAAACTCGGTGAAGATTAGTTTGCATTTGTATCCATCGATTCAAGGTTGGAAATCTGCTCGTTAAAACAGAAGGTTAAATATCATTACATAAAAGCACTTACAAACTAAATGAATTCAGTATAAATGAATAAACATGTAACCTCTCCGATTGATCCAGTGCAAACTCAAAGAATAGTCTGTCAGCATCGCGCTTCATCACTGAGCCCTCATTTAAAGTGTTTGATATGGTTGAGTCACCCCCACCGTATAATATACAACTCCCGAAAACACATGCTAACACAGCTCTAACAGGGGAGAGTTTCACAAGATGCTTTACAACATCTAACTGTAGAGGGTACAGGGGAACTCCAGGTGTCGCAGAGGACGGACAATAAGAACTCGGTTTGGCTTCTTTTGAAGTAGGTGAAAGAACTTTACATTCTGAATTACTTTTAGGGCATGTGGGAATTACTGCAATGTCTGCCCAGCCATGACCAGACCTAGGTGGATAAATTGGGGGCACACATGCAGAAATCACTTCATGTACAAAATCAGCAGACATAATTTCTGCCACCTTTGCAGCTGCATCAGTGCTACCCCGGTCAAACACTAAACGGGTCAACAGCTGTAAATAAACAGTAAAAAAAGGAAACATAAATTGGAAAAATCAATAAGAAAATTTGAAAGAGACGGAAAGATAGGGAAAGGTAACAATACATCTTTAGGCCATTCATAGATGAGAGAGAAATAATTGAAGTCATGAGTAGTATCTGTGCCATCAACAATGTCACCAATTGCTGCAATATGGAGGATAAATTGAGAAAGATATGTTGTAGCTTTAGAAGTCAACGGGCCATATATTCTTTTTTCAGCATCTTTAACATCATATGATGTTGAAGCAACTGACTTTTCACCACCTGATGATGGTTGACTCACGGGTCTCAATCCAAGCCCTAGAACACCATTTTTGTCATGATTCAAACCATCTTTATCATGATACAAACTCTCTGCTCTCCTGGATTCTCTATCATTTTCTTCGTCAGCAATAGCTCTTGCAAGATTATGAAGCTTACCTAAAAATGATCAAAGAATCAAACTATGAAACTCCTATCAAAAAGTTACACTGCTTGAAACAAAGAGGTTACCACTAAGAAACTGTCGTTTTCCCATGTGAGCATCTTCAATCATTTGATGTAACATAGCAAGAGCACGCTCCCTATGTCCTTGCCTTTGGAAATCTTTTGATGAAGTATTTATTAGGTCTCCTGTTAAAAGAGCCTGAAGTACCGGAAACTTTTCCTAAAAATGTAATCATATCGTGTAAATAAGGTATTACTTATACTGAAAGGTCTGTATATAAATCATGTTGCTTAAAATTAAACTATATCAGTATAACAAACGTCTTGTGATTAAGAAAACATATAGAGAATACCCACCTGTTCCAACAATTCTTGAAGACGCTTAAGAAGACGTTTGGCAACTGAAATAATTGAAATTTCATAAATTTGATCCCAATAAGTAGCACCCATCTTAGGAGCACGACCAGGATAGATCTCTGCCAGCATAACTTGAGCCTGTACCATCACATTTATTAATTAAATGTATCATTGCAAAACCTATGCATTGCCGCCATTGATTACGACAAGCATCATATGATTCTAATAAGCATTTAAAAGAAACCAGAAGTAATAAATGTGTTTCAAGAGTAGTAGGTTGGATTATAATGCCTATAACTATTCTTTTGTGGAATGGAAAGAGTAATTTTCACTTGCCTGATCTAGAAGCTTCTGGGACAAAGTTGAAGATCTTGAAGATGCTACAGCTACATCGATACATAAAAGAGTCTGGCAAGAAACATAAAAATGTAAGCTCTCACATGGCATTTAACAAAATGAATCCACTTTAAACAAAGGAACAGAAAATGAGATAGAGATGACAGAAGGAAAATATCATACCGCAATTAAAGGACCTAACTGAGCACGAAGAGTAGAAAAATCTAATTCTTGGACCACAGCAGTTCCATCTGCAGCCCGAGAAACAGCATCCGCAGCCTAGCAAAACACAAATATATAGCCTTTTTGCATAAACAAACTTAAAAGCTTAAACAGTGACGACTAATATCCACTAAGAGGTTAGGTACATACAGATGCTTTCTTAAAGGCTCCATCCACCCATTCAGCAAGTTCAAGAGTTGCTTTATCTTCTGGAGGTAGGGAAAAACGGTTAACGGCCTCTTCGCCAATGTCATACTTTTCCCTCTGCATGCAACTTAATAATAATAAAGCAATAAACTATGGTCAAGCTTGTATATAAAATCGTATAAACAATCTCTCAATTATTTATACACGAACTCACAGATTCAGCAGCTTGGAAGGGGCGGCACGTAACACGGTTGATGCCTCTTCCCACTTCCACTGGCGGTCGGACAATGGAAGAAGACTTTGCAAGATTGATAACCGCCATTCCCAATCATCAATGAAAGACTTTGCCTTTGAAATTCTCCATTCTAGAGCTTGTTTTCCATCAGTAGGGACATTTCCATCATTTGCAATCTCCTGATCAGTAACAGATGATGGTAAATTTTGCCTCAGTATATTAAGAAGCCGCCCTGTGAATGATATGACCATATTATTGCTGTCTTCATTAGTACAGGGACCACCATTTTCCTCACTAGTGTCAGGATGTGTGGTAGGTGGTGGAAATGATGACACGTGTCGAGATAGATCGTCCATATGCAGAAGTGAGATGATTATGTTCACCATCATTATCTGCAGCATTGAAAAGGGTTATGATTAGCCTGGGTTGTGAAAATTAGAGATGGCAGGCTGGGTCACAGGTCAGCTTGGGTTGAAACATATTCAGTATGTAGAATATAGTCAAGTTGGATTGGCCTGCAATATTGCCTTTTTTCAATTAAACAACGGAAAAGGGAAAAAATAAGTAACCTTGCGTGGAATATTGTTGATAGCCTCCAAGTGAATCTTGAGGTCTTTCAAGTAACAAAGTGCCATTTGGTAGCTTTTAACTTCATTATTATTGCTATTACCCATAGATCCAAGAGCAAGAACAGAAGACTCCATGGCATAACGCATGTGCATTAGTTCAACATCTTTCACCCTATGAATGAAAAGCAAAACCATAAAGCAAACAAAGATATTATAGGCTTCGAATGTAGAGATTGAAAATAAACTATATCACTATGATTTAACTACCATATACACAAGTAACACAAATAGGTTAACTGAAATAACAAGTACATTGTATGAGAATGATACTCCCTAAAATGTTGAGGCAGACACTCAGTTTACTAAACCATATAAGAAATTGGACGCTACCTCTTCCAGGCTGCTAAATTAGATGTTATTGGTTGCATGCTAAATAACTCAATGGCATCTTGAAATCTTATGTCTGGAACTACATCAAACAAAACCTGTACAAAAGAGATAAGTAAACTAACACCTCGTCAAACAATTACAACAAGAGTTTTAAATTATTAGACCGGATTTATCCGAAAGCTCACAAGTAATTTTGACCTAATGTGAGAGCGAAAAGAATAACTTGTTGCATATTGATGTGCACATATAATTTCATGGAGAAAAATGTAACATTCAGGAAAAAAGAAGTGATAAAAAAACAATAAATTTTACACACTTACTCGAAGGGGACTATGGATCGATAATCTTTCTAAAACTAGGTTTTCAACAAACGGGTCCAACTGCAAATCTTGGTTTTCAAGCTCCGTATGCCCTTTTCCAGACAAGAGTAATGATGATTTCAGACTCCATGATTGTCCAGAATTGACACATGCAACAAAAGAGGCCAGATCAAGCTGGTAACATAGGAAGTCACAAAGATGTTCAACAGAGGACACCTGTCAAACTTTAACAAGTTATACTCGATACCAACTACTCCATATCAAAGCAAGAATATATCTATATACATATATATATATATATATATATATATGTTTGTGTGATTAAATTTGGAAATGAAAACAATACCTCATCTGATTTATTACCATAGAGAGAAGATTCTTCGAGCCTGAGAATTTGTGACTTACTAGTCCATAAAAGCTGCATCAACTTCTTTCTCATATCTGTTTTACCAGGCAAAAGATCCCAGCCCATAACAGCCACAAGAGGTTGAAGTTGTGGGTACAATGAAAGAATCTATATAAAAATACCATAAAACCAGATTAGAATGACTTGATGTTAACACAAACTATGAGTTTGAAGAATTTTGCATACATTGCTAGCTTCTTGAAGTTGTTCCCTCTTTACAGCAGAAAGAGCAACATCCATGACACATTGAAGTGCATGCAGCCCTGAGATACGAGCATAATGATACATGTCTCTCATGCATGCAGAGACTGCCAACTTCAGTGATGATGTTTGATCACCGGGAATCATTTGTGCAATTAAAAGCCGTGCAAGAGGAGGTGGAATCTGATTGCCATTTGAAACTTTATGTGACTCTATCTCATCAGTGAGCAATTCCTCCTGAATGGACTGCAAAAGGCACATGATGTAATTACATGTCATTATTGTGCATGAATTGTATGCTATTGCAAACAAATGTATTGTAGAAATGTGTGTGTGATTATGAAGCAAGCCTGTAACACATAGATGTATATGCCAGCCTCATACCTGTATCATGTGAACAAGATTTGAGGATTTTGATGAAAGTGCTTTCTCATATACTGACAAGAGTTTACTTCGAGTGGCAAGCCAAGTGTCATCATAGGCTACCATTCCTGAGAAAACCCTCTTAAGGAGATCTTGCAAAACCATGCTATTTCAACATCACAAGACAATAACAAATAAATAACCAACAAAAAAGTAACTTGATAAAGACTACTACTTATTTAAGTTATCATTGCTGTGAAATGGAAGAAAAAGAACTGAGCCAGTAAGATATCAACATATGAACTAATTGAGGTGCTATCCAAGTTTCAGTTAACTAAGGCTTCATGTATAAATGGTGAGTCGATATAACTTATAGCTCAGTGAGATACAAATATATGTCCTTCATGTTTAGCATTTTTACTGAGTGCAGTGTCATAAATAAGAAGAGTATGCAAACATCTAGCAAGGTGCATAAATCCAAATTGTATTGGCATGCATAAAAACTGTAAATCTGAAGGTCAATATGAAAATAAACTGCCTCATGGCTCATGCATACCGGTAATCAGCTTCGTCCACCCCATAGTCGAAACGAAGAAACTGAATATGAGGCAGGGCTCCATTAACGTCACCCTCCTTCAAGCACTCCTTCACGGCATCCAAATGCACCATCTGAACACATCTTTGTATCAATTTAAAAACCTTAAAATCCTCATCTCTACCCTCTTCCCGAACAGCAGGAGACCCAACCAAACCCAAATCATCACCACCACCGTCATCATCCCCTTGATTCCATCCAACCTGTTTTTCTATATTCTCACACAACGCCTCAAAAATAACATCATTTCCCAAAATCACTCCCCTCAAACACATCATTTCACCTTCTTCGATATCCACACCGCCACCAGAACTCCCCTCTCCCTCACTCTCACGCATTTCCGACTCAACCAAATCCGGCCTCAACCTCTCGAACCCTACTTCCAAAATCTTATCCAACACTCTCAAACACTCCTTAACAGCATCAACACCTAATTCACTAATCCGTTGTCCCGAATCAGAATTCACAACATCCAAATCCTTCTGACCTAGATTACTATCCCCCTTAATTTCCAAAACCCTAGACACAACAATCTGAACATATAACACAAATTCAGCACGTAAACGCAACACACTAGAATCAAAGCTCCAAACTCTCGATGTACAGTCACTAAACTGAAGTAATTCTAGAGTACACATATACTTTAACAAAGCCGGAGAACAATTAGTACCAAACAGGATAGTATCGTAACGGCCACCATTTGCAACAACTGTTTGGAGAATTGAGCGAGCTAGGTCAGGGTTTCGAGATCGAAGAGCGATGATTGAAGCTCTGAACGGTTCGATTTGACCTAGAAAGAGATGATTAGCTGCGAGACGAGATAGCAGGTCGGACTCCATGCCTGCGTGTGAGTCCATGGAGCTATGGATTCATGTACAAGTTGTTGACTGGATTGATTGATGATGAGAAATGGATATGTACGTAAGGATTAGCGATACAGTTGAAGAAGAAGAAGAATGTTAGAATTGGGGTTATATAGTTAGCGATACTAGTAGTTACTGCATCATGGGTAGGTAACTAAATCAAATACGGATAATTTTTATTTTTAAAATGGATATCAATCCAAAAAGGTGTAGTAAATATGTAACCTAACAATATTTACATGATAACCTTGTAATGTAAACAACCACCAGGCACCAGTGTCTATTGGTAAATTAGAAAAAAAAAATTGTCTAGTTCTTATTATTAAAGTGTTTTTCTTAACCAGATATATGTCTTTTAGGAATGTCTGGATTCATATATGCATCAATCGTAATTTACTTGATACCATTAGACAAGAAAATCTTGTGTCAGTAAAACTTTTTAGAAAATGTGAACATTTATGACCCTTTCACTTAGATGATTCATTAATGTTGGCAAACGAGAGGACGCGCGGGGGGGGGGGGGGGGGGGGGGGGTTCATGTGCTCAATATCAAAGAGACATTTATTTATTCCTGGTGACTATGGTTTTGTAGCACGTATGTCTTTATATACTTGGATAGAATTAAAATTAAATGTATAAATAAATTATAATAAAAATGGTTACTGGCTTACAGCGTGAGTATTATAACGCAACTTAGCGAAAGTTTATAATTAAGGGTCTGCTTAAGCAACTTCGGACGAGCATGCTCGCTTGGGTTAAAGGAGGAAAATTTATGGGTTGGCTTACGAATGGATGATTTCAGCGACGCAAACGATAACCGCGTTAACGCGAGTTACAAGGGTGGAAAGGTTGGGTCTCCTCAGTCCTCACTGTCACAGGCACACAACATAATTTAATGAATTTTGAGGTCAACTTCAACGACAACACCTATTTTCATTTGGCTTTCCCAATAACGTAAAGTAATCCAAACCTGTTCTGTACGAAGGGGGTGTTGGTTCAAGAAGATTGTAAATTGATGGTAAAATGCAGATTAAAAAGAAGTTAACGAAGAAGAAGAAGTTGCTCATCTTCTACTTTTAAAATTATTACCAACCGTTTGATTTTATTATGTAAGGCTATTTTCGCAATGAACGAGAGGCAACAGTTTGCTCAGCTCTTAAGACTCTGCCCAAAGAACCTGCTTTTAGATCAAGGCTTGCAGGTCCACAATGCAGCTCTAAAAATAGGTTACAGGTCTGACATGATGATAAACAACGACATCATAGACATGTACGGAAAATGCGGCAGGTGTGCGATTGCACACAAGGTGTTCGACGGAATGCTTCAAAGAAACGTTGTCTCTTGGACGTCTCTGATGTGTGGGTATTTGAATCTGGGTGATGCCAGAAGCTCGTTAATGGTGTTATGTAGGATGGCAAGGTCTGTTGTTAAACCAAATGAGTTCACTTTCTCTACCAGCTTCAAAGAAACGTTTTAAACCAAATAGGTTACAGGTCTGGGTGAAGCCAGAAGCTCGTTAATGGTGTTATGTAGGATGGCAAGGTCTGTTGTTAAACCAAATGAGTTCACTTTCTCTACCAGTTTTAAAGCTTGTGGCTTTTTGGGTGTTTGTGAAAATGGTATGCAGATTCATGGGTGGTGTTGTAAAAGTGGGTTTGAATGGTTTATGTGGTGGGTTATCCTTTGATTGATATGTATTCGAAATGCGGAAGAATTGGTGATGCGCGTCAGGTGTTTGATGAAATGCCTGAGAGAAGCTTGATAGCTTGGAATGCTATGATAGCAGCGTATGCGGGTAGACATAGTGGTTATAAATCTTTGGTTTTGTTTAGAGAAATGCGGAAAGAAGGGAAATTTCCGGATGAGTTTGCTTATACGAGCAGTTTAAAAGCTTGTGCGGGTATAGGGGAACTTTTGGACTTAAGCAAAGGGTTTTGAAAAGGGTTTAGTTTTAAGGTTTTCCATGGGGATTCTTCCCGCGGAAGTTCTAGTGTCACATGCAGAAATTCCCGACTTTTCTGCTTGATCTTTGGGTATGATGCGGGTAGGTCTGTAACCTCCTCGCAAGTCAGGAGCGTTGAGTTCCACTTGTGTAGATTCTCCATGAGGTTTTGGTAGTTTTGAACATAGTGATCAGTTATGTTAAACAACCAATTCCATCTTGGAGCTTCAAACAATCTAGTTCTCGACGTTCCCGCTATGCGGGGATGTTATTCCCGTTTCCGCAAGCATGGCCCAGAAGATCCTTCTTGGTTTCAATTCCCTGCGGAGTGCTAGGTATGTGAAGGGTTTCGCCTTGACACTGTACCCGCACTCCTCTTATAGTTATTTTACTTCCAAGGTATTCCTGGCTTCAATTCCCTGCGGGTGCTAAGTATGTGAAGGGTTTTGCCTTGACACTGTACCCACATCCGTCTTATAGTTACTTGGTTGCCGAGGTATTCTTGGCTTCAATTCCTTGCAGGTGCTAAGTATGTGAAGGGTTTTGCCTTAACACTGTACTCGCACCTGTCTTATAGTTACTTGGTTTCCAAGGTAAGGGGTATAGTCCCGCTTACTTTTGAATCTTTTTGAATCTTTTTGAAATTCGAAGAGTTGGTGAAAGGATAAGAACAGTCCAAACTGTTGAAACGTCGTCCGACGGTTTTTTCTGACAGTGTCAGGACGTGCAGGAAGTTATGGCGACGTGACAGTATATGGTCATTCCAGACGCTTTTTCAGGCGCGTGGGCGCGAGTTTTCGGGCGCGTGGCCGCGAAGTTTACGGCACGTGTCCTGTCAACAGCTGTTGCCAGCTTGCTTTTTCCACGTGTCATAGTTTCATTGCACCAGCGTTTTCCTCTCTCTTCCGCATTAAATTCATCGCATTCATTGCGATGAGTATATAAAGGGAGGAGAGGTTGCATCTCAACTCACAGTTTCACCTCTCTTCTTCTTCTTAACGATTTTCGGCGAATGCTCTAACTTTTATGTCGAGCATTCTCCTGAAATCGTTCTTCTTTACATTCAAAACATGTCTTCCGTTCATGATCTTGAGGCTATCGCCGAGGAGTCTGACGTGTATGCCGAGAATCCGTCGTCTACTTCTGATAAGGACGATAAGAGTACTGCTGGTGAGTGCCAGTGTGCTCTTACCGTCGACCTGTACCAGTACATTGTTAGGAAGTTCATGCTCGAGCCTTTCGAGCCTGAGTTTCCTAAGCCTCATCAGACGGTGTACGATGCCCCCAAGGGCAAGATAGGGGTGTATGCCGTATTCTTCGTTTATGGGAATCTCAGGTTCCCATTGACGAAGTTTGTGTACCGTGTTTTGGAGAGACACGGTGTACATCTGACGAAGGTACACCCAATGGCGATCGCCAAGATTCGCCATTTTGAATGGGTGTGCTTCATTCTGGGCGTGGAGCCCCATGTTGACCGCCTGATGACCTTCTATTCCTGGAGGTGCATCCAGGGGTGGTATACCTTGGTCACTCGGATCAAGGGTTTGAAGATCTGCGCTACCGAGCGCAGTCTTCGGTCTTGGAAGCGAGAGTTCTTCTATATCTCCGCTCGCGTCGTCCCCATAGCGATGACGTTCAAGAACGGGAGAGCTCTCCCGAACCTTCACGCCTTCAACTACGAGGAGGCGGAATGGTTCTCCAAGATTTCCCGGGTCCAGTCTCCGGTTTACCGCTTTGCGGAATCCAGGATGGTGATGCTCGGGATGAGCCGGGTGTGGAAGGATGCTGGGGCGGAGGCGCCACAGATTCCCATCGTCCTCGAATACGGTTTGAACTCTGTCCCTTACGGTATGCTTCGTCTTCTTTGCTGATTTAGGGTTTTTCTTCTAACTGTTTTTCTTTTGTTTTCAGAGGGAAACGACCTACAATCGCTCCTGCATCCGCGGGAAGCTGGTGGTCCCGCTCGGATGGGTACCCGTGCTCTTGATGAGAACGAGTTGCCCATCTTGGAGCAAACGGCGGATCGGTTTGTGGAGGTCTACCCGCCGGGCCACCCGATTCTGAGCGCCACGCGGCCAGGTAAGGAGTTATTTAACCCTCGCCCTGTCAATGCTCAAACCTCTGCTGGAATACCTCTAATTTTGTCATCTTCTGATGAGGAATCCGCAGATGGTCCTTTCTTCACGCGGAAGAAGAAGGCTGCAGGCGGGAAGGGTAAGGCGAAGGTTGCTTCCACTGCCGATCAGGGGAATCGGTCAGAGTCAGAGACAGAGACCGAGAGTGAAGAGGTGGCGGGGAACCCTGGTGGTGATGAGACCACTGTTCCGGAGGTTGAGACAGCTGTCACCTCCGGGCCTCCTAGGATGACGACGGTGAGCGGCGTGAAGAGGCCGGCTCCATCGGGTTCGTCCCCGCCTATCAGAACCTTCAAGCTGAGGAGAACTCGTAAGTATAAACTTTAACTTTAACTTCATATCTTTCCGCCATTATATTTAAATATGTTTTCATGCAGGCGTGGATGCAACCGCATTCTAGGGTGGAGCGGGGAGGAGCACCTCTGGACCCATGACGGTAGGTTTGGTCAACCTACCCGAGGCGATGACCCAGGCGACTGCGCCTGCTTCAAGTGTTGGTTCAGTTGCTCACTCGGTTGAGGCAACTGTTCCAACTGTGACGTCGTCTCCGCCGGCTGTCAATGCCATATTCACTGATTCCTTCACTGAGCCGGCGGTGAGTTTTTCTGCGATGGATATCCGTTAGGTTCAGGTGATGGGTTTGGTGGCTATCGGCCTGTCATCGACCCTACAGGTGCGTAGGGTTATTTTGGCCTGTTATCTTTTTTTTTTTATATCTCATCTTTTCCTAACTGTTTCTTGTTTTTACAGTGTCGGATTCCAATGAAGTGTATGTTCCACGTTGGAACATCCGCCGAGGAACAACCCTTCGGACGGCTGTGGACTGCGTCGAGTGGGCGCGCCACGCCGCTCCAAGTGGGGCGCTGGGGGAAGCTATGTCGAGCTACCAGGAGGGTAGGCTGACAAACGAGCTTCGAATTCTCCTTGCCCGGATGCAGCCGCGCGTCGAGCTACTTTGTCGTGAAAACGACAAGTTAAAGGCGGCTCGTATCCAAGAAGTAGCTCAGGCGCGGGCTATCCGGGAGGAGAACAGGAGACTCTCCGCCGTTGCTGCGGAGAAGGAGAAGGCCTTCAAGGCCCTTCAGGTTGAAGTTCAGGCCCGTCTCGAGGCCCGTTCCAAGGCTACCCAAGCTGTTAACGAACAGCTTCGGTTGGCTAAGGAAACTACGTGGAACGCAACCGAGAGGGCCACCAAGGCTGAAGCTGTTGCGGAGCCTCTGCGCGCCGAGAATGAGGAGCTCAAAGCCCAACTAGAGAGGCTCCAGCAGGCTCATGACGCCTTGGCCATGGAAGACGCCAAGAAGCTTCAAGAGATCTTGGACCAGAGGGGTATGCTTGACCATACTGAGCGTAAGCTAAAGGGCGTTGAAGAGGCTGCTGCTAAGGAAGTGTTGCTTGCCAACCTTAATAAAAGTGAAGCCGAACGCGCCCGTAACCAAGCTCAAGCTGCCCTCAAGGAGGCTCTGGTTACCAAGGAATGGCTTCTACGAGAAGCGTTGTCGCAGGTAAGCTTAGCTTCATAACGTCTTTACGTTTTCCTTTGTACTTAGAAAAGGTTTTGATACTTGGTATTTTTTCTTGTTGTAGGTTGTGCATCGAGTCTTCACGGACACATCATATGACGATGCCATGAGCGCAACCCTCAACGCTTCTCATGAGGATGTGGAAAAGGCTGGCTTCCTGCTTGGTCTAGGGTTCGTTGAGAAGGGCATCCCGCCTTCCAACTTCCCTTTATATGATGTGGATACTGAAGCTGTATATGACCAAGCAGTGAACCAGTATGCCGCCTTCCCGCACCCGGTGGTGGAGAAGGTGAACGAAGTTGCTGCTGCTGATGATGGGCTAACCATTCTCAAGACCTTCCTTGAACCGCCACAGCCAACTGATGGTGCGGGTACAAGTGGGTTTGGAGGGAGTGGTCCTGAAGCTTGATCTTTTAAATCCCTTCCCACTGTTAGGATAGATTTACGTCTTTGTATAGATTTATATTCTTGTAGGCGGGTAGATACCCGGCCATTCTTGTAACAGTTGAATTTTTATGGAATATAAATCTTTTGTGCGGGTAGGACCGTCACTCTTGCTTTATAAACGTTATACGACTTGCTCATGCATATTATAGTTTAATTTGGCACCTGTTTTGCCGCATAAACAATATATGATTCGCTTGTGCATACTTTAGTTTAACTTAGCAATTTCTTAAGTACTTTGGATAAGTTAACCTTTCAACGTGGCAGATAATAGGTTAAAGTTTTGCTTCCTCTTTCGTGATTGTGCGGGTAAGACCGTCACTTTCACTTAATAGGATGGCTAAACTTTACCTATATCTGACATGCGTGGAGGTTTTCCTCATAAGTTAACCTTTCGACGCGCGGTTGTCAATAGGTTAATGTTCAGTTTCCTCTATCATGATTGTGCGGGTAGGACCGTCACTTTCATTTAGTAGGATGACCAAATTTTACCTATGACTGACCTGCGTGAAGGTTTTCCTCATATTTTCCTTAGAAATTCTTGCCGTTTTTTGTGTTTATGCGGGTTTTGCCGCCTTCCACACGCAACGACTTTTTTTTCACATTTATGCGGTGAATACCGGCATATCAGTGTTTTGAATAAATTAACCGTTCGACGCGCGGTTGTCAATAGCTTAGTTCGGTTTCCTCTATCATGATTTGTGCGGGTAGGACCGGCACTTTCATTTAGTGGGATGACCCAACTTTACCTATAACTGAACTGCGTGAAGGTTGGCCGTTTTTTGTGTTTATGCGGGTTTTGCCGCCTTCCACACGCAACGACTTCTTCACTTATGCGGTGAATACCGGGCATCAGTGTTTTGAAAAAGTTAACCGTTCGACGCGCGGTTGTCAATAGGTTAGTTCGGTTTCCTCTATCATGATTTGTGCGGTTAGGACCGGCACTTTCATTTAGTGGGATGACTGAACTTCACCTATAACTGACCTACGTGAAGGTTGTCCTCATCTGTTTTTTGTGCTTACGCGGGTTTTGCCGCCGTCCACACGCAACGATTTCTTCACACTTATTTATGCGGTGAAAACCGGCATATCAGTGTTTTGAATAAATTAACCGTTCGACGCGCGGTTGTCAATAGGTTAGTTCGGTTTCCTCTATCATGATTTGTGCGGGTAGGACCGGCACTTTCATTTAGTGGGATGACCCAACTTTACCTATAACTGACATGCGTGAAGGTTTGCCGTCTTCCACACGCAACGACTTACTTCCCCACTTATGTATGCGGTGAAAACCGGCATATCAGTGTGGAAAGTTCATAAGTATAAATGTAAGATTATCAGCGTCAATGTGATAAGGAGAATCATTTCCATTAGAAGTGGCTCTGGGCCTTTTCTTTTACAAGTTTGGAATTGATCTACATGCAGACTGTGTAATTGAGCTCCCTTCCATGTTCTTGGGATGGGAGTGTCATCAAGCCTTTCGAGCCGATATGCACTTGGTTCGGAATCTCGTTGTTTACGCAGTATGTAGTCTCCAACATTGAAGCTGCAGTTTCGTGTTTTTCCCAACTGGGGTTCAACACGCATTAGCCTGCTCAGCGTTCATTACGCCACGAGGTGCGTGAGCGTCCCATCTCTGACAAATGCTTTAACGATGTCCTTCAAGTCTACGCATTCCTCGGTGTTGTGGCCTCTTGTCCTGTGGAAGTAACAGAATTTGCTTTGATCAGCGTTTGGACGCTGTCGGATAATTGGAGCCACTGGCCATGGGAGCCTCTCGGTGTCAAATATTTCGGTGACGCTTTTGGTGAGTGGCGTCCATCTGGAGTTCCGGTTCGACGACCGCATGTTATCCTTTCCGCCTAACCAAGGGTGCGAGCCGGATGAGGTGTCAAAGTTTACCCTTGACTGCCAAATACCTAGCTTCCTCTTTTTGTTTAGTCGGGCGGTAAGGACATTGTTTTCTCTTGTTTTCTGGGTGTAGAGGTTTGTGCTTTGGGGAAGATCTCTACCCAGTTGCTTTTCCGTTTCCGCGAAGCGTTTAGCTGCTGTCATGATGGCATCCCATGTGGATGGCATGCCGTCTTTACCCGTTAAGGTGCGGATGAGCTCTGGATATTTCGTGCCCTGAATGAAAGCAGCGCGAACAAGATCTTCGCTAATAGCGCCCAGACTCAGCTTCTTTGAGTTGAAGCGAGTGATGAAGTCTAGCAAAGATTCATCTTCCTCTCGGATGCAGTTGAGGATCGTCCATTGCTCTTCAGTGTACTTTCTTTGTTGACTGAAGTGTTGGCTGAACTTCTGTTGGAAGTCTGCCCAATCGTAGATGTGGTGGACCGGTAGACGGTCGAACCACGCTCTGGCTGCTCCAACCAGCGTCATCTGAAACATATAACACCACGTGGGTTCCGTCCAGTTGCTGACGGTTGCCCCCGCTATGAACCTGTTCAAATGATCGTCTGGGTCGGATATACCATCATAAGTGCCGATGTTGGACATCTGTTTGGCACTTCTTGGGGCGATTGCTTCCGCAATGTCCCTTGCAAACTTGGAGGTTCCCGCATTTGCAGCGGTTGGTCTGAAGGTTTTAGAGAAGTCACGTGGGTTTCCACCCGCGTTTTTTGGTTTGAAGGTTTCTCCAAAATTCCTTCTTGGTTGGAAGTCCGTTTCCTTACGCTTCCCTTTCGCCCTATGGCGAGGGTTTACGTCGGTGTCGGATTCCTCCGAATCATCGTCCAAGTACTCGCACTCATTGCTCATGTTGAGCTGTTGTCGAGTGTTTGCGAATTCGTCAGCGTGTTGGAGTGAACGTAAGCGTTCATCCAACTCAGCTTGGAATTCCTTCTGACGTGCTTCGGCCCACGCTTTGACTTGATCGAGTGTTTGGCAGGGGAGCTTCGTCTGTTGTCTCTCCAACTGGGCATCGGTGAATCCCAGTGAAAGATTGTTTACTGCACTTGCCCCGCCTCGGGTGACCGGGGTAGTGTTCGTAAAATTTACTGCACTTGCCCCGGCTTGGGTAACCGGGGTAGTGTTCGTAAAATGTGTGTACTCGCCGGTGTTCCCCCCAGTAGCTGGGGTTGTGGTTACCGGGGTTTCTTGGTTACCCCCTGGCCTTGGGACCGGAGTAACGTTAACCATCTTTCCAGAAGTTTTGAAAAAAAAACTGAAAAAGATTCAAGTTCTAGCTTTTATGCACGGATGGCGCCAATGAAGAAACACTAATTGACCCCGGGCAGATTACGGATAATCTGGGGGTTAAATAGATGTTTCCCACGAGGGTTAGGTCCGGCAAAGATGGTTCTTCTGATGACCTGCAAAACAGACACCGTGAGCTCGTCACTGAGAAGGGGGGGGGTACCTCCTTGTGACCACCCTCCGGCGTGAGAATCAGACTAGATTGCTCTTGAATATAAGTGTATATTAAGAGATTGCTAGAGAAGATAAGATAATGAGATATCAGATATAAGATAATGTGTCCATACCATTCCAAGGTGTTGGAGTATTTATAGCCGAATGTAGGTTTCCAAGAAGATACAGCCGGCTGAATAGTATTCCTGTTCTGCCAACTGTGGGCTACGCACATGCCATGCTGGTGGTTGGTGGGTAGGCAGCGGCTGATAGTGACCAGGCCGGCTGTGTACTATTCCTTTTCCACCAACTGCAGGCTATGCACGTTCTACGACAGGTTGGTGAGTAGGCAGCGGCTGATAGTGACATTAAGTAATAGAGCATGTTGCTCGTTGTACTGTTGTCAGTGAGCTGTCGCAGCTTTGGTCAGATCTTTTGTCCATACCTCGTCAGGTACAGTACAAAAGATCCTCCAGTAGTGTACGGACTGGCTCATTTGGGCGGGAGTTTTCCCGGCTTTGGGCGGGAATATTCCCGGCTTGCTCACTCCTTCTTCAGATGACATTACTGAATTATTTAAGAGTTAAGTGCCTTGTGCGTGTAGCCTTGCTGCGCAGGTAGCCTTCCCTGATGGCTAGTATCCGTTGCTGCGGGAACAGGCGGAGTACGTCGACCATTGGGAGGCTTCTCCTGCTGGAATAGCTTGCGTACTGCGCGTAAGGACGTCACGTCTCTGAGCATGGTGGGTCCTGCGGATCCAGTTGGTTTCTGCGCAGACGTCTCTCTTCAAGGTGAGTCTTGCGAGTTTAGCCTTTGCGCAGACGTCCCTGTTGAAGGTGAGTCTTGCGGGTTCAACTGCGCAGACGTCCCTCTTTGAGGTGAGTCTTGCGGGTCCAACTGGGCTCTGCTAGGACCTACCCCTTCACTCGTTAATGGTGTTATGTAGGATGGCAAGGTCTGTTGTTAAACCAAATGAGTTCACTTTCTCTACCAGTTTTAAAGCTTGTGGCTTTTTGGGTGTTTGTGAAAATGGTATGCAGATTCATGGGTGGTGTTGTAAAAGTGGGTTTGAATGGTTTAATGTGGTGGGTAATTCTTTGATTGATATGTATTCGAAATGCGGAAGAATTGGTGATGCGCGTCAGGTGTTTGATGAAATGCCTGAGAGAAGCTTGATAGCTTGGAATGCTATGATAGCAGCGTATGCGGGTAGACATAGTGGTTTAAATCTTTGGTTTTGTTTGGAGAAATGCGGAAAGAAGGGAAATTTCCGGATGAGTTTGCTTATACGAGCAGTTTAAAAGCTTGTGCGGGTATAGGAGAACTGTGGGCCGGGAAGCAAATCCATGGTTTTTTGATTTCTACAGGGTTTCAGTTGTAGAAGCAAACAATTGTTTCGTGTTCGCTTATAGATTTGTATGCAAAATGCGGGTGTTTATTTGAGGCACAAAAGGTGTTTGATTTAGTAGAAAGGAAGAGTGTGATATCTTGGACAACACTAGTTGTAGGCTATGCTCAAAACGAAAATTTATCAAAGGCTATGGAGTCGTACGGGGCGCTTAGAAAGAGCAACATCCCGGTTGACGGGTTTGTTCTCTCAAGCGTGATGGCGGTTTTTGCTGATTTTGCTCTTCTTGAACAAGGGAAGCAAATGCACGGTTACATGAAAAAAGTCCCGTTTGGCCTAGACACATCGGTGTCAAATTCTGTCATGGATATGTATCTAAAATGTGGTTTAATAGAAGACGCGGATAAGGTGTTCAACGAAATGCCCAAATGAATGTGATATCTTGGACGGTCATGATAACCGGCTATGGAAAACATGGTTTGGGGAAAGAAGCGGTGAAGATCTTTGAGAACATGTTGTTGGAGAATCTTGCCCCCGATGAAGTGACCTACTTGGCTGTACTCTCGGCTTGTAGTCACTCTGGGTTAGTTGACGAGAGTAACAAATATTTCTCTAGATTATGCAACGACCCTACTATCAAACCGAACGTGGAACATTATGCTTGCATGGTTGACCTCCTTGGTAGATCAGGTCGTTTAAAAGAAGCTAGAGATCTTATCAAGAGCATGCCCGTGAAGGCTAATTCAGGGATTTGGCAGACTTTGCTTAGTGCTTGCAAAACGTACGGGGATTTAGAAATGGGACGTGAAGTAGGTGAAATTCTTTTAAAAATGGATGATGCAAGTGTTGTATACTATGTGACGATGTCAAGCATCTATGCGAATGCCGGCTTTTGGAAAGAGAGTGAACGCGTTAGAAAGTCGGTCAAAGTCAAAGGGTTAAAGAAAGTAGGTGGTCAAAGTTGGGTAGAGATTGATAAAGCAGTCCACTTTTTCTACAATGGAGATGAAAGACATCCATTGACGTCAAGAATCCATGAAAAACTGAAGGAAATTGAAAAAAGTTTGAAGGAAGAAGTGCATTATGCTTATGAAGTGAGGTTTTCATTGCATGATGTGGAGGAGGAATCAAGGGAAGAGAGCTTGAGGGTTCATAGTGAAAAGTTGGCGATCGGGCTCGTTTTGGTTCATGACGAGAAAGACGAGAGGAGGTTGATTAGGATTTTTAAAAACCTAAGAGTGTGTGGAGATTGTCACGAGTTTATAAAGGGTTTGTCAAAGATATCAAAGAAAGTGTTTTTGGTTAGAGATGCGAATAGGTTTCATAAATTTGAAAATGGGGAATGTTCTTGTAGAGATTATTGGTAACGGTGCAGATGAAACCGACACAGATGATATAGGAAAAGAAGCTTGTTAGATCAATGTCGGGTGTCTCATTATCTTTGATGATCTAAAAACAGATGCATGGCCGAGAATCGTGAAAAATTTTTGGGCCGAAGGGAAAAAAATTTTGGCCTTAAATTAGTTGAGCAATTGATATTTTTTTTCAAAAATATATTTATAATTTTTATTAAAAAAAAAAATCGGGCCAATCGGGATGTCAGGCCGGGGTCGAGTGTTGAACAGATGCAACCCCCTGAAACGCTCGACACCATTGAAAGCAAGGGAGGTTGTTGATAGCTTGTTCATGAGTGATGAGACCAGCAAAAAATAATGGCATAAAGGTGATAGAATGTGGTGCTGAATCATTCATTACTCAATCTGAATTGTATTACTGGATTTGCATTGTGAGGGTATAATTGTCATTTTGCTTTAAGCTGTCTTCTTCATGGTGATACTTATCACTGCATTATGATACATTTAGCAACCTTCAGAATGGATAAAGGGCAAAAGTCATCATCTGCATTTGACTATTTCAACCAATTTATTTTCTTTATTGAACCAGCTTAAAGAAATCAGAATGGATCAAGCCCACTTTGGTTTAAAATTATACATAAATAAATGTTGACTTCCCTGTACTTGTGTTTTTATATTTTGATACACCATTGTAAATTATTCGGCACATCAGTGCACGCAATAATGTATCACACCTTGTTAGACTATGTGTTATGGTTAGTTAAAGAGTCACGTCATTAACACGTAAGCAGTGGGCTTTAACTAACCAACTCTTGTTGTGGTTTAACTAGATATTAAAAAAAAACAATTAACTAAAATGAGGGTGAACCCCACCGTTTTGAGCCTCTTGGGCGTTATTTGTGGAGGTGTTGTGGTTTGGTGTTGTGTGTTAATGGGTGAGGTGGCAGGTGGGTGGAGCGGTGGAGCCCCTTCCTTATCAACAACTAATAAAACAATAAAACTCATATCATACTGGAAAATTTTGTTTTTACTAGTATAGTTTGAAAATAATAATAAACTATTTTTATTTTCAAATTTAAATTAAAAATCAAACGCATGCTATTATATCAAATCAAGTCACGTCAATAGAGGGTAGAAGTATAACGATTATAAGGCTGAGGGGTGTGGGGGGCGCGAGAGGGGGCGCAAGTGGGGGCTCCAGCCAATAATATTGTGACGTGTGGCAGAGAGAGAAACTTGATAAGATGGGTGTTGGTTGTGGTGCTCGCGCCCCGGGCCCTGGTGTGGAGGGGCGCGAGAGGGGGCGCGAGCGGTTTTTTTTTATTTTTTTATAAATGTATTAAAAAAACGTATTATTAAAAAAACAAGAAATTATTTAAAAAAACACACATTTTTTTGAAAATTCATAATAAAAAAAAACATACTAAAAATTAAACAAACAATAATATTTAATAATAAAACTAATCTAATACAAGATCATCTGGTCGCCTCGCCCACAAATGTTCAACCAACTCATGTCGAAGTTCCCCGTGTATCTCACGGCTCTTGATATTTGCTATGTTATGAAGTTTTTGTTGATCACTGATTGTGGACGGTTGTGGCGGAATGTCACCTTGGTAGTTTTGGCATATAGCTTTGCCCTCGTCTTCTAACGTCATGTTGTGTAGGATAAGACACGTGTAGACGACGTCCATTATCCTCTCCCGAGTCCAATAACGTATCGGGTTCGCCAGAACATAATATTGTTTTTTTATAGCTCCAAAAGCTCTTTCAATATCTTTTCTAGCAGACTCTTGCTTCTTCGTAAAATACTTCCATTTGTCGGCGATTGGATCTGTAAAAGCTTGAACTAACACAGCCCATTCGTTGTAAATACCATCGACCAGATAGTACCCGTACTTGAAGAGTTCTCCATTTGCAAGAAAAGATTGAGGTGGTTCAACCCCGTCGATAAGGTCGTTGATCAAATGTGACTGATCGATAACATTAAGGTCGTTATTTGACCCAGCAACACCAAAAAAAGCATGCCAAAACCAAAGATCCTGTGACACCGCCGCCTCAAGTATGAGGGTCGGCCCTTCATGATCACCACGGTGGAACTGACCTCGCCAGGCCGTTGGACACATAGCCCATCCAACATGCGTACAATCGATGCTACCTAGCATCCCAGGAAAACCATGTTTTTCTGCGTGCACCTCATATATGCATTGGATGTCATACGTTGTAGGTTTACGCAGATATCTCCGAGCGTAAGTCGATATGACTCCTACGTACAATATATATTACAAAATGTAATAAATATTTAATAAAAAGTAAAATTAATGTTTTTTACCTTGGCAGAAAAAATGAAGGGATTCGCGTGCAACCCTTTTCGACATCTGTAAATACTCATCCAAAGCGTCCGACGAGATGCCGTACGCTAATTGACGGATAGCAGCCGTGCATTTTTGAAGAGGGGTAAAACCGGGAAGACCCCTAGCATCCTCCCTTTGTTGAAAAAAGGGATACCGTGCCTCTAAATCACTCGCTATACGCGTGAACAATTGCCTGCTCATTCGAAAACGAGTTCGAAAATCCGACTCCGTGTATACCGGTTGAGGGCTAAAATAATGCCTCATCAAAGTATCGTTAGCACCCGATCGATCACGATCACGAGGTGGTGCTCTAACCCTCGGGAGTCGGGGTTGATGGGCTTGATTTTGCAAGAGATTGACCACGGTTGCGGTCAAAACTCCCCCTACATGAAGAAGCAAATCATCCTCTTCGGAGGAGTCGGAATCAGACGAGTACGACGACATTATTTTAAAAAAAAAATTGGGACGATGGGTTGTTTTTGGATTTTTATATGAAATGGGTTATATATAGGAAAAAAATTTTGGGTTTTATAAAGGAGTTTGGGATATTATATATGAGTTTGGAGATTGAAGTTGTGTTTGATATGATTAAAATGGGTTGATGGTATGTGATATTGGTATGTGATATTGGTTTTGGGTGGTATGTGATATTGGTTTTATAGAGTAAAAAATTTTTTTTTTTAATAAACAAAGAGCCCAACGGCTCTATTTACGCATTCCAAGGCCTCCTCACGCGCATTCCCAGCCGCGAGACCCCTTGCGCCTGCTTTGAAAGTTGTGCTCGCGCCCCTCTCGCGCCCCTCTCGCGCCTCGGTGGTGTGGTGCTCGCGCCCCGGGGCGCGAGCGGATGGGCTCACGCGCCCCCTCTCGCGCTCCACACCCCTCAGCCTAAAGGGTATATTTAGCCGGTGCTTGGATTTAAATACCATATATATAGTACGAATGATCTTTTCAAATAAATTTCAAACTTTAATTTAAAACATCAAACCACTTACGAATAGCATCATTAATGGAATTTATAATATCATATCCTTGTAATACTTTTAGTTTGATTATGCAATACTTGTCAACATAATAATTTTTCTTTTTTTTTTTTAATTTTTTTTTAGTTTTGTTAAAGTAGTATGAAAATAAATAATTAGTAAATCCCAATACTATAACATTGCTTTAAATGTACGTTTAAATCTAATCCTCCCTTTTTTAACTCATTTTCAAACAATGTATACTCCATATACAAAAGGCAAACATAATTTAAACAAGACCCTTGATAGTTTATACAAAGAGGCTCACCAAACCGGTTCTTAGAAAAGATTCTTCAATGCGGTATTAATAATTGAAAATTGAAATCATATTATATAATCACACACACACTATATTTCCTAACTAGTTGAACTTGAAGATAACACAAACAGGAAGAAAATAAATATACAAATTGGTGAAACATACATGAGTCATGACCCTTTCTATTACTAATAGTTACTGAAAATGGAATAGGGTGATGGTGCCATGTATTCTAACTAAACTAATGATCATGACCCCTAGATAATTTCTTTGTCATGTAGATATTCTCAGGACTGACTTTGCTTATAATCGTAGGAGTTTTTGTTAACGAGGCCATCACAAGAGAAAAGCGATTCAATTATCACGATTCACGGAGTGAATTTTGTTTACGAAAACCAGATACACATCAAAATGTTCAGTAAGCTTTAGAGAAAGAATGCTTTCTACCTTCACATATGTTATATGATGGTTATATTTATGAAGTACACAGGCTAAGACTTACAAGTGTTGCACATAGTAACTTGGCAATGGACAATTTTCTTTTATCCCATGATGCATTTGATTTTGGTTTAATCAAGTAAGGTTATGTTTATGTTGCCCCGAAAACTTCCCCACTAAACTTGAAAGACTTGAAATTTGATTTGAATTGGGTTTTGCGATTCAAAAAGGGGTAGCGGCGCAGCTTGTTGTCCGCTTGCCTTCTGTTTCGATGTAATCAAATACATTTTTGTACCTTTATTTCATAATTAACTATATATGTAAAATTCAGATTGAATTCTCATCCGAACCGAATTCAATATTCGGTTTTGAAATTTCTTTATTAATTTGAATTTACTCGAAAACTTTCGCGGTTTGAACATTCTGAATACATTTTACGATAATTCAAAATTTTAATTGAAAAATAAATAAAATATAAGGAAAAGTTGTAATATTATATTAAATAATAAATAAAAAATCAAAACAAATATTGCTTTTTTAAGAAATGTATTCCATTTAAATAAAATCAAATAAAGTATCTATCAATATTCAAATGGATGGTTGAAATAGTGTGAGCCTAATAGGTCCACCATCATGCTTAACTTGAAATAGTGTGTGAAGCCTTCAACGCTATTTATGCTCTTGCACACGTAGACGACTGGACCATTTGGAACTCTAAACCAAAGCCACCTCAGTCAACAAAACGTCGTCAACGATGCCATCTCGAGCATCTAAGACTGTCTAAACTCTAAAACCGTTACCTTTTTCTTTTAAAAAGAAAAAAGGTTTCACATAAAATCCTTATTAAAAGATTTGAACCTATCATGTTAGTTTTATGAATAAAAAAGAAGTGTTATTTAATTAAAATAGTGATTAAAAAAAATAAAAAAATATATATATGGAGTAAAGCCATCGGGTTCTATTCGCCTTTCCAACCAATTCAAATGAAGACGATTTAAATAAACTCAAGCATACCAATTATATAGATGGTTTCTGGTTAGAATGGTTCAACCAACATGATGTCCAATTCTGAATATATATATATATATATATATATATTGTGTCTTATAAATTTTATCCAACGGGAAATTTACATACACAATACATATAAAATTTCAAAGAATTCCATCCAAATTTCGATTTCTTAAACATAGCATTTTGAAGAATGAATTATTAGATAAAGCCTTGAACTCTGATAACAACTTCGACACACATGAGTTCTCTTGATCAATCTCTATATAAACGTTCTCAATCAACTTGAACCTACAAAATAAACATCTTTAGCTTCATCATATGAAGTGGGTTCTCTCTGTGACTATCCTCCGATGTTAGAATAAGTATTGGGCTTTAGAGAGAAAATGAATGCATCAATTGCTATGTACGAGTGAGAGTGTTAATGAGTGAGTGAATGAATGAATTACCTCATGGTGATGTATATAGGAGGGGAATTAGGGTTTGATGTCAATACAGTATATAGGCATCTTTACTTCTACCGGGGGAAATTAACATTCTTTTTGTCATGTTTTATTATCCTTATCATGTAGACATAACAATTTGACAAATCATAAATGGGTTTAAATTGGGTCCTTTAAGTTTTGTGAAATGATTTAAGGTCAAACCTCTCCAGATACTTTAATTATACTTTAAATACATATATTGACTAATAATAATTCAAATATAATGTTAATGTGATTAATAATACTCTTAAATTTCATTTTTGTTGCCATGCATGGGCAACACCCACTATTAGAAAAGTAATTCAATTGCTTGTAATAAACAATTTATTGATTTTTATCCCAAATAGAATATTACAAATTGTTTAAAACAAACATAAATGAAAGTTAGCCGGGTACCTCTCGGATTATTGGTCCGACTAGCTAGGATTGCCCTTAACAATGAAAGTAAAAGCTGTAACTAATTAATCACAGTCAACAAAATTATAATAGTTTGAATATTATTAAAATTAATTTTTTTTCACAATACATTAATGAAAAAAACTTATATTATTCCATAGTAGATGCATGAAGTCTCCCTAATCGTTAGAAATTCGCATGTAGATGTACTATATATAACAACATATAAGTAGTCACTTCCATAAGTTGTTCTCCACCACTTGGCCTTGATCTCCTCTGACCTCTTTCATATACACATACACATACACATACACATACACATACACATACACATACACATACACATACACATACACTGACCGAATTTAATCCACTCTTTTCCTGCAAAAAGAATGCATATTCATACATCACTATCCGTCATTAGTTTTCAAACTTGATCCATCACTCCGATTATAACTCACTTTAAATTATAATTATACCCTTAACTGGATCACCTTAATTATCCAAACACATTCATTCTCTCCTAGCCTTTTATTATTATATATTCTCCCAAAGATTCAGGAACCCTAATCACGTTTCTTTTGACTGAACGCCTTTTATTCGAATCTCACACAATAACCACCACTCATATTAATCCATATTCCATTATAAATATATATCCAGAATATTCCACTCTAATATCACCATATACAATTAAATTCACTAAACATGACATGTTTAAGGGAATTACAAGGTAAAATGGCTAATGATCACGCCTTTGATCACGGCTCTAGACGTTGCGTATGGGTTCATGGACCGGTCATAGTCGGGGCTGGACCGTCTGGGCTAGCGGCGGCTGCTTGTTTGAAGGATAAAGGGGTTCCAAGTGTCGTGTTGGAGCGATCTAACTGTATTGCGTCGCTTTGGCAATTCAAGACGTATGATCGCCTCCGGTTGCACCTTCCCAAGAACTTTTGTGAGCTTCCCATGATGCCCTTCCCGGACGAGTATCCAACGTACCCTTCAAAGCAGCAGTTTGTGGAGTATTTGGAGAATTATGCAAGCCAGTTCGGGATAGAGCCGGTTTTTGAGCAGGAGGTGGAGAGTGCTGAGTATGATGAGAGTGTAGGGTTGTGGAGAGTGGTGAGTGTAGGGTTGAAAGGGGAGGAGGTGGAGTATGTTTGTCGGTGGCTGGTGGTGGCTACCGGGGAGAATGCGGAGGCGGTGGTGCCGGAGATTGAAGGAATGGAGGGGTTTGGTGGGGAGGTGGTGCACACTGCTGAGTATAAGAGTGGGAGTGGTTTTGGAGGGAAGAAGGTGTTGGTGGTTGGTTGTGGGAACTCAGGAATGGAAGTGTGTTTGGATCTTTGTAATCACAATGCTCATCCTTCTCTTGTTGTTAGAGATTCTGTGAGTTTAACTTATGATTATTGTCAATGATATTTCTGTTTATTATATCTTAGATATATAAATATTTTACTTTATGAAAGTTAAAACATATGTCATGTTGGTAGAAAACTAGATATATATACATCTTCTCAAATACACTTCTAGCAAAACTAGCTTAATTAGCTTCATTAATATGTTGATTATATGGAAACTAGGGCATTGTTTGGGCTCTATTCATTATAGATTGAGAATAGTTAATTGCATGGTAAGTTTAATTTCTATTCAGTATTGAGTATTATCTATGCTATATTGCTATCTACTCTTTATCATTGCAATATTCTACATATATTATGCATTTGCATTCCTATTCAACATTTCAAACTATTTAATTACCAAATTGTGATTTGTAATCTAGCAAGTTGCTAGCTTATTTATGTTTTATACAATACAATTTGTCGATGTTTAAGAAAAGGAAAATTCGTAGATGTCCTTGGTGGTCTATTATAGTGATACTAGTACTACGACACAAGAACAAAAGGAGCTCTAGCACATCCATCTAATTTCTTTACCTTGTATCATCACTTTTATTATATCAAACATAAGTTTTTTATAGACTGATATGCGTGATTAATTGGGAAATAGGTCCATGTCCTACCACGAGAGATGCTAGGAAGGTCGACGTTTGGGTTGTCGATGTGGCTGCTCAAGTGGCTACCCATACGACTCGTTGATCGCTTTCTATTGATCATGTCATGGCTTATTTTTGGAAGCACGGCCAGTTTTGGACTCGAACGGCCCAATGTAGGACCCCTCGAGCTAAAAAGCAAGACTGGGAAAACACCTGTTTTGGATGTGGGAACCTTAGCAAAGATCAAAAGTGGAGACATCAAGGTAAACCAAATTACCATATGTATCTATATGAGCTTTTGTGCTACTTTTAATTCTTTTCAATTCCTTAAACATGTTCCCATATCCTTGTGCTTTTCTTCTACTTAGGATCCTCCTTTATTTTTTTTGCTAATTGTAGGGGTATGGTACTAAACCCGGCTTACGACCTTAATTTATTATGTCTGGCTTATTTTATTATATGGACTAATACAATATTATTGGGCTGAGGGGGTTTTGTGGAGGTAACCCTGACTGGGCTAGGCCCATTAGGGTACCATGATGGTGGCCATGAGGCTCCCTATATAAGGAGGTCTCCACCTCCTTATTAAAGGTTGTTGTTCTCAATAAGAGCCACCACCATAACCATTTTTGTGTCTGTAAACAAGATATCCTCGAGATTTCTTAGCAGTCACCTCCACACCCCCAAAAGTCATTGCAGATCTGAGCGGAGAAGACGATCCGAGATTTGGTTAGATCTCAAGCTACCGGAGAAGAAGATCGAGTCGTGGTTCGTTCATCTCGAAGACCGGGGAACATCGTCATGGATCAGGTCAGATTCATTTCATGTTTCTTCATTGGCGCCATCCGTGGGAACGGCAACAAACCACGACTCGATTTTCGTCTCGGTTCTCAGATCTATCCGTGGGACCACATCGAAAATGAGCCGCATCTTCGACTCTCCTTTTTTGACTTCTAGATCTGCTTTTTGGAAGAACGAGAGGGTGAAATAAATCTGAAAACCTTTTCAGATCTGATGATTTTTCAGAAAAAGCAACCAGATTCGGACAATAATGCTCCGGATCTGTGACGGTTTTAATTAGATCTGACCGTGACGACCAGATCTACTTTATTTCGGTGGCCAAAAATTCTCACGGTGCAAGATTTGCATTTTTTCCGGCAATACAGCCAAGATCCGGCGCAGAAATCTTCATATACGAGTTCGTAATGCAAAAAATGAGCTTTTAGATCTGCTACCTTATAAAAAAAAAGGATGGTGCTGGCCAGCTTCAATTGTCTTGTCATCCAGGGATGTCTTGTACAAATCTCATCAGAACAGTGTTGGCCAGATAGACTCCGCCTCCTTCTTCTATTCAGCTCCGTCGGGGCTGTCTCCGCCATCAAGGCGCCATACATGTGCGCCGCCGCGGATCTGCACCGCGCGGCCATCCATGAGCCCTGGTGTGAATCAACACCGCGCGTCATTGCGGACCATATAAGCGCTCTGGCTTTCCAACACCACTAGTGACGTCCATTCCGCGCCCATAAGCAACAGTGCGCCATCATGCATGCGCACAGTCGAACACCCCGATACAATATATGAGCGCCACCGCAGATCGTCACCACGGAAGAACAACGCAATACGCATGTCTGCTACCGCGGCACAACACTCCGCCACCACGCATGCGCCACCGCGGCACAATACATCGCCACCACGCGTGCGCCATCGCGGGTCCTCTCTCCGCCGCCACGCATGCGCACTGCCGAGGTCACTTACCGCGGGTCAACACCTGCGTGCCACCATGCATGCGCGCCGGCGGGTCCTCTCTCCGCCGCCATGCATGCGCACTGCCGAGGGTCACTTACCGCGGGTCAACACCTGCGTGCCACCATGCATGCGCGCCCGTGGAAACCACTATGTGGGTCGGAAGACGACTCCATGTCCTTGGTTTTACACAGAAGACTCCACCGCCATGCATGGGCACTGCCGAGGATCAAGACTTTGCAGCCATGCATGCGCGCTCGCGAGTCACGACTCCGCCGCCATGCATGTGCACTGCCAAGGATCAAGTCTTTGCTTCCATGCATGCACATTGCCGAGGATCAAGACTTCGCCGCGATGCATGCGCGCCCGCGAGTCACCACTCCGCTGCTATGCATGCGCACAGCCGCGGATCAACATTCCACCACCTATGGAAGATCCCGCGCACATGGAACGCATCACAACTTAGAAAATGTTTCATGTAAAAGTTGTCAAGTTCGTAATCAAGGCTTTTTAAGCCATTATGAATAATGATACGCTCTATTTTTTCTTAACATGCGTTCTATTACCTTTTGCATACATGTTTCACACTTCCCTTTATTAATTTTGAGCAATATGACAACATTGTATTGACATCAAACTAAAAATAAAACGAAGTAAAACATACATGCGCGAGCTTCAAGCTCAGACGCGTTAACGAGTTTTAACTCTAAAACGTTAGGGCCTTAGCCCAATAATATGAGCCTTAGCTCAAATTACTCATAGCATCCATCCTACGTATTGCGCAGCTGGACCATAAAAATACCTAAGCACAACTAAGGCAAAGCACATGCGCGCTCAACCCTTCGCCATGAATGCGCGCTCAACTCCCGCCATGCATGCGCGCTCAACTCTCCGCCATGCATGCGCGCTCAACTCCCGCCATGCATGCGTGCTCAACTCTCCGCCATGCATGCGCGCTCAACTCCCGACATGCATGCGCGCTCAACTTTCTGCCATTCCGCCACCATACGTACGCACCGCCGGGATCAAGACTGCCACCATGCATGCTCTCCAGCGGGTCACCATTCCGTCGCCATGCACGCGCGCCCGCGGAAACCACCATGTGAGTTCGAAAGACGACTCCATGCTTTTGGTTTTACGTAGAAGACTCCAACGCCATGCATGTGCACGCAACCCTCTACCATGCTTGTGCGCAACTCACCGCCATGCATGCGCGCACAACTCTTCGCCATGCATGCGCACTCAACTCTCCGCCATGCATGTGCGCTCAACTTTCAGCCGCTATGCATGCGCGCCCGCGGATCACCACTCCGCCGCCATGCATACGCGACCTTGGATCACCACTCCGCCTCCATGCATGCGCGCACCGCAGATCAACACTCCGTTAGACGAACACCGATCACCGCGGATCTTTATGAACGCTAAGGGTCGCTTATCGCGGGTCACATGTGTGTTCCTTAGAATAAATTCCAAACAGTTGGAGGTCACCCACACACGCATATCGGTGCTCCTCTATCACCACCGAAGCAACTAAAGTTAACAGTCTCGGAAGAACTCCGCCACCGCGGAAATATCCATGCTCCGCCGTGATGCTTGCGCGCCGTGGATCAACATTCTGCTGCCATGTATGCGCATCCGCGGATCCTTAGTATGTCGCCATGCATGCGCGCCGCGAATCAGCATTCTGCTGCCATGTATGCGCATCCGCGGGTCCTCAATACGCTGCCATGCATGCGCACCCGCGAATCCTCACTACGCTGCCATGCTTGCGCGCCGTGAATCAACATTCTGCTGCCATGTATGCGCATCCGCGGGTCCTCAATACGCTGCCATGCATGCGCACCCGCGAATCCTCACTACGCTGCCATGCTTGCGCGCCGTGGATCAACATTCTGCTGCCATGTGTGCGCATCCGCGGATCCTTAGTATGCCGCCATGCATGCGCGCCGCGAATCAGCATTCTGCTGCCATGTATGCGCATCCGCGAGTCCTCAATACGCGCCATACTTAAAGGTTGGGAATCCTCATAAACCCATACGGCTACGCGCCACACTTAAAGGTTGGGAATCCTCATAAACCCATACGGCTACGCGCCACACTTAAAGGTTGGGAATCCTCATAAACCCATACGGCTACGCGCCACACTTAAAGGTTGGGAATCCTTATAAACCCACATGGCCACGCGCCAAACATAAAGGTCGGGAGCCTAATAATATCCCACATGGCCACGCGCCAAACATAAAGGTCGGGAGCCTAATAATATCCCAAACGGCCACGCGCCAACGTAGGTTGGGCACACCTCATAATTTGCCCGAGGCTGGGAACCTTGTAATGCATCCACTTTTAGTTGATATGTTTTTGCAGGTTCGGCTACGAGTCGCACAAGCACCTATGACATTGTTATTATTATCTGGCCGTTTGTGACTCCATTATTATTTTGAAGACAAGCCGGGATAGTCATCCTGCGTAGAAGAGGACCTTGTGGGCCAGTCATTATCATCATATTATAGCTCATAAGCCGCAACTCGCGCATGCTTCATTATTTTATAGCTCGTAAGTCGCCTCGCGCGCAAGCTTCATTATTTTTATAGCTCGTAAGCTGCCTCGCGCGCAAGTTGCATTACATTATTATCGAGATGCGCACTCTATCTTTTATCAGGCCCCGCGCCACTATTGTTATGATGCGTGCTATATCTTATTCATGCCAGTGCACCATTATTATCATAAGGATCACAACATGTCACAATCATGGAGAAAACCTCTCAAAACTAAAAGACAATAAAGACAAGGCCGAAGAAAGGGGAAAAAACCGCCTCATATCCTAACACACCTTATGAAGTCCAGCGCTCCACCTAAACGCTTGCACGCCTAGGAGCAACACTGGATTTGGGGGGCTTGTAGGGGTATGGTACTAAACCCGGCTTACGACCTTAATTTATTATGTCTGGCTTATTTTATTATATGGACTAATACAATATTATTGGGCTGAGGGGGTTTTGTGGAGGTAACCCTAACTGGGATAGGCCCATTAGGGTACCATGATGGTGGCCATGAGGCTCCCTATATAAGGAGGTCTCCACCTCCTTATTAAAGGTTGTTGTTCTCAATAAGAGCCACCACCATAACCATTTTTGTGTCTGTAAACAAGAGATCCTCGAGATTTCTTAACAGTCACCTCCACACCCCCAAAAGTCATTACAGATCTGAGCGGAGAAGACGATCCGAGATTTGGTTGTAGACTCACTAATGTAGACTCACTACATTAAATCTACTTGTAATTATATAATAAAATATTCTTCCTATATAACTTAGCATGTGTATTTACTTCCTTTTTATTATAATATGTGCTCAAAACGTCTATAAATTTCAAAAGTTTAAAGATTTTATTAAAAATTGTGTTTGAAAAGCAGGTGTTTTTAATTTATTATAAACTTAGTACTAATAATTTATAACTAATATGTATTTTAACATGTATAGATACATCCAAGCATTCAAAGTGTTGACAACCATAGTGTGCAATTTGTCAATGGAAGAATAGAGATTTTTGATGCAATCATTTTAGCAACAGGGTACAAAAGCAATACTCCCTCTTGGCTAAAGGTACTTTATATCCTCTTCTTTCACTTTTATTCTTACAAAATAAATTTAGAATTTAGTTTTGTTCTCCAATTCAATCACATTCAAAACTATGTGCACATGCCTATAGGAGAAGAGGATGTTGTCTGAAAAAGATGGGATGCCTCGGAAACCATTTCCTCAAGGTTGGAAAGGTGGTTGTGGGCTATATGCGGTAGGGTTCACTAAACGTGGCTTGTTTGGTTCATCTATGGATGCAAAACGTGTAGCAGAAGACATAGAAAAGTTTTGGAAAGCCGAAGCCAGGAATCTTTCCATGACCATTGGGCGATCGTTCACACTCCAACCTGCGTTTTTTCCCGTGTTTTCTTGCTATGACTTAAAGAACTCAAGTTTTATTTAACTACAAAAGATTATGACTCTAAAGCCAACCAAGAAGTTGTTCATCCAATTGTAGATAATTAAGAAAAAATTGTGGTGGAGCTACTTCTAGCAACCAATTAGTTAGGTATTTTATATATATATATATATATATATATATATATATATATATATATATATTATTTGGAGAGGGGACCTCTATAATAATCTAGGATAGTGTATGTATGCATTTTGTACATTGCTAAATTTATTTCTTTGACAGAGAGGGACAGGGGTAAAGCTTGCAGAGTTTGATGTTTTTATTGTCTCTCTTTTCAATTTTATTTACATGGTTAAGAACTTTATTAGCTCATAGTTTACAAAGTATATAACTTTATTGTGTATTTATCATAAGTGAAATTAAAGAATAAAACAAAATCCTTTTCTCTACTATGAATGTAATATGAAAGTGATGCTTTCGTATCGAAAATCCAAATGATCACTAAGACATTTATAAAGTTTTATTATTTTGTAGTTTTATTGTTGTAATAATTTCATCGTCAACTAATTTCTAGGACCACGGTTTCAATCAATAATTAATGAGTGCACGCGCATTTTCAAAAAATATGTGCGTGAGAGAGAAGTAGACCTTACACAAAGTTATTATGTAATTGGATGATTTCGGTGTAACGTGGTTTTGAGGAGATTAATGTGCTACTAGCTACAAATAGTTTCTTGATGAGTTGGAGCCCTCAATCTCTTTCAAATGATATACTTCCATGATCAATATACATGCGGTTTTAACAACTATGGAAAGTGATTGAACATTCATGATAACCAAATTTTCAGCTAATTTCATCTAAGAAGTGGAATCACGTGTTGTTAGTTTCTTATTCTTATGGTCAAATAGTTCCAAACATATAAGTTGACTGAGTGTTAGAAGAGTTACACATGTAACGAATACATTACACGCACAAAATACGCATGCATATTTATGATATAGATCGACCGGGTAGGAAGCTCTAAAGACATCAATTCAAACAATTTTATAAATTTAATTCATAATTTAACATTGTTGAGGGATAAAAAAAAATTATGAATCGAAGTTACAATCTATAGCTTTGGTTCATAACTTTGTCATAAAGTTTCCCAAATTATATAGGTCACTATTTGATCTTATACATGTGAACGAATGCATTATATTAGCAAATTTGATTTTGTTTACGTCCAATTTAGATTCTATTCAATTATTCTCATTTAACGATTATGCCACTTAAAAATATAACAATTAGATGTAAAGTCACTAGTTCATATTGTTTCAATTATGCTTGTGAAAAACTAACCAATTTATTGGGTTTAAAAATTGTCCTAAATTGGTCGATTTGTTGACCTAAACTAAACTGGTTTAGAATAAAGAAATTCAAACATTTAAATAATTAACCATATGAAATTAAGTACTGTTTTTTGTTGCCTAAAATGTAAGAAATTGACTATACATAGTTCTTATCTAAAAATGCTTTGCTTTGAAGCTAGAGGGTCGTTGTGTGTTGTGATGATTATATTAAAATTTGCGTTTTTAAATAAATATTAATGATATTTGAGATGGGTATCATTGCTACTCTAAATAACTGATTATAAAATCGTGTGCCATACATGTCTAGCAATAACCAGTCGGGTATCGGATATATATATCCACACTTTTCACTATTTTTTTCATATGATTTTATTATTCATAGAAATTTGATATAAAAGCTAAAATTAGTGGACTAGTTGATTTCTTTGTTACCCCTAGAAAAAGAAAATTGATTATAGGTATGGGTTCGTGAAATTCATGTAAACGGGTATGCATGGTTTGAGTAATCGATCAAGTCGGATATCACCTAATATCATACCCGTATCATACCACAAAAAGAAATTAAAGCTAAGCTCTTAACCGTCTTCAATTTCTTAACTTTGCTCATCCGGTTCACGTTTGTTTATCATCATTGCTTATAAGAGTTGAACATAGTAGCTAGCATATATGAAAAAGAGCAGGAAATGTAAAACTACAAGGCTTATAGAAATTGATCGAATGATATTAAGTAATTTACATTTTATTCTAGAAAAAGTTTACAGGACTAGCTCTTTTGGTTGTAGTCATCTAAATATATCAAACAAAAATAAGAGGGTGTAAGTTTGGTGATCCATTTTTGAGTTGGATAAGTTTATATGCCACTTGTAGTTTTGAACCCAAAACATTTGGTTTTATAATCAACACCCTTTCCAATACATCAAAGGCTCGTTTAGTGAGCTCTAATTTTAAAGTAAATTAATAGAGAAAACATATATATACAATTAAGTAGTTATGGGCCTCTGCGAAGAGCTAAGGCAGTTGCCCACCTTGCCCCTCCCTCCGGCCCGGCTCTATCATTGGGTTCCACCAAGAGAATGAAACCCACCCTTTAGACTCTAGATGATGAACTATAGCTAATACATGGCTTCTAAACCAAGATGATGTTGCAACGCTCATCCTTAACTAAAGAGTTGCACAAACAAGACCAAGGCTTGTAGGAACTTAGGAGGCATCTCTAGTTACCTGAAATCTGTACAGCTAGTATTGCTTAGCTTTCAATTGTTTACGCTTCCAACTATAAAAGGAAATTTTTTTTTTTGGTAAATATTTTGTAGAGCGAGATCTCCATTATCGAATACATGCTGACAGGATAGAGTGTGGATAGAGATGGATGCATTAGTATGTACTTGAATGAAAGTGGAATAAATTTATAACGAATAAGACTATCTTAACCCTTATCAGTCATTTTAAGCCACCTAATTGGCCAAATAGCATTTACGAGTAATTGAGTATGTACCTACAAACCACTACAAACGTATGACCTCTTAGCTTCCCAATATATCAATAGAAATACATTTGAACCACTAAATCTCTTTACATGATTGACAAGTGAGGTCATTAAGAATCACCCTTAGCTTAATATAGTACGTGCTACTACTTCCATGATATCAACTTGACACATCTAAGCTCGTATGTATTGTACACATCCTATTTTAATACGTTCAGTGACTTCGGCTTGTGTCCTCTATAACATTTCTATGCTATTATGTATAGCGGTACTTCCTAACGGCGATCATATCAAAAAGAAAAGCCACTGATGGATTTAGAAAACATCATCAAGTGTAACTATCAATCATAATTTATAAAAGAGGTAAGGTTGAAGTGTAAATAAACATAAAAGTTTATTCGCTGGTTTTGGAATGGTAAATAAAAATAATTGCAATTGACCAGTTAACATTATCGTAATTTCTAAAAAGACCTGTTACAATAAAAGATACGATCTTTTTATAAACTATTTTAAAAAATGAAGCTACATTGCCTAATTTATATAGTTGCATTCACTACATTGATGTATGATTTTGATGGGGGTATATCATTAATCATATGTGGTCCTAAACGTAGGTTATGGAGGAAAGTTAGCTAACTGTTTTGTAATTATTGATTCATAAAGATAAAAAGGAGGGACCATTTGGTCAAATACACTATTAAGTCCTAACCCACGGGTTCACAAGTTCGGTGCATAGGCTCCTTTAGCCTCGTGCTTAATGGCACCCAAATTCACGAGATGGTCAACTACAGAATCTTCTAATGTAATGGTAAAACAACTTATGTTTGGTTTAATTTCCTGAAAACGTTTGTACTAAATTATTTACTTTATTTAATAATTGCATTTTTTTTCACTAACGCCCCTAAAATCTACTTCACATAATCCAATATGCACCAGTTTAGTAGTTAAACATCATGTGTCGCTGCCCGCTAGACCAAAAGACCACTGCTAATGATTTCGTGTGAGTTGCACACAAGTTTTTATGATTTGATGTACAATATTATTAAAATTATTTATGATTTTCTTTTTTTTACCTTCATAGGTGAAATTTTACTTTGGTTTTTATAATAAATAAATAAATATAAATGATCGTGTCTCAAATAAGGTTACCTATACATTAGAGTTTGATTTGATATTAGTATATTAGAGCATTCACATTCTACTCATTAAATTATGTGAGTGGGGTTTTTATAATTTATGAAGTGTCTTATGGTGTTGTAAGTATATGAGAGAGAAAATACAATGATTTTTCTGTATATTTGAAAAGTTCATGTAGCATTCTATAAATTTTTTAATATTTTTGAAAGTGGTTGTAAATGAAAGAGAGAGAAAAAGGAAATGATAAGGTATTAAAAAAATATTATTTAATTAAAAGAAAGGATAAAATGTAATAATTGTTAGTGTAATTTTATATTTAAAGATAATGAATGGGATGTGAATGCTATTACATTCATGTAAAGACTTTGATTTTTGCAGATACGTGTAACTAGTCTAATGGCTTAGGACTAATTTTCCATGATATGTTTTAAAGTTTGTATTTGTTAGATATTTTAGTGTAATTGGTTGATTTATCGACCGATGTAAATTGCGATATACATTAAATAAGTCAGAAGGTGCAGAGTGCACGTTTGTTTTAATTATTATGATGTTAAGAGCAATGCCTCTAAAAAATGTATTCCAAGGGGGTAGCACCCCTTGGTTGGGGTTCGGGGGCAGCGCCCTGGTGGCGGTGCTGGCTCCCTTGGCTAAAGTTGAGCTGTATGATCAGCTTGAATTCTTTATTATTTTAACTATTGCTTCTATGTTGACAACTCATTAGAAAATGAATTTTCGGAGTTGTCACACGACTGTTATAAGTCAAAACAATTGGTGAATTTTATGATGTATTGAAAATTCAAAATGGTAATTGCCATTGCGTCGAACTTTCATTCTCTAGTTCACGTAATTCACTCTCGCATTCATACTCATTTTTGATCTATTTCTGAGTTTTATCCGATTGTGATATTTAAAAGAATCACTAAATAATTTCAGCCTAAAAGTTCCAAAGGACTCTCAAATAATCCAAGTTTCTTATCCTCAAAATTCTCAATAGTGTTTAAACTCTATCTTAGAAAATAAAAAGATAGAAAATGAGGTTTTGGTGATAATAAATAAAGTAACGATGACGGTAATCATTATTATTTTCCATTGTGTGTGTGTGTGTGTGTGTGGTGAACTTCATGCTATACATCACCGCGGAGCTGGAAAACCTGACAAACTTTCAGCCTAAGGCCGGCGTCGATGATCCTAACTTCACCTACTACTACTTCAAGGTCTTCCTTCTACTTTCTCTTTCTCATTATTATTATGCTTTCATTCCGACTGACTGTAGATTTTATTTGACTCTATATATCTGTATATGTAACCTAAACCTACTTCTTCCTCTAGTTCATATTTTAATAATCTCCGTCGATCGATTCTGTTTTAGAATTAAGGCTGCGTAACTTCTTCCATCTGTTTAGATTATTTGACGCCGTAAATTGTTCCTTGACATTTTCTATTGCAATTTCGCAGCTAGTAACCCTAAAATGTATGTTGTCATGTGTTGTATCTGCTCTTTGTTATAATACTTGATGATTGATTAGCTTTGGTTATACGCCATCTATAATATGTATTTATTTAGGTACATAATATCATCAAAGTTTCGATGCCTCGTTTGCCGATCTGTTTGCTTATTAGTTTCAAACTTCACCATAGATATGGAATATTGTAACTTAACTGCAATCTCTTCATTATTTTAGCATATTTTTCAATAATAAAGCAGACGTTTACTTCAATATATGTCTGGTTGATGGCTTTGTGTGCCTAAATTGGTTTACTTCCGTAACATTTACAATCTGTTGGTTGTAATCTACTATAGCTGTGAGTTTTTAACAACCGACGCCGTACGCATATCGCCGTAAAGTGTTCGTTTACAGTTTCTAATGTTAATTTGTCACGCCAACCCTAAAAATGTTGTCACATCTTGTATCCGCTCACTGTTTCATACATGATTAGCTTTGGTTATACGCGATCTATAATATGCATATAGGTATTTAATATCATGAGCTTTTGTTGCCTCATTTACAGAGCTGCCTGGTCATTAGTTTCAAACTTCACTATAGATATGGAATATTCTAGCTTAAGTGCAATCTGTTCAATATTTTAGCATATTTTTCAATAATAAAGCAGACATTTACTTCAATATATGCCTGGTTGATGGTTTTGTGTCTCTAAATTGGTTTAATACTCTAACATCTTATTTTGTTGCAAATCTAAAATTATATGCATTTACAATGTGTTGGCTGTAATATACTATAGCTGTGAGTTTTTAACAACTGGCTGCGGTAGTGTTTCATGAAGTAATGTGCATGTTCCTTTAATTTTGGCTTTCAGCTATTAGACCTATATGTATATATACTCAATTTTCAGTTTCATCTTTTTGCGGTGGCTGCTCATTTCTCCCATATATGTAACATTTTCATCATGAATATCTACTGGCAGTGGCAAATGGTGATGGTGTACACCTTATACTCCATCACATCTGATGCAATCTTTAGTGATCTATATTATGATATATTGATTCCAACCAATGGATATATAATCATGGCATCCAAATGTTTATCTCAGTGTTTGTTTTTGACTGAAGGTTAATATACAGATGGCTAGCTGTGTTACGTATATATACTTGTGTCCATGGACATTTATATAGTTAAGGCATCATTACGTATTAAGAGTCAGATTTTGTCCAGTTCTTCCTAAATTTTATTACGCAGGAAACTGTTACACAAACATATGTATTTATCTGCATCTCTTTTACATTACCACATGCATTTATATTCATCTTTAGGGAACTTCCTGATGATTCCAGAAGTAAACTCTTGTCACATCGTTCCTTTTTACTTTTCCGCATCAATATTTAAGCAATATATTTAGTATCAGATGTAGTTTTCTGTCTCAAATATCAGTTAAGAGTTAAGACTCTTAGGACGTGCTTTATCGTGCACAAACATTCACTGTTATAGTTTCCTCTTTTCAAAATAATGTTGTTTGGATTTTAAATTCATGTATTGAATTTAGATATCTAGAGGATTTTCTGATGTGTTTATCCTCTGTCTCGAAGAAAACGGTTTGCTATATAATCCAATATCATGCTAATAAGTACCCATTTGATTATCACTTTAAGTTAACCACTGCTGTGATTTCTGTTGCTTAGTACTTCAGTGCACTTTTGTAATATATACTTACATATCTTGTGATTACACCTGTTGTATAGTTGAAATGTGAAAACTGTGGTGAGGTGACTGATAAAGAGACATGTGTGAGCCTGAGTGAGGAACTTCCTCTACCAAAAAAGGGCAAAACGCATCTTATTCAAAAGGTTATCATCTCTTGATCTCTTTAATAAAAGCATATGTTGTGTTTATAGTTGATCATGTTAATATATTAAATTATGTGTTTGTGGCTGTATCAGTGTAAGTTCTGTAAAAGGGAAGGGACTGTAACTATGATCCTGGGCCGAGGCGCTCCACTTACTCAAGAACACAGTGAAACTGGAAAGCATGCTCCACTAATGGTATTCGACTGCAGGGGTTTTGAGCCGTTGGATTTTGCCTTCAGCACTGGCTGGAAAGCTGAATCTGTAAGTCATAACCCATATCAAATAATGATTTACTTTTTAATACTTTCATCATATGATCTCAGAAACGGCTTCTTAATCAAGTAGTTAGTCTTAAGTACATAAATGAACATATCATTGAGGCAGGGGTAGGGGTGTAAATGAGCCGAGTTGTTCGTGAGTTACTCACGATTAGCTTGCGAAAAGCTTTAATCGATTTGAGCTTAAATGAGCCCAACACGAATCTAAATTTTAGCTCATTTAATAAACGAGCTCCAGTCTAAGCTTGACTAGGCTCGCAAGTTATTTAATTAAATATATCAGTTAACTAATATAAGAAATATATATTTACATGATAAATATATGCTAATATACAATTTTTTTTATAAAAATGACTAAGCAATATATATGATGTTGTATGTAAAATTATAATTTATAAATATATAAAAGTAACTATATTTGCATATAAGTAAAATTACTAAATAATATTACAGTTGGTTTTTCACTTGTTAACTAAAAAAAAGTAGTGTTTATATCGATACAGAAGGCAACTGGGCAACAAGCTTAGCCGCTAGCCCTTTTTGAATAGCAAAACTAAGTCATTTAAATAAGTAAAAAATAATTAGCGAGCCAAGTTCAAGTATAGAAATATAGCTCACGCAAACCAAGATGGTTCTTTTCGTGTTAGACCTTGGCTGATGTGAGGCTGTGAGCAGACAAATTGTAAATTATTTGTTTTGATTTGTAGCTTGAAGGAACCAAGTTTGAGGATATTAATCTGGATGGAGGGGACTTTTCTGAGTATGATGAGAAGGGTGAGTGTGGGGTGATGATCTCTAACGTGCGCTCCATGTTCAAAGTTGTTGACTTGAGCAAGAAAAATTTATAAATAAGCAATCTAGAGAGCATATATGCTTTGGAAATTATATTTGCTGCCTCGTGAATTCTCTGTTGTTGACTTGAAACCTGCTGCTTTCATTTTGTGATGTAAAAAAAGTTGGCAACTGTTGCACGGATTTTGTGTGATGAATGGTCTGTTTATGGTCAAATTGCTTAGCTTAGCTTAACTTGCTTGCTTGATCATAATTCATGCATGCCTTTATGATTTGACATTGTGCTCAGGCCAAAAGTAAAAATCTGGGCTCTTAACAAGTTAGTCCTGCTAGGGGTCATTGTTAGGACCCGGTGCAGGATTTTCAAGCCATATTTATTTTGCCTGTTTCTGATCAATTTCTATTTCTAAAGATGCACAAATAGCGAGACTAGGAACAGGGTCTGATCCGTTTTTTCCTTTTTTTTTTTCGTTTCCGTTTTCCTTTGGCATTTAGTGCGTAAAACCGCTTTCTAAAGAAAATATAGCCATTTTTGACCGTTTGAACCCAGTTATTGACCATTTTAACCCCCCTAACTCGGTATAATAGGTATTGAAAGTTATTGACCGTAAAACCGTTTGAGCAGGATTATACCACTTGTTTTAACTCTCAAAGGTATCTAATCTCAAAGTCAAAACTGGTCAAACCTCTCAAGTGTTCAAAGGGGCCTGGGCCTGAAAAGCCCAAAGCTTGTCTTGGCAAATACTTGGAAGTTTTTGTCATAGGCAGGCCTGGTAAAAGTTTCAGGTGAATATATATGTCTACACATGTCGATATAAGATGGAACTATAATGGTCAGGTTATTTCAAAAATGGATAAAAAAAATTAGAAGGGTGAGAAGTATTTGTAACAAAAAAAAAAGAAAACACTTAAAAAAATGTTGAAAAATTAATTAAAAAAATCATAACTCGAATTTTAATACAAAAACGAAAACTGTAAAAACACAAAAATGTTTCCACCGTCTTCTACGTCCTCAAAAAAAAAAAAAAAGACACGATGTTGAGTGCAAAAGATCATTGTGTCTTTTTGTTTATCTTTATGCTTTGTGTTTATTTTCGTCAATAATTTTGTCTTTTTTTCTTGATATTGTGTTATATTACTCAACATTGTGTCATATTTTATTTGGCATTGTGTTATATTTTGTGATCTCCTGTGTCCTTTTTTGTTTATCATTGTGTTTTTTTTTTGAACGAGAATGACGGGGGAAACATTTTGGTTTTTTAATTTTTTTCGTTTTTTATTTATATATTGAGTTATGATTTTTTTATTTAATTTTTTGAATTTTTTAGGGGTTTTTTGTGTGACGAAAAATTCTTTTCACACCTTTTATTTTTGTCTCTCTTTCCATTTTAACTTTACCCATAATGTCTAACGGTTATTTTTAGTATTTTAAAACCTTTTGATTATTACTTGTTTATATAGTTTATGCAATACTTGAAAGAGAAAATTACTATTTGCATCCCTGTGGTTTTAGGACGAAGACACAATGAGTCCCCGAAAATTTTTTTGAACTGGTTGAGTCCCCGTGATTTCAAAAACAAACCATTTGAGTCCCTGTGGTTTTAGAAACGAACAATTTGAGTCCCTGTGGTTTCAGTAAAATGAAAGTTTATCATGAAAGTTAAGTAATGACAGGGACTCAAATGGTTCATTTTTAAAACCACAGGGACTCAATCAGTTCAAAAAAATTTTCAGGGACTCATTGTGCCTCCGCCTTAAAACCACAGGGACGCAAACAGTAATTTAATCCTTAAATCATATTTGATTGAAAATAAGTTTGTTTAAAAAAAAAGAGCCTGGGAATAGTCCGGTGCTTCTTTGTGATTTTAATTACTTTAAAAAATATTAATCACTAATTATTTATTTTAGTTCATCACTTATATGCCAACCCTACTTAACTTATTGAGTTGACCCTTCACCAACTTGAGATCTCATGTTCTTAATTTGTATCCACAAAAGATTTCTATGGTGTTTTCATTTATATAATTTTAAAATATACTTTTATTTCAATGCTTATTCTTCATATTGTATTAATTACTAAAGAAGTTTAAAGATATGCTTTTCAATATTAATATGATATTGAATAAAAATGATTGTGCTAAATTTCATAGTTTATAATCTAAAGAAGTTATATTCTTGATGTAAAATATACCTTTATACACAATAATTACTTGTACTTCATCCCTTGCATCAATCATAGAACAACATCCTTTCCATCATCAAAGGTGTAAACTGTTGTTTCTTTCTCTTTCTATATCAAATATACCATCTCATAACATAACAAGCCAAAAGATTTTCTTGTCTAGCATTATTATTGTTTTATCTATATTATGCAATTTGATATAAAAAGAAAACATTTTAGTTTACAAAGTTTTAGTAAATGTAGCCTATAGATGTATGGTTAATTGTTTAACCGCCATATGCTTATATTAACTTTTTAACTATTACATATTACAAACAGTTCGATAATTTAGTTTTTAATCGTCAACCACCTCATGATGATTATAGAAAGTTTTACTGATCATAGCCTTAAGACTGTTTTTTATAAAAACTATAATCGACTATAAAGTGTACAGTGCTATATACAAATTTGAAAATTATACGAATACTCCATGTAGCATAGAGTTTGTGTACGCATATGTTCCATCATTTATGGGAAACGCCTACAACAACCCATCGTCACCATTTTCTTCACTTTCTTGTCGATTTGTGTGTCTTGGGTGGTTGGGTTTGCCTTTGCCTTTGCCTTCGCCTTTGTAAACCTTTTAGGCATCTGGTAGGTTATTGTTAGGGCTTCTATATGTAACTATGAACACATTTGATGCAAGTGTTTAGATGTGTTTAATTGATATCATGTTTGTAGGTGGATGGTGCTTGCAACATGGGAGTGGCTGGTAGACTGATGTGGATCGGTGGTTGAGATCCGACACTCAACAAACAAAAGATTAGTTCAAGCTAATTAATTAATGGATCAATGTTTTAAGCATTGATTATATTTTAAATAGAATTAAAGCACAAAAATAAAGAAATATGTAGGAAAAGGCAATCATGCACTCAGTGTCCAAAACAAATAATCTTCAAACAAAAACTAAAATTTGAGAATTAAATGTATAGTTTTGAATAATCAAAATCTAAACATATAGAACATCTGTCCATGAATTTTTACGTTGAATATTCAATTATAAAAGTCATAAAGCCACCATTCGCTTCATTGCTTTAAGTATAAGCACTAAACTAAATACACATGTTAACTAGATATATTGGATTACACATGCCTTATGCATGCGTCCTTTGACTAGATTAGTATTTAATATATTTCTGTGCATAAGCATATACTATAATCAAAATTATATGGACAATATTATAATTTAATTTAATAATATTATAACTTTGTAGATAATTGTCTATTTTGTAATATGTTAGCAATTGGTATCGTATTCCTTTTACATTTGCTCTCTCGGCCCAAGACCTTCTAATTGGGCATGAATCATGCAATTTGGGCGTTAAGAAAAATAAAGCTCTTTATGGGATAAACCTTAAGATGTGTTGGTGCATTTGAAAGACTAGAAATGATGTTATTTAAAAACAAGGCGGCTATCGTGTCCCAAATGACGGAAGACATAAAGGCTTTGAGCTTTCTAGGTTTAAGAATCGCTCCTCTTCTCGTAGTTTGTTATGGAGGAATTGGTGTAGGTTCTTTTTAACTTGTTCGTTGTTTGTTTTCTAGTGTCTTGCTAGTTGTTTTAGTAACTTCGTCACTCCAAAAAATATATTAGGATATTTATTATTATTCTTTTTGAACGATTAAATTTATGCAATCTATAAGGTTTGAACTCATGATCTTTTATTATTGTCCCATCAAAATAGAAATGATAATAGGAAATTCATTTAATATATATAATTAAAGAGTCTATAATGCATTACAAGTCAAAATAGGTATAAAAGTTATTCTAAAACCAACTTCCCCTTCTCACACATAGATCTTGCAGTGTGTTGTAAGCAATTCTAAAACACAATCATAACAAACACACAAATTCTATTCCATTAAGAATCGTTCCTTTTTTCATAGTTTATTGTGAAGGAATTCATATAACTTTTTCTTGTAATTTGCTCGTTTGTTTTCTAATGTCTTACTAGTTTGCTAGTTGTTTTTATTAAATTCACCGTTCAAAAAATAAAAAAGGAAATTCATTTAATAATATGCATAATAAATATGGTGTGTGTGTGTATTGATTCGTATGATTAAAGAGTCAACAATTAACATACATGATTGATTGATTTAGAATAATAATAATAATAATAATAATAATAATAATAATAAAATGTCAATTCCAATTCCATAGATCTCTCTGTTTATTTCACTCATACCTTTCGCATTCTCCCCTAAATTTCCTCCTCCAACACTCACTCACTACCTACCGATCAATATAATATATTTCACTCATCACTTTACCTCAATTAATTCTTTAGATCCTTCCTTCAATTCAGTTGCTTTTTTTTATTACTTCCTTTGATTTTCATTTTGATTACTCGATCACACATACATGCTTGTTAGTTATATGATGATGATGATGATGATGATGATGATGATGATGATACACCACTACTAATTTCTATTTAATTAGGTTTCCACTGTTTTGTTATTATTATTATTATTATTATTATATCATTATTATTATTATCAAAGCATTCATTTTTCTAGAAGCAAGCTTCCTTTCTTTCTTTCTTTCTTTTTGTTTGCTGTATTTTCAGATCTTAGGGTTTATATTATTCTACAAAACCCTTCCTATTGCTCTAATCCTGCTTTTATAACGCCAGCAGCATTTTCATATGCGAGCGCCAAGGTTTTTATATAATTTTTTTTATATGTATCAAGATTTTAGCATCCCCTACCCAAAATTTAGCTATACACAAGCATTATATATGATTTAATATACAAATATGTATGTTGTACGACACACCCGTGTACGAAAGACACGCGCCTCAGGCAGCTTTTTTGCATAAAAATCACGCTTCCCTTGCGTCTTTTGAACTTTGGTCGCCCAAAAGCGATGAGGGTTGCGCCTTAGGCCACCTCAAGCGTGTGTAGTTTCAACTTTCAAGCCTCTTGATTTTAGGTCTTAAATTTGAATTAAAACATATGTGATTGCAGTATATTAATCTAATTATCAATATCGGTGATACGCTTGTAAGTTGTGACTCTATCCGGTATTATGATATTTCAGGGTTGAAGAAGGTTCACAAATGACTTGCTAGATATTATTGTTTGTTATTGTTATTATTGCCAATGGAAGAAGGCAAAGATCCTGCTACTACCACTACAATTATAACTCGATCGAACCAATCTAGGGCTTTACCACAAAGGCTTATACAACTGCTTACCTTGTTTCTAGTTTTATGTTTTACCATTTCTTTATTTAGTATATACATGATCCGTAAAACTGGAGTCGTTACCGCAGTAACATCATCAATCCCCATTTTACAACCGTGTATCCAAGAACAACCAAGCAACAATCTTGACCATTGGATCAGACCTCCTTCGAATCTTATCCACACGATGAGTGACAAAGAGCTGTTTTGGAGAGCGTCTTTTGTACCTCAAGTGAAATAGTATCCGTTTGCAAGGGTTCCAAAGATTGCTTTTATGTTCTTGACTAAAGGCCCGCTGCCATTGGCTTCTTTATGGGAACGGTTTTTTAAGGGGCATAAAAGTCTTTTTTCTATATACATTCATTCACTTCCGTCATATGAACCGCGGTTTTCATCCGAGTCTGTTTTTTATAACAGACAGATACCGAGTCAGGTACGTTTGACTGTTTGAGCCCTTCTGGTTTCATCTTACGTTAAACCATTTATGTATATATTATGTAATAATTGTTTTGATTTGATTGTATATATTGATGAAAATGTCTAGTTGTCTCGTATGATTGTATATACTGGGATTTTACTTGTCAGTTTCATGACAGAACAAAAGGTTTACAACCATTGTTATAATCTTATAAGTAATAACACAAATTTCTATTACAAAGATTAAAGAAACGTGTCCTCAAAGATGTTTTTGAAAAGTTTTGACCTTTGTTTTTTAAGAAATCGTGCAATCGTAGTTTGTTGTTGGTTAGTAATAGTTTAGATGCTACATATTTTTTCATTTGCAAAATCTTGATTTTTTGGATTGTCAATAATCATCTGTTCAGGTCTTGTCATTTCTGAATTTCAAAGTTAGTAATTTGTTGGTTAGTAATAGTTTAGATTCTACATATTCGCTCATTATGTTCATATTGGTGCACAAGATTCTGAATTTAGCAAAGGGCATTTTAGACATTTGACTAATTATCAAACAAAATAAGAATATAGTTATATAACTGTTATGTGATGATTATATTTGCAGATTGCTGAACGGGGTAGAATGAGCATTTGTGATGCAGAAAAAAGACTATTAGCAAACGCACTTCTCGATATCTCAAATGAATACTTTATCCTTGTCTCGGAATCATGCATTCCCATCTACAATTTCACCACAATTTACAATTACATATCTCAATCCAAATACAGTTTCATGGGAGCGTTTGATGACCCGGGCTCATTTGGTCGTGGTAGATACAGCCCAAACATGTTACCGGAAGTCAACATTTCTCAATGGAGAAAAGGGTCTCAATGGTTTGAAGTCAACCGAAAACTTGCGTCAATAATAATATCTGATGTGACATATTACCCAAAGTTCTTGGAGTTTTGTCGGCCTGCTTGTTATGTAGATGAACACTATTTCCCAACTATGTTAACGATCCGGGCACCAAATCTGCTAGCAAACCGGAGTTTAACTTGGGTTGACTGGTCAAGAGGCGGGGCCCACCATGCAACATTTGGGGCACCAGATATAACAGAGGGGTTTATGATGAAACTTTATGAAGGGCGCAAATGTGTTTATAATGACAAGCCTGCTTCTGTGTGTTATCTGTTTGCTAGGAAGTTTGCTCCTAGTACTTTACAACGCCTGCTGCTTTATGCATCTGATTTTTTGGGGTACTAATTTGGCCTGAAGTTTATTTAGGCATACAGATTATGATATGAACAGGTTTTTTCTGTATATTTTTAGCTTAAACTGTTTTCTTTTGGTTAATTAGTTTATATTATGTTGGGAAACCTTAATTTTTCAATTGTGTTTGCAAAAGCTTGAAGTTATTTCAAAATATATTAGTTTAAATGAATCTGTTATTATTGTTAAAATGAAAATGGCCTAACTGCAACAATTATATAACTTGGTTATTATTTAGCTCTACTTTAGGTTAAACTTGTAACAGTAAAAACTACCAAGTAGTAACCAAGTTTTATATTATATGAGTTTGGATCAAATACAAATTAAATTAACGTGCTAACTTTTGAGAATCAAGTAGTATGATTATATATATAACATAGTGTAATTATAGCGTAGTGTAATTACAAAGTGATTACACGACGATGTAATTACATAATTACACTAATTGTAAATATAATTACACTACTTGATTATCACAATTAGCACGTTAATTTAATTTGTACGTTAACTTTCCCCTATGTTATTATATAAGTTCTAATAAAAGAATTTACAATTGCACAATTTTGAAACATGAGTTGACTTTCGTAATTTAAATTAGAATTAAGTGTCATTTTAGTACATGTGGTTTGTCTATTACGCAACTTTAGTACCATTTTTAAATTTATTGCAAATAGTTACCTCACTTTTCTAAAACTTGCAATTTTAGTTTTTTTTTCTAACCCTGTCTATTTTATTCGTTAAGTCAGGGGCAAATTAGTAATTTCGATGATTTTATTTATTTTCTTTTTTGAGCTAAGTGTCATTTTCACACATGTGGTTTGTTCAATTACACAATTTTGAAACACGAGTGACACTGGTAATTTAAAATAACTGGGTGACTAGAAACCTTGGAAAAACTTTGTTACCATTTGGTGAAATTTTCCATTAAAAAAACTACATAAAATTCACTTTCAACTTTGATGAGTTATTTAAGAATTTTATCATAACAATTATGGATTGTAGTTGCTTATTTACACAAAGTAAAATGCATCTATCAACACTGTATTATAAGATATTATGTCCTCTCCCAAGTGAGTCAACACAAAATAAGAAAAATCATAGGTCAACAACTTAATAGGTCAAAATATCAACCCTTAAATCTTCTGCTTGCACATTTAGTCACCATACCACAATATACAATCATAATTAAAAAATAAAATAAAATACATTACAGTGTCAATTCAATGCAGTATACAAATCATCAATCAACCCATTTTTGTTCCTTGACTTCCAGCTCTATACCTTGCAAGTTACAATTACACCCATGAAATTTCAACAATTTACAGTTTCTACACAACTTTAAACAGAAAACGACTTACCAGCCCAAGGCTTCTTCTTTAGGAAGATTTCGGTTGTATAAAGGAAGCTCAAATAGGAAAGCAGCTTTAAACCAAGAGGGCAAGTTGCCATAAACCGCTGTAGGCAGCGGAATCAAAGGACTGAAAACCGAGGAAAATTCGAATTATTTCCCATTTTTTAAATATCAGAAAAAGAATTTCTTGAATGTTTGGAAGTGAAGGACATCCTTAACAAACCTTGTTATCTTTTTATACTGTCGATATGCAGCCACGTTTCCATACTTCTTATCTCCGGATTCCTGAATTCATTTTATAACAAATTTAACCAACGATAATAATATTAACTTATATATAACAAAGAACTATAAACACCGAACCTCAAGCAGAGGTATCCCACTAACAAAAAGAAGCAATAATGTTAAAAATAATGGCCCGAAGACAACGAGCCATTCAGCACCATCCAGTACAGGAGTCGAAGCCACAAAAACTCCCCACCAAAGTAAAATCTGCAAGCAGAAATATATTATAACTGACTCAAAACTGAAAACAGAAAAGCCGATCCTGCTGATGTGGTAGTAACTGAAATGAAATGACTCAACAGATTCAACCACTAACCTCACCGAAGTAGTTTGGATGACGAGTATACCCCCATAGTCCAACATTACACCATTTCCCCCTATTTTCGGGTGCATTTTTGAAATTTAATTTTTGTTGGTCAGCATAAGCCTCTATTGTGATACCCACGGCCCACATAATCCACCCGATTATGTCACGGGCTTCAATATCTGGATCCGAGTCACTTGCGTTGACAACTGTCACAGGTAAACTTACTGTCCAGACCCATACAGCCTGCCATAAAAAAAACAATAATCATTTAATCAATTAATAATGTTGTAAAGAAAAATAAACCCATAAAGTAGAGGAAACACAAACCTGAAAAATCCAGAAAACAGCCAATTTTCCCAAATTAGTACGCATTTCATCGAACCGTCGATCTTCTCCCCAATTTAAGATTCTGCAAGAAATGTGAAAGATTAAAATTAAAACCATAAATCAGAATGAAAGTTAAAGAACAATTAACTAATTATATGATATTATATTATGATATTTAAGAATGATCGGGCGTCTATACCTCATAAGTAGAAACAATGCAAGGCGAAGACCCCATACTACAACAAGGAAGGTCAAAACCGTCTGAAATGCACAAAATAATAATATGAAATATGGATATACATAGGGTAAATAAGCATGGGCATCTAGGATTAAATTCCAAATTATGATATTATTTGCTTCCAGATTTTACCTGTCTCAAATGCCATGAACCTTTGAGAATCAAGGTTAATAGGGAGATTATAACAAAATTTGTGCTTCCTGTAGAAAATTAAGTGTAATGCCAGCATCAGAATGAGTAAACTCTAACGAAGTTGCTTATTTCAAAAATCAATATATGATTAGCATTTGTCCAAAAATATTATGATTCTACTAAAAAACTTAGGTAGGGGTGTGCATGAAACCGAAAAAACCAAAGTTTCGGTTTGGTTTGGTTCGGTTTCGGTTTTGCGTGTAATAATACATTTTTATATTATAATAAAAGGATCCAATTACAATAGAGTGGCAGGTAAGCGGGCAACAAGCTTGCGCCGCCACCCCGTTTTGAATGGCAAAACTGATCCTACCGAAAACAAAGTTATCGTTCTTCGGCATCGTTGAGTTGCCGTGCACGACCCGTTGAGTTACTGGCACGTTCTTCGGCGTGCAATTAAAACCAAAAAAGGCAAACCGAATTTATAGATTGTTAGCATTTTTTATTTGAGATATTTAGAAATAAACAATAGTTTAATTTCATTAGAATATATCTAGCACAATTGGAAAACTAGATCTAAAGCATACATAAAGTAGTAGCTAGGAACAAAATTCTCCTCCATCAATCAGATTTGGAGTGAAATTGAAGCAATGGAAGACGTGATTATTATTCTAGACAGACGTACGTACCAGCAAAATCAGTAACTTTATCGAATTTGAGAAGTGCTGTGATTATGAAGAACAGCAACTGATAACCAATCTATAATAATAATAATAAGTTAATAACTGCAATACAAGATGATATGATTAGAATAATAGGGAAGAGAGATAGATACAGTGACGATTGCCGTGAGCGCCAAGAAATGAGAGTCGATGACGGTGCCCATAATAGTTTAAGTTTTGCAGTTTGAATTTAACTAACAAACACAGATGTTGTTTGTGTTTAATTTAATTGAGTTGTGACTTGTGAGCGTTCGTTCGTACTGTTGTATTGTATTGTATTGTATTGTATTGGTCATTGGTGTACTGTGTTAAAGAGTTTTGGATACGTGGATGAGGACTTGACACGACTCAATACCCAATGCCGCATATGTTGTCAGTACATACATATAACTAAATATACCGGTTTCAAAACAATGAATTCTATAAGTAAAGGTTCGACCCCCGCCAACGACTCATTTTATGTAATTTAGCCATTCAACGAAAACTAAAATTAAATGTTTATGTTTTCCATCATTATTCAGTCGTGTCTACATTTTGAGGCATTTTCTTTCTTCTAAATTCTAGCAAACGAACCGAGTTAGGAAACTTTTTAAAGTCAAGCCAAGCTCGATCTTTATTTTCCGGTTTGTGAGCAACCCTACAGCAACTATCAACCTAGTGTATCCCTCGGTCCAAGCCAGTGACGGATCTTGAGCATTTACTATGGATGGGTCGAAAGTCACAACAATCAAATATTTTTTTCCTGCTTCTAAGTGTCGGTCGGCAATCCGGTTCGGGTCGGGTCAAAGAATAATTCAAAACCCTGACATACCAGATTGAAAGAAATACAAAATGGTGAAATGCGAATTACCGAATCTGGTCTCTGCTTGCTTCTATTGACTGTTTCGATTAATCGATTTCACTCCCCACACGAATCAGTTCCGAACCTCAGGCCTCAGCAGACAACAATAGTGCCCAGTCAATCAATCGATTTCACATTCAAACGATTTCATCAATTCACTTGCTTGCTTCTCAGCTTTTGTTTTGACTTATGCGCCAAACCTCATAAGTCAGTCACACAACAACCATCGCATAATGGAGCCTCCATTTGTTGTTGTGTTCAAACATCAACCATATGTTAGGGGTTGGATTTTGGGCTTAATGTTTAGTTTTTTTGTTTAAAGTTTATTTAGGTTTGGGGTTGGTCCTATAGAGTTTTATTTCTTATCCTTCCTTTCTTTATCTTTACGTTTATTTCGTAAACGATTTCTGATCTTCGACTTTAAACAAACTTTACATTTATAAAAATTCACATCTGGCCCGGACTCAAATAATTTGGCTGCGCCAGACTCAATACATATATATATTTTCTTGATTTTTTTGAAAAAAAGACACTACCGGGCGAAAAACGTGATGGGGCCGCGGCCCGGTGTGACGAAAAAAGATCCGCCAGTGGTCCAAGTGCTATGTTCGACACGAGCGTGCATAATGCATTATATAGTTTTCATAATTCTCAACATATTATTGGTTCTGAAATGAAGGTAGTTAACAATTAAGTTTTTGTTTTAAGTAGCTTTCCATTTACATACTTGAAATTTATCTTTCATAAAATTTCACCAAAATCTAATTTTCAACAACTTATGCGTTACCCAACTGGTGTACTAACTTTCCTATTCTTTATCCTTTTGGTCTAGTTCCTATAATCATAAGGTAAATATATAAGAAAAATTTGTTAATTGGAAATGGGAGACAACAAACAAATAAAAGTAATTACAATAAAAAAGGGGTTCATTAGAGCATTAGTTGTCTAAATTTCTACTAAGTAGTAAGTAATCAAGTATTATGCATATTCATAAATAAAACATTAATTGGTCTAAACACAACACAATTTTAGATTTGCCCGACTTAGGGTTGATGTCTTTGATACATAATTACATATACATATATGGTCGAGTTTGGTTCACCTATTCAACCACTCAACCCAAAATCATTCTACCACCATCCCGACACAATTTATAATTATAATGAAAATATTGGCCCGAACTGGTAGCTACTATTTTGGCCCGAACCCAAAATAGTGGCCGCTAGGAGGTTGTTCATGGTTTAGGTCGGCTAATTTTGATGAAAATATTGGCCCGAACCGGTAGCTACTATTATTTTTATAAAAAAGACTAATCAAACCACCAGTCATCATCGTTTTACAGTTTAAAGATTATAGTTAGGTGGGTTACGACTTTTAGCCAAAAGAAAATTTTCAAAAGCATATATATTTTTTTAAATCATATATATTTTTTTATAATTTTATATTTGTAGAAAACAACGTAAATAGAAATGCTAAGGAACCTGCAACCTGTTTAATTTACACGGCCAGATTCAAGTTTATAACTATGTTGGAGCCCCGCAGGAACTTTTCATATTTCAAGTTTTCAACAACCAAATTAATTATTAGAACAAAATTAGTTACCATTTACCACGCTATATCAACATTTATCTGTACATGAAAAGTTTATAATAATCCATGATTTTGAAAATACAATTAAAGCATGCCAAAGAATTATATTAATCTGTGGTTGAGAAACATAAGTCGTGTTTGTTTTTTTAACGGTTACATGTCAAAAGACCGTCAATATAGTCGAATTATTAAAGTACAAAATTAAAATGTTGAATGTTAAATCATTATATAACACTGTTTTAAAGAAATATTAAATGAAAAATACAAGCTTGTATAACTTTTCAGTAAAATAAAAAAAACACTAACAAACTTGTCTTACTAAGAAATTAGCTGTTATTAAGTACTAGCTTTAAGGCTATATGCAGCAGTGGGTTATAAAATGACGGAGATTTTTGATACATGATGCCACGTCAGCAGAGGGCCGATTTTCATTTCAGGGGTGTAATGGTATTATAGCCCTTTGTCTCCCCTTTTTTTAATTTTTTATTATTATTTTCTTAACACATCCAAGCGACAAATTTATATCCCCCCCCCCCAACTTGACGCCCGAATATTGTCTAAGGGTGGTGTTGTAGCCCCTTGTCGCCCAAAATAACCACCAACTTATCGCCTACTACGCATAGTCTAATAAATTGTAAATCTGTCTAGCAACCTAAACCTATTTTTCTAATGTATTATTAAGTTAAAAAATAATATTATATTTATGGAGCGATTTAGAATACCCAGCATTCATTTATTTGTTTCTTAAACAAGTAGCAAGCTTTGTTTAGGTTATCATCTCATAAGGTTATTAAGGGTGGACGTGGAACTCATAAAGGTAGCAAAATGAGTGGTGGGGGTTGGGCGAGTAGAGCTAGGTTGGCGCCCCTTTTGAAGCCCGTAGGAGTGCTAGGGTTGGAATTCGAGTTCTACAACTCGGAGATGAATGCAACTGATGTCAGGATGGATGGGGATGCGAGGTGCATAAATTTATTAGTTAGTAGGTTGAGCTAGGATTCACCAAGTCCAAATTGAGTTAAATTGAGTAGATTTAGCTGAAAAGGTGGCACAATATTATTAGTTGATTGATGGAATTGATGTGGGTTGTAATTGGTTTCTAGGTGGATGCATCGTTCACACTGTTGGTCCGCCTTTGTTGCGCTTCCACGGTTCCACCATAGACACATCCGCGGCCCTCCTTGCGTACTACAACTCACTCAATAGTGCATAATATTTACCAACAAACAAGAAAGCAAAATTTTCATAGTAGCCAAATATTCTCTATATTTAATATAGGGAAATAACTTGGAATATTATACAAAGGAAAAGGTTCAGAACCTCTTCCTTGAACCAGATGAACCCCAAAGAGATTGCCAAAAGACGGGCCAATTCTTTTGAGCCTCATTCCAACCCAAAAGAGAGCCTTCCCTCATAGGGTCCCAACTAGTGGACACTATCCCATAACTAACACCCAATAGAGCTGTCCCAAAGAACACAAATGACACTATGAAGGGCACCCAAGTGGGCACATCAATCTTCAACCCTACTTTCAGATAATAAAAGAAAGGAAAGAACAAGAGCCCCATAAACAATGGAATCCCAACTGAAAGCCCAATTCTACCCATCATCCTATTGGTCACAACCTCTGGAATCACACCTGCATCTCTCTCTATCTCTTCATCCTCCTCATCTTCATTGTTGAGTTTTGTTGGCTTCAGGGGCTTTTTGGTAATTTTCTTAGGGGGAGGTGGGCCGAAGCCTTTGGGTGAATTGAGTGATGCTGATATGGGTGAGGAGTGGAATCGGTGATTCCGGTGCAGTGATGGGCTTGGAATTGGAATTGGGAGTTTTGAGATCTTGGTTGGAGATGGTGAGAGATGGAATGAGTAGCAGGTGGTTGTTTCCATCACTGGTTTTGGGGGTTTGTTTTCAATGCATTATGTTTTGTGAAATGGTTGGTGGCGCGCCTTAGTGTTATGAGTTTTGGATTAGATGGCTTATCTTCTTAAGAGTTTATGAAATTACAGTAGTACCCTTATCCTATGAGAGCTAGTATAGGCCCAAGCCCACAATGTGTTAGGCCCAAATGCAATGGGCACAAGCCCACAAATGAATTGCAATCTTACTAATAGTAACTAATATTTTGATAATATGATCCACTGAATTTTCTAATAGTAATACAAAAGAAGAATATTTGTAAAGCACATTTATATGAATATCATCAATAGCAACTTCATGTATCATATTTACTTCTGTAAGAAGTCTTGGTGATTCAAGTAAGAATTCTATTTATTAAAACTGGATTAGACCTAAGCAAACAGCAAATTTTAAGAACAATAACTTTCATCACCTTCGGGAGACTAACAAGACTGCATCCGGATACTATTGCTTTACTCTGTGACCGATTCCTGGTAAAAAAGTATTCTTAAGTTAATGGCAAATAGGATCATAGACCTTTGAGACCAAATATGCAACCTAAAATCACAACTATTTATGGTTTGATTTCACATTTACAATGGTGTGTATGCAAATTAAGCACCAAGCATGCCATATGAGTATTTCCTAATTCCTTGGTGTTTGTTTTGACATTTGAGCGGTCTAAAAAAGGTAAATCTTTGTGTAATTAAGTTATGTAATAGCTGCTCACCTAGAAGAACCAGTTTGTTGCTTAAGAAAATCCATAGCGGCTCCTTAGAGAGTCGATGGCTTTATCCACAGATTGCATAAGTTCAGGGATGGTTGTTTTGCATACTGGAATTAACAAAACACAAACAGGCAAACCGCATTAATCTTTAACAAGTTGTGACAAAAAAAACATGCTTCTTGCATGTAAACTATAATTATACAAATTGGTGTATAGTTACGTCATAAAAGCATACCACGGTTAGTGTTGGCTTGTGTTTCTTTCATCATCTCCATATATGATACCTGAAAAAGGTTGGTTTGTCATACATAAAAAAGCTCAAAGTCGTGATGAAAATCGACCATTTACTGATGCATCAAAATTTAAAAATCACCTGCATTGTGTCATGAGTTTCACTTATTCGGTCATTCAGCTTCTTGAATTCTTTCTCAGCTTCATTCGTTGTTTCTTGACATGCTTGGTTTTGAATCTTGAAAAACAGTAAGAAGATAAGAGCTTATAGACAAAAACCAGTCGACCAGAAGCTTGAATTGAAGCAGGTAGAATGATTTACAATGTAATAACAAATTTCAACCAATCACTTACTAGAAGTTATTTGTATGGTGTAATGGCATGTATAGGTAACAAGATGCATTTCAGATATGTATAACATGATTAGCATTATTGAATAAGCCTAACAAAAGGAAAATGTGTTAGCATTATTGATAATGCATCAAATACAACATAATCTTTACTTGCACTAGACAAGGCCTCAACTAGTTGACTAGTTGTATACAATGAAGAAATAAAATTTGAAAAGATTACATTAGTAAGCCCTTTTTAGTTTACATTTCAAATAAAAATATATGATCCAAAGATATTAGTTAAGTTAGCACGGTGTCTAGTTGTTTGGAACTTTGGATGTTCAGTTACATAAATGAACTCTTTATTTGCAGCAGAACAAAAACAAGTTAGTGAAGATTTTAGGAGTGCCAACTGAAGGAAGAAGAAATTAGTCAATTACTATCTGTAGATGCATAAGAACACAATAAATGAAACTTCCACATCAAAATTCAAGACAAACACCTACAATCAGATATCATGTCTCCTAACCTAGTTTTAACTTTTAAACATACAAAATATACGCCACTCCTCGTAACATTATAGCACAGTTTGACTGTTTAGAGTATTGAATATCAAACCTGAAACCTGGTTACTTCATAATTCAAAATGTACATTGTTTAGCTACTTTCACAGATAGAAAATGTTGATTGCAGCGGCTTTCTATAACCTTATATACATATCAGTTTTCCTCTACAAGCAAGACTATCTAATCACTGTTAAGGTGCAGCAAAGTAGACACTTATAAGTCAAAAAACTGGACTCTAATTTTGACATAGGGAGTATCATAAGCCGAAATGTACAATTCAGCAACACAATTCATAAGACCTCACTTTTATCCTGTCTTTTTATGAGAATTACATCACTAAGCTGGTATAAGCTATTCCGAGGCTGATTATATATGATCACCGTATTAATAAGCAGCAATGAACTCAGCAGCCTAATATAAAACCTAGCTTTTATTAGGTCCATTTTCATGAGAGTCACATTACTAAACACAAATGCACAATTACGCTATTCCTAGAGTGATTATATCTGATCTCTATATTAATAAGCAGAAATGAACTCTTCAGCAACATAATTCATGAAACCGCACTTTTATTTTATCCTTTTTTACGAGAATTACAGTAACAGGCAAAAATAAGTGAATCTGAGGCTAATTATATATGATCTCAATATTAATAAGCAGAAATAAGCTATCCTGACTCCTGAGGCTAATTATGCATGATCTCGATATTAATAAAGAAAAATAAAATGTTCTAAGGCTAATTATACATGATCTCGATACTAATATGCAGAAATAAGACGTTCAAATACTAATTATATATGATCTCGATATTAATAAGCAGAAACAAGATGTTCCGAGGCTAATTATATGTTATCTCGATATTAATAAGCAGAGATAAGATGTTCTGAGGCTAATTATATACAATCTCAATATTAACAATTAACAATAAGATGTTTGAGGCTAATTATACATGATTTCAGTATTAATATAGTAATAGACCTTAAATCGTTTATGCAGGCGTGAATGAGAAGCTTCCATATCCTTAAGTATCTCCGAATGCGAGAAATCCACGTGGCGCTTAATCGAATCGACGTTATTAGTCGCCATTTCCTTCAGATCCGCAATTGTGTTAAGCGCCTTGCTCAGTGACGATACCGCAGGCGCAGGCGATACTCCGGTAGGCGTCTCCGCAGCTGATTTGTTGCCGGTCTTCTTCATCGGAGACGAGTAGGAGTTAGTGACGTCATTGAAGCAGGTGAAATTGAACTTGAACTTCGGCGGAGAATCGGTTGGTGAACGGTTTGGAATTGCCGCCGATGGCTTTCGCGTTGTTTTCCGGCCCATGGCTAACGAGTCACGAGAAACGGTTCTGGTTGAGTTGAACTGAACGGTTATGGTTGTAACTGATTTTAAAGGTGTGGTGATTAGTGTTTAAAATTTTGATTGTGTCTAGTGGCGGGTAATTGGTTGCGTGTTCAATTTGTTCACGAGTTAACAAAGTGTTTGGGGGATTATTTATTCGAAGTTGTGATTAGACAAATAACGAGATTTATTTAAACGAGTTTATCCTCAAAAATAATAATTATTAGATATTAGGCCCTTCCCGGTCTTCAAATTCATAATTACGCTAAAAAAAACACTATATTTTATCTGATATTTTCAATTAAATAATATTTTTTCATACTTTTATTGTTACATTTTCTCACTCCTTTACTTACAACCACTTTTAACTAATATTAAAAAATTACAAAGGGTAAACAGTAACTTTTTAAATTTACAGAAAGTTTTTTTCTCTCTCTTCAATCACAGCACCATAAACTACTTTTTATATTATAAAGTACCATTGAATATGGTGGATGTAACTTCTTGGAACATGTAATAGATATTATGTAAGACCAGTGTTAAGTATGGGGGCTTGGATGATTTGTTATTTAGTGAAAAAATTGTTAGTTATTTGAATATAACCACATATCTTTTGCGAAACTGGACAATATCTATTTCGTATACCTTAACTATAGCTAGCGTATGATAGTGGCAGCATGTATTTCAAACTCAAAAAAAACCTAAAATTTGAACTCAACCAATTTTAAGCAACGAATTCGAATTTAGGTTTCGGTTATTTGAATTGGATCCTTATCAAAACCGAATTCGAGCCTATGAATCAATTGACATACTAGATTACTTATTTATTAATTTCTATTTTTTTCATAAGTTGGGTGGATTCGAATCAGATCTAAATTTTTTTGGATTGGATGGGTTCGTATAACACTATAACTAATTTCGATTTAAAAAATGTCTAACCTGATATCGTGACAACCGTCTCCGCGTCTCAGTTAACACTAGGGATGGTAGTGAAACCCGAACCCGATGGGAAAACCCGACATAATTGGGACGGGTCTTACCCGTCCCATTAGGGTTTGGGACGGGTCTGGGATTAGTTTTTAAATTTTTCGCGGGTTTGGGACGGGTCTGGGATTTCTAATATACCCAATTACCCGACCCGATTACCCAATAATATGGACCTATTTACCCGATTATGTACCCGAAGTACCCAATAACTATATATCTATATACATATACATATAGGGTTAAGTTCAATGGAGAAATCATATTAGTGTGAGAAGTTGGAGAAATCCTTTGAACCAATCAGATTTTTTCTTTTTCTTTTCTCATTTAATTAAATGCATGGGCATATTAGTAAATTTCATAATTTCTTTTATATGGTAAGTATTAATGATTTTTTGAATTTTCAAATTATCATAACAATTATTTTATATCCTATATTTTTGTTAATTTAAAACTTAAATTATGACCGATTACTGAGTCGATTATGCCTATTTTTGCTTTGCGTAACATGCCATGATTCGACAACATAACGAATACATGATCAGGTTATTTATATAATATCAATTGCAATTTTGTGTCGCAATAGTTTCATATATCCCCTCTACACTTACCTACACGAGTTCATATTTATACGCCCTGCTTCATATAGTTTCATATAATATCAATTGCAATTTTGTGTCGCAAAAGTTTCATATAATATCAATTGCAATTTTGTGTCGCAATAGTTTCATATAATATCAATTGCAATTTTGCGGTGCGCACATATAATGTATATATGTGTGAACCCTTGGGTGGGCAAAAGTAAAATTGCACTAATTTTGACGTTATTTTACTAATCACGTGAAAATAACGTTAAAAGTGGCGGAAGGTTAATCAGGCATCATGTGGTGGCGTTGATAGCCGAAAGACAAGGGCACATGCACCAATCAGCCGGTGTCCCGATGATTGAGTGTTATGTGTCTTATGTCCAAGGCTTGATTCAAAACTACTATCGAGCCGGGGGTCTCACCGGAAGCAGCCTCTCTATCCCTATGGGATAGAGGTAAGGCTGTCTACATCTTACCCTCCTCAGACCCTACCATAGCATTGCTATTGGTGGGATATACTGAGTACGATGATGATGATGATGATTAGTAGAGAAACATGTCATTATACTTTTATACCACACACTTTACATCACATACCCTACACTGCACAATAACTTACTGACAACATACATTACCCTACATTGACCTCCACATGGTAACATCCATAGCATACATGGTTGGAAACACACAAGTCACCAGACTTTTTAATTTAGCCTACATGACCTACACACCTTCACACAGATGATATATTTTCACAAACTGAGACGATTTGTAAGAATCACATGAATACTTTTGTGGATTTGATGGATTATCTCTTAATTTGGAAGATATCGCGGGATAAAGGGATGAACATAATTGATATTACGAATCTTGTGCAGATTTGGAAGATGGAAAGTCAACGAGGGTTGGTTTATAACAAGCAAGTTTCCAAACAACCATTTTAGTTTCCTATTTTGATTGTATCACAAGATTACTATTGTACCATTTTCATTAAAAAAAAACTCTTAATAAAGCATAATTAATTACCAACATGTGAGAATTAATGTAGGCCTTTTATCAAAATATCTAATGTCTAGGATTCATTTATCCAATTTCTCACTCTAATTTCATTTTTCAACTGAACCGTCCCCTATACATACATACATATATATGTATATGTATATAAATGTAAATATAAAAATTAATATTTCTAATTTGTGTTAACTATTGTATTAATTTTTTTACATTCTAGTAATGTTTAAGACTATTAAAAGGATACTGTGTGTATATCAATAAGCAATCAATTAAAAAAAACATATTGACTAGTTGCATATTGTCAAAACCTGACGGGTATACCCGATGGGTATTTTTAATAAACTAACGGGTATACCCGAAACCCGTGGGTATACCCTAGACCCGATGGGTAATTACCCGATTGGTTTGGGACAGGTCTGGGATGGGGTTTTATAAATGGGTCCGGGTCTAGGAATACCTAGACCCGTCCCAGACCCAACCCATTGCCATCCCTAGTTAACACCATGCTAATGAAATTAAAGGCATACATTTATATGCCTCTCATATTTATCTTTATGTTTACTTTGCTTGTAATTTGTCCTAATTACTTGATAATAAGCAGGTTTTGGTCGTGATCACGAGTTGATTGTGAAGTCTCGTAACAACGCATACGTTTTTTTAGAACGACGATTTATTTTGTTTTTAAGTCACCGCACTCCCTAAACTGAAGAGTTCGTTACCCCACTCTGACAAGACTATGTTGATGTTTATATATTTTCCGTCCCAAAGAAAAAATAGCATTTAATAAATGTGCTTTACTAAGGGGGTGCTTGGGATTGCTTATTTTACCTCCTTAGCTTATAACTTTCAAAAAAAAATAATAATCATAAGATGCTTGACAGAATTAAAAGTTGTGAGAGGAATAAGTCATAAATATTACTTTTATAGCTTATGACTTATGAGAATAAAGTATAAGGCGATGGAAATAAGGAATCATAAACACCCCTTAACACTTAAATACCTATTATATTTATTAGTAAAGCAGTATCAAAATACGACATGTACTTTTTGTGATTTCAAATGAAAATAGACAGAGATGAATAAAATAACTAACTATATGTAGTTTTTAAGCAATTCAAATTAATAATTAAACTTTATGGTTTTTAAGTAATACTAGTTTTTATAACCCGTATGTTGTGACAGAGTTATTAAACTGTATCAAAAAAACATGTGTGGAAACGTTAAACCGTCCACACATGTTAGACATGGTAACTCACACGTGAAACATAAAACAAAAAAGTTCTTACGATACTCTAGGTGGTTTGGTGAAGTTTTATAAAAATAAAATGCATATTAATATAGAAATTTGTATTTACTTAAAATTGTCATATTTATTCTGAAAAGAAAGCGATTTTGTGAGAGAAAAAAGTATAGTATTATGTCATCAAATAAAAAGATTATACAAGAAAGAAGAAAATAATAAGAAAAGTGGGAACACTGTAGATAAAATGATCAATCAAAAGTATTAAAATTGAATGGTAAACTAGGTTAATAAACTGTGTATTATACAGGCTGAAAAATGATATAATTTCAATAAAAATATATTTACATATATGATACAAATTATAATTGAAATCAAGCATATAAAACAATTATAATTATTTAAAAAAATCCATAATGCCAAATAATTTTGTAAGGTATAACAATTTCTCATAAATTAAATTATATATTACAGTAATTATAATAGTGACAAAGGATTTAAAAGCTATTGACCTGTTTTGAACCGAATTAATTTTGCTAAAAAGCTATTGACCTGAACTAAATATGAGCGTGATCTGCCTTTTTAAATTAACATAAAAACTAAGATGGCATGAACAATAAATTTATCTTTGTTTATATATATAAACTTTCATATAACATTGTAGCCTTTGCATTTGTTTTTAAGAGTCATGTAAAACAAGATGTTGAATCTTACACACACATATAAAATAACCATGACCATCTTTTTGTTGAAATTAGTCAAGCTTGCTCACTCACATATAGAGAAACGATCTTAGTCACAACACCATGATTTATGTCGTTTACCGACTATGAGCGGATTGGTTTTGTCCATTATGGGTTAATCACAATTGTTAAAAAAATAAACTTTGAGATAACCATAAAAATAGTTTAAGGGCAAATTATTTGTGAAATATTATGAACTATTTGATAACAAACCGTATCATAAAACATACAATATATCAAATTGCTGTAACTTTTTTTCAACTTTGCTCCAATTTTTATGCCAAAATGTAGTCAACTTGTGCCAGACACTTTTGACCCATAAATCTGTAATATATTTGTTAAAAAAAATTAAACCAATTAATCAAGCTGTTAAAACCAGCCATTCTTTCCAAGGTAATAACTTAATTGAGTTAATTATAAATTGTTAATAATATAATTTTAAGAAAATAATAATTGGTTTAATTGAGGTAACTAATAAATATTAAATAATAATAAATGCATTAATTGTTATATCATGTAACATAAAAAATTATTAAATTGAATGAGTGGTAATTAAAAAATTAGTTAATCAGATGGAATATGTATAAATGAAAATTGATTAGTTGGCATTCTATGTGAATGGCATACTTGAAAGTCATGTAAAACATATATTGCTTTAATATATTAGTTAGGTTATGTTAGATTTGTGAGCGACATCAAATCTCCAAATTAATATATAGGTTAATTTGTTAAGCAATCCAATAATTGAATATTCATGATCTTTGCATTGTTTTAAATACTTACTAAATATAATAGGTAGTGGCATATTTAGAAAATATGTTAACATGCCACTAATATTAGGCAAATATTGTGTAACAATAATGGATAAACGACAATTATCCTAAATAAATGTTTAGCATTTGTTGATAGTTGAGAATTGAGATAAACATATTCAAGAGGTAGACACATGTCATTTCTAATGTCATTTCTAATGTTTCATACCGGTAGAAAGTTTAAATTTTTAATAGAGACTCAGGTTTAATTCATACAAATATATATATAATATTTTGGGGAGGACATACATGGGTGGCTCATTAAGGATATTGTGATTTATCCTAAGGACGTCTAGACTGAGTTTTACCCCTAGTGGGCCTTTGAATGGGTGGATTTCCTCGAAACTAGAGATAACCTGGAGGCACTTAAGGTCTCCGCTGTGTTGGGCCTTGCCCTTTACAATTGAGTCACATTATACAAACAATTCTTTATTTGTTGGCCTTTAAAAAAAAGTATCAGATACGCACCTACAATCATGATATTTTATTATTCGACATAACTAAATAAAAAGTATTAAAGCTATGATTTTAGTCTACTCTTCCTATCAACAAAAAACCATGACATGCTAGTTCTAAATTTTCAATATAAAGCAATATATTATTACCAAACATAATTAATAATTAATAAAAAGTATTAAAGTTATCATAGATGATTTTTTGTCTACTCTTAAGTCTTATCAACAAAAAAACATGGCATCCTAGTTCTAAATTCTCATTATAAAGCAATCTTGATATTTTATTAGCAGACATAATTAAATAAAAAGTATTAACGTCTTATCAACAAAAAAACAATGACATGTTCTAAATTCTCAAAATAAAGCAATTTTGATATTTTATTAGCAGACACAATTAAATAAAAAGGATTAAAGTTGATCATAGATGATTTTAGTCGACTCTTAAACCTTATCAACAAAAAACCATGACACGTTATTTCTAAGCTCTCAATCTAAAGCATACCGAACACTCAACCATCCAAGGGCAAAACATAACAATCAGCATATAGTTTAAGGACCAAAATCACACTTACCCCCATAAAACGAAACAGAATAGGATAAGTGCAGACTCAGACACACACCATCATTATGATGCAACTATATATGTATGTATATCTTTCAATTCAATTGATTTCTCCCAAGTTTGCGTCGTTTTCTCTCACCAAATCAATCCCACACTCATTTCTATAAAAACCCACCCCATTTTATCTGCTTTCCTCAATACATAATAATAATAATAATAATAATATCTACACGCGCATTGGTCCATCACTACTCAATAATAATAATTGATTAGATCATGAGGATTGACGACGGAGTTGACGAAGTATCAGCTTCCAGAAACCATTTAGTGTTCGCTTATTATGTTACTGGTCATGGATTCGGTCACGCCACACGTGTTGTTGAGGTCATTGATGGTTTCATTATATTCAATTTCGTTTTTAGTATATGCTTAATTCTAGGGTTTAATAGGCGCTTCTTTATGTGTAATTGAGATGATTAGGATTGAATAATTACTTCTTTTAGTTTGCATGTGCTTTTTGAGACTGGTTATTATTTGCTATTTTAAGAATTATAATTGTATTAATTATTATTACCAGTAATAATCAAATTTAATATTGTTTCCAGTAATTGAGGAACTAATTTTTACTTGAATTAGTTATTTTTGGCGCTAAAAAGTGGAAAATATAACCATAATCAATATATGTGGTCCAGCTCATCTATTGTTCTTTGATTTGACATATCTGCAATATATGATGAATTATGAAGTTTTTTTAGTGTTTATTTAATTAATTTTTAATTTTTGTGCAGGTTGTTCGCCACCTAATTCTTGCTGGTCATGATGTTCATGTGGTAACTGGTGCACCTGATTTTGTCTTCACTACCGAAATAGACTCGCCACGACTTTTTCTTCGGAAGGTGGATTTTGGAAATAGGCTAAGAAGTTATTTTATTATATATGGCTCTTGATTAATAATTTGTTGACTTTGTTTTGACTTGATTAAACTGTAATTAGCTAGTTTTGGACTGTGGTGCTGTTCAAGCAGATGCTTTAACAGTGGACCGACTCGCCTCGTTGGAAAAGGTGTTTTAAGTTTTGTAACATGAATTTTTTTTTCTTATGTTAATTTCTTATTGTTGTATGTCTTTTTTGTTAATACAGTATTCAGAGACGGCTGTTGCACCACGTGCTTCTATTTTGGCTACAGAAGTTAAGTGGCTGAATTCCATCAAGGCTGACTTAGTGGTAATTAATATTCTGTTTAAGTATTTGTTATTTTAAGTTAAGTTTTTTAAGTTGCTTATGTATTATATGGAAATTGTTATATGGAACAGGTGTCAGATGTTGTTGCAGTTGCATGTCGTGCAGCGGCTGATGCTGGTATACGATCGGTTTGTGTAACTAATTTCAGGTAATCGAAAATGTCTAAAATGCCCTTTTATAAGGACCAAATACATTTGATTTGTGGACCAATTTCAAGTAACCATTATTATTTTTTAATCGACAAAAATGAAAATTTTACTTTAACTTATCATTGCTCATGTTATCTGTTAAATTTTATGTTTTATCATTGCAGTTGGGACTTCATTTATGCAGAATATGTTATGGCTGCTGGATATCATCATAGGTCTATCGTTTGGCAGGTATTGTTCTTGATGATTTCTATCATCATTGTTTTCTTTTCTTGTAATGCTATATGACAAATAAGGTCTAGATTTATTTGTGAGTTATAATTCTCTGTGTTCTAACTCTGTCTCTAATTGTTTGATAATTAATACAGATAGCTGAGGACTATTCACATTGTGAATTCCTAATTCGGTTGCCTGGATACTGCCCAAGTCTGTTTCTTCTTACCGCACCCCCCTAATATCTTCTTTATGTTGTAACTTGCAAGTAATATTTTAATTGAAAACTTTTCTGTTTAGTGCCTGCTTTTAGGGACGTTATTGATGTACCTTTGGTTGTAAGGAGGCTGCACAAATCACGCAAGGAGGTTTGTAACAACATTTGTCTTTTCCATTATTATTTTAATCTTATTTTCTTTTATGATGCATTACAGGTGAGGAGTGAAATGGGGATCAGCGAGGATGTGAAGGTTGTTATACTCAATTTTGGTGGACAAGTAAGTTGATGATTTTAGTATTAAGATAGCGTTTGGTCAAAAATGTGCATAAGATCAATTATGGTATTTGTAGCCACAAGTAACATGAGACCTATGAAAATTTGCAGCCAGCTGGTTGGAAGTTAAAAGAGGAGTACTTGCCTCCTGGTTGGCTGTGCCTGGTATGTTCCCTTTTGAATATCTCTTAGATTCTGTCTACAAGTAACAATTTTGATCCATTTACTTATGAAATGGGTTGATATGTGTTCTGTTTCATCTCAAATGATTCAAATAAGAATAATTAGCTAAAAGTGAAAACCAGTCAAATGGATTGGAAGACTAGTTCTAGCTGTTGAATAAAGTATATCTGCTTCAGAAACACTAATTTGCATTTTTTTTTCAGGTTTGTGGGGCTTCTGAACAGGAACTTCCTCCCAACTTCATAAAGCTAGCGAAAGACGTGTATACCCCTGATGTAATGGCAGCATCAGATTGCATGCTTGGTTAGTCATGGAATTTCTATTTAACAGATTCTATTATAATGATGAAAAATCAAGATTGTGGCTCACCACTGTGTGTTTTTGTTTCAGGGAAAATTGGATATGGAACCGTTAGTGAAGCCTTGGCTTACAAGTTACCTTTTGTATTTGTGCGGAGAGATTATTTCAATGAAGAACCATTTTTGAGAAATATGCTTGAGGTAAATTTAGTATAGATATGGCAATATGTATGGGTAGTTTAGACTGGTTGGGTAAAGGGCCAGAAGGTTGGAATTCGGACCCGCGGAAACCTTTCGTCAAGTTTAAAAGTCTTTTTGTAAGCCGTTACTTTGTTAGTCAGGACTACAGAGACGGTATTATCACAATTAATAATAATAATAATAATCTATTATTTGATGAAAATTGATGTAGAACTCGAGGTGACTTTTAACCCATATGACTTGTTTCCCTTTTAGATAATTTTTTATTTAACATACTTCTTTTATCAGTATTATCAAGGTGGTGTTGAGATGATAAGGAGGGATTTACTCACGGGTCATTGGAGGCCGTATCTTGAACGTGCCACTAGTTTAAATCCTAGCTATGATGGTGGGGTCAATGGTGGTCAGGTATTTTCACTTAATTATTATTGCCCTTGTAATTATCATTATCTTTTATTAGACTTCCTGGATAAAATAAATTTAAGCATCATTTAATATATTCTTCAATATTTTGTTTTATTTTTCAGGTGGCAGCTCGTATTTTGCAAGACACGGCTAATGGAAAGAACTATGCATCAGATAAAGTAATTCACAGTTTCATGTTCTAGCCCGTGGCTAAAATCATATTGTTAATTTTATTAAATCTTGCTTTAATTTCTTAATATATAGCTTAGTGGGGCCCGAAGATTACGTGATGCTATAGTGTTAGGATATCAATTGCAAAGAGTTCCCGGAAGAGATATCAGCATCCCAGAATGGTACTCAAGTGCTGAAAGTGAATTTGGTCTACGCACGGGCTCACGTTCAGTTGATAATAATAATTCTAGCGTACTCGATAGTTCGTGAGTTTTTATTTTAATTGCGTAGTTTTGTTATTACATCCATAGTCTTTTATGAACATCAAATTGTTTATTTATTTGTTTAGAGATGCTGTGGAATTTGATATTCTTCATGGTGATGTCATGGGTCTTCCGGATACAATGAGCTTTTTAAGGAGTTTAGCTGAGTTAAATGTTGTTAATGATTCTGAAAAAAATACTGAAAAACATAATGTTAGAGAACGCAAGGCTGCTGCTGGTATCTTCAATTGGGAGGTTCTGTTTTCTTTTCTATCTTTAAATTAAACAAAATTTCCGTTTATTTTTAAAAAATATTTACCTCTATCCATTATTGATACAGGAAGATGTATATGTGGCACGAGCACCCGGAAGATTGGATGTTATTGGAGGAATTGCTGACTACTCTGGAAGTCTCGTTTTGCAGGTATTCACATAGTTCCACTTTTAGTTTGTTATTTTTCTATTTTATCTATGATGAAAATTAAATATGTTGCAGATGCCAATTAGAGAAGCTTGTCATGTTGCTGTGCAAAAAATCGAGCCTGGTAAGCAAAGGCTGTGGAAGCATGCACAGGCTCGGCAGAATGCTAAAGGACAAGGACCGACACCCGTGCTTCAAATTGTAAGCTTTTTTGAACATAATTTCTACTAATGGTGTATTTCATTATAAGTTTTGACTTTTTAAGTTGACTATATCAGGTGTCATATGGGTCAGAATTGAGCAACCGTGGGCCCACATTTGACATGGACATATCAGATTTCATGGACGGTGATCAGCCAATTTCATATGAAAAGGCCAAAAGTTACTTTGCCCGCGATCCGGCGCAAAAGTATTTCTTTTTCCATTTTTGTGTCTGATTTGTTTATGGAGCTTTATACTATTCACTAATAATGTTTCTTTTAACTCTTTTGCAGATGGGCTGCGTATGTTGCTGGCACGATTCTTGTTTTAATGAAAGAATTAGATATCCGATTCAAGAGCAGCATCAGCATGCTGGTATTTATTTTATATCACATGTCAATTTTAGAGTATAGTTTAAGGATGCCTTTTGATTTAATTTATTATAAACAGGTTTCTTCGGCTGTTCCAGAAGGCAAAGGTGTATCTTCTTCTGCCTCTGTGGAAGTAGCTAGCATGTCAGCTATAGCTGCTGCTCATGGTGATTGCATATTTATAACATCTTTATTTTCAAAGTTATACATATACACAGCTAAATATTGTGATTTTTAACACGTAATATGTGTTTGCAGGATTAAATATCAGTCCAAGACAACTTGCTTTGCTCTGCCAAAAGGTATAAATAATCATTTTTTATTGTCTTCTATACTAGTAGCCTAATTTTTAATATTTTCTGTTATTAATTTGTTCCCAGGTTGAAAACTCTGTTGTTGGAGCTCCATGTGGTGTGATGGATCAAATGGCTTCTGCATGTGGTGAAGCTAACAAGCTTCTTGCAATGGTTTGCCAGGTAATCTTGAGGGGGTGTTTGGATACATTGATAAACATATTCTTATTTTGATTATCAGATTATATAGAGATCAAATAATCTGCTTTGAATAGTCGGTTTCATACAAGTAGCACTAGTGTAATTTACCTATTTACCCATTTTATTAACCTAACTTTTTCATGTTGAATTTTGTGCAGCCTGCTGAGGTATTAGGGTTGGTGGACATTCCAAATCATGTACGGTTTTGGGGAATTGACTCGGGTTTAAGACACAGGTTTTGATTTAGTCTTCCTTAAACAATAAACAATATACAAGTTATGAATCGAAACTGTCACTTATACTTGCTAATTATTAACTTATTGCCAACCTGCAGTATCGGGGGTGCTGACTATGGATCGGTGAGAATAGGAGCCTTTATGGGTAGAAAAATGATTAAATCCACCGCATCTGCCATGTCATCTGAATCATATTCAAATGGAAATGGGAATAATCTTGACGAGTCGGAAGAATATGGGATCGAATTGCTACATAACGAGGCTTCTTTAGATTATCTATGCAATCTCACTCCTCACAGGTACTTAAAACAATTATATATATTTTTCATAAATTAACATTTCATGGCGGATTTCATTGTTTTGTACTTTTGTTCATATCCTTCAGATTTGAAGCTATATATTCCAAGAATCTTCCGGATACAATGACCGGTGAAGCATTTTTGAGCAAATATGATCACCACAATGATCCAGTAACAGTGATCGATAAGAAACGTGCATATGGAGTTAAAGCAGCTTCCCGACATCCTATATATGAGAATTTCCGCGTAAAGGTACATATTTTCTTTCAAAAAATAATTAAATAAATATTTAAAGTTTCTTAAATCATCATACTGAAAGCATCTACTATGCAGGCGTTTAAAGCTCTTCTAACATCTGCTTCATCAGAAGAACAACTCACAGCTCTCGGGGAACTGATGTATCAGGTACTTAGTAACCTTAGAAAGTATTTTCGCTCAAGGGAACATTTTTTAGTTGATGCGGTTTGTTTGTTTGTTTCTTTGTACAGTGTCACTACAGCTATAGTGATTGCGGGTTAGGGTCAGATGGGACAGATAGACTTGTTCAATTGGTTCAAGAAATGCAGCACAACAAATCGTCTGTTTCAGGAGATGGCACGTTATACGGGGCAAAAATCACGGGTGGCGGGTCTGGTGGGACCATTTGTGTGATTGGTAGGAATTGTCTTAAAAGCAGTGAACAAATTCTTCAGGTACTTGATAACATTATAGTGAACTATAAAACAGGTTATATATTAGATTATCTTTTATATCAAAATATGGATAAAAATAAACACAATCACAAAAATTTTGCAGATTCAGCAAAGATACAGAAACGCAACGGGTTACATGCCGTTTCTGTTTGAAGGTTCATCACCGGGTGCGGGAAAGTTTGGTCATCTGAGAATTCGTCGGCGGCGTCAGGTCCCCAAGCAAGATTAGTTCATTTTTATTTTATTATATGAAAAATAAGGGTACTGTCACGAGTAAAGAAAGTACTTTGTTGTTATTGAAAAAGTACCATTAAGGATAAGATCATGATATGGAAGCTTTACTTGTACGTTAAGTGCTAAGGAAAGAAGTTTGGTTATACTTGTTTAGTTTGGTAATATGTTCATGCACCAAGACATCTAGTCTTACGTGCATAAATACAACTATATTCAAGATATAAATACACGAATTACGCCGTATGGCATGCCAAACAGTGGCTAGCGTATGACTATGCTAAAGATAGTTATCCTTTTTTTGCTATTCTCTTTTTGAGTAAAGCCACTCACACAAATATAAGCATGTTTTTCATGTTCAAGCTGGGTGGATAGCACATATTACATGTTTCAAGAATTGCACAAATCTGTGTTTAAAATCAAACATGTTCTAAGAATTAGCAAGTAAAACTATCAATTTAATCATCGTGGTGTCAACACTCTTTCCTTCAGAATTTTAAAAAACTGTTCACTTTCCTTCAGATTTTTAAAATGATTTGAGAGTAAAATTTAGTTCTCATCGAAACTTTTTCAGTATATTCATATTATTTCGTATCATTGTTAGTATATTTTTACTATATATTATTTTTAAGAAAGCAAGACTTTATGTCCAATCAATAATATACTCTATATAATTTTAAATTCCACAATATATTTATAACATTTCTAGTATCTATTATTATATTTTCTTGCTGGTGCATAGAAAGTTACATGTTGAGAAATATAAAAAAAAATAGAAAAATAATTACACACGAAACAATATTGAATATAATATGTTCATTTGCTATATTCCTCAACATTGAACAATTATCTTACGTGTTGTGGGGCTGCTCCTTTCATCTTAAACATTGTCCTGAAACTATATTATTTCGCCATTGCTATTAAATTTTACCCTTACGTCTTAACTATTCTAAACTACTCTAAGTGGTGGTGCCACTTCTTTTAATCATCCTTATTTATTTATATTTTTAATCAAGTAAAACACTCCTTTTATTCACCCTTATTTATTTATTTTTTAATCAAATAAAAATACAATTTCTAAATTCCAACGCAACACAAAAATAGTAGAATATCTTTTTTATATTTTTTTTATGTCAATTTATATTTCACCCAGGAATGTTTTCAGGGAGGTAAACTTATTATTATTATAGAAAAGCTCTCTTGAATTATGTTTCACACCTGAGACCTTAAGATATTAAGCCTTAGTCATCACCCCAATGACGTGTTTCCCTATTGCTGCTCATCTCCCTCCTCACATAATGATGCTTGAAGTCGGTTGTTATAGATATGGCGGTGAGTATAGGCAAGGTTGGATGGCCTAATGATACATTTAAATGGGAAAATTCTCAAAATAACCACTTTGACCCACTTATTTTCAATTTTAGCCATCTCTTTTCCAAAATCCTCAAAATAGTCAACGAAACCATCACCGTGGACGCTTTAAGATTGCCAACCGATCTTACCAACTGTCATCCGGTTTTGTCGGATCGACGGAATACGAGCAAGATCCGACATTCAATAAAGCCTTGTCCTGACTTGATTTTGAATAAAATTTATATCGGCACGCAGATAAAAGTAAGCTCGTCTCAATGATATATTCAAAATTTTATAAAACTTTATATATTAAAAGTTATAAAAGAAAAACTAAATAAGAGTAAAATTAATTATAATAATTAAATATTAACAAAAACAAAATCTCAAAGTTCTCGGATTCCAAGAAAAAAGATAGATTTCAAAAAGACAGAAATTTTTCAAAAGTCGTCGGCTACAATAGTTTTTATCTGAAAGTTGTCTGAGCCGACAGAGTTAGTTCAAAAATTGTCGAAAATGGATTTGGTTGAAAACTCGTTCTTAGAACTTGGTTCAAAAGTTTTGGAGGGGTCTGTTTTTGAGAATATAATATTTTGAGACTTTTCCCAATATTTGGGATATCTGTTGACTTGTTGGTTACTTGTCACTACTGAGCTGTAACGGGCCAAATGGCGATGGCGTCATCCGGTGCGGTTGGTGGTGGCAGTAACAGTAACAAGAAGCATACGGTGTTCGTTTACGGCAGCCTCTTAGCTGACGATGTCGTTCAAGTCCTCCTCAACCGTCTCCCACAAGTCTCCCCTGCCATCCTTAATGGCTAGTCAGTCTCCCTATTCTATATTATTATTATTATTATTATTATTATTATTATTATTAATTTATTATTATCCCAACTTCTTTGTATTTTCTATCTATTTATTCAAATCCTAACATAATCATCTTATTTATCCCTAAATTAGTTTACTATGTGATTGACATGAATGAATTAGGCCGATCTCTAGCCGACTCGCGATCCTATTAATATATATAATGTTATGAATAACTAAATAATATATGTTATGTTATATATAAAATTATTACTGAGAAAAAAATAATTTGAATATATAAAAATTAACTAGTTACAAAAAATAAATAGTAAACGAGCCCAAGCTGAGCTCGGGTTTGAGAAAGTACTCACAAGCCGAGCTCGACCTTTAGAAATAAAGATCTAAATGACCTTGAGCTTTGTGTAAGTTAAGCGAGCCGAAGCTTGGGCTCGGCTCGTTTGCACCCCTGAGTAGTTGCTTCAGCAGGAGCTTGTTGATAAGTCAATAATGATTTAATTGTTGTAGTCACAGGTTTAGCATCAAAGGCCGCGATTATCCTGCAATTTTACCTGTAGAGAATAAGAAAGTCACAGGGAGGGTATGTTCATCATTCACTTCATATGCTCTCATTTCCATTCTTAAGCCCGGCAGCTTGGGCTGGGTCAAAACGGGTCGTTTTTATCAATATGGTTGCGTGAACGTAGTACCAAGAAGGGTCCATTCTTATCTACTATGTTCATGCAACTTACGTCCTATGGGTGGGTCTGATTTAGTGATTTTTTTAGTTTACTATATGGAAGTCATTAGCAGAATTCAACAAATACAAGCATATTTCTGTGGTTGTGATTGCCAAAATTTTTACGCAAAGATCGGTCTGACAAAATTGAGTCAGTTTGATATATGGATGTCTTATGTTTTTTAAAACTTATACTCTGCCCCTTTCCAGTGTTGAAGTTGTTGAATTCTGCTAGTTTATGGGTATCGAAAGATTAATATTAAGAATCATTTAGTATAGGTTATAAAACACGGTATGTGGCAAAACATGATTGATATGTGCATGATAATATAAGACCATAAATGCTTATAAACGGCGCATACACGTATATACCAATTATCTAAATCGCCAAAAGTTTTGCGCAGGTTCTTATGAGGCTTTCTGCTACAGAATTAGATATCTTGGACATGTATGAAGATGAAGAGTATGACAAGCGGGTTGTTGATGTTTCTTTGCTGGTATGATTTTGTAAAAAAGTAAATAAATAACAATTTGAAAGGTTAAATGACATTCTGCAGAGTTGTATGTGTTCAAAGTTTAGGAAGATTTTACCCATCTTTCGATGCAGGAAATTGGTTTTAAAATCATTTACTTTTATATCAACAAATTGCAAGATAGATGATTCTAGTCTTTGTGCAGGATGCCTCTAAGGTCTTACAAGCCTATACATATGTTTGGGGCAATAGTACCCATCCTGATTTATACGGAGAATGGGATTTTGAGGTTGGCTTGTTGCAGATATCGTATTATTTAGGATCCTATCGCACTCTTTTCTCTCGTATATAAATCTTCCTGCATGTCGGTTTATTGATAGGAGTTTAAAGTGTCAAAGTTGAAAGGTTATTTGGCAATGACCAAGAACTATGTTAAAGAACTGGAGGACCCCGCAACCTTGCTACCTTGAATCATCACTCATCAGTACTGCTGTTTATAGACAATAATATTATATTCTTTGGAAATCTTGATTCAGTTCATGTGTTTCTTACATCCATACACCATCACAAAATGTTTTTCAGACAAATATTATGTTTTATTGACTAATGAACTATATGATTCTATATTGTTAAAAATAAACATGGTTGCTTGATTAATAAATTTATGATCATGCTGTAAATTTGGTTGCTTAATGAATTTATTTCAGACAATGACACAGAAAATGGATTAAATTTGCATAAATGAACAATGACACATTGTGTAATTTGTTGGCAACTAGAAGGCTGAATATTTGGGTATAATGGGTGGTGTGTATCCATCCTCATATTCTCCCTTTAAACCTTTATCCTCTGTTTCTTAAGGAACAAAAATGGTGTTTTTGAGTAGTATCAAGCTGCCACTGACACCTCTTATCTCTTTGAAATCCAGCAGGATTTCAAAGCCTGCACATTGCACATCTATTCAACTGCAGGTATTTTTGTGTAACAATTGCTTGAAACTTTGTCTTTTTGGTTTGTTAGAAACCGAGGCTGAAGATGATAATGTTTTATTTAGGCTATAACAGCAGATGCTGGGATTGAATGCCAGCCTTGTGAGGGGAGAGGATGGTTGGTTTGTGATTTCTGTAAAGGTCAAAAGACACATGTAAAATCGGAAACCAATCGCATCTATCGTAGATGTCCATCTTGCAGAGCTGTAAGTAACGTCGTTTTTTCTATGTAAAACGTGTTACATATTATAATCGGGCATCTGAATACTCAATATCCATAGTTTGTTAAAACTTATTATTGGGACTCTCAAGTCTCGGTTACATTTTTTTTTTACTATTTTAATCTTTATATTTAACTGCTAAGAAAAATAGAGAGAAAGGTAAATAAAGATAAAAAAAAAAAAAGAATTTGCGGGTAAGGTTTGGATAAACGAACCTGGTATCACCTAATGCCATACCCATCCAATTCTCTGTCCTGAATGCTTTGGGTTTGCCCATGGGGCTCGGGTCGGGCTCGTTTGCCATTCCTGTTGGTGTTGATCAACTTATTATAAGCTGCCTTTAATGTTGTATCTTTGATTCACTTATGTCAGGTTGGGTATGTGTTGTGTCCCAAGTGCAAGGTTTTCAAATGCGTTACTTTTCCTGACCAAAGTGATGTTGAAAGCTGAAGGCTTTTCGGCTTAAAGTTCAACCCCCCTGTGTTAATGGTGTCACGGGCGACTTGAAGCCTACTTGTTTTCATTGTTGATATTGGCTTTCTTTTATCTTTCAAGATGATTGAAGGGGTGTTAAGAATTGATTGTATCCTTTCGTAGCAAAACAAATCACACAATCTTACGATTCGATTACTATTATTTTAAAACTAGTATTTTGACCCCCCTGCGCTGCCCCGGGGGGGGGGGGGGGGTAGGGTTAAAATCGTAGCCGAAGCTCAGATTTCGGTGATCGAATAGTTAATCAACCTTCTTGAGTCTAATCATCATAGCTTCTAAAAATGACACAAACCCAAAGTTAAAAGATCCAACAATATGATGTCTACTCCCATACGATGTTGTTGGATGACTTGGATATACAAAACTTGCTGAAAAGTACTTGCAAAACAACTCATTAAACTTTTCAATAGCAAACCGAATCAGCCAAAAACCATGCCCTGTTAAAAATAAACTGAAAATATGATTATACCCTCCTTTTTCTCGAATAAAACTTACCCGTCTTGGCCTTTGGGGTAGTAGAATGGTAGGTGAGCTTGAAAAAAAAACGAAAGAACAGTGATTGACACACAAATGAGAACACCTTATTTAGTATATCAAGCAAACATCATAAACCCGCCATGGCGGCATAATAACAGGTTGCCATGTGAAAATAAAAACTATACCTTTCACATCACCTGTTAAATAACCGACGAAGATGCGAATCATTTCAAGTTTAGATATTTTTTATTTATCATCATAGGCTAAAAAATAATAAACCATAATCATTATTTATGGCTGGTAACAACACCACCCGTAACAGTTTGAAACAAAAAAAATCTGTTTATAAAGTGTGAACCTGAATGTGTCCAGAGTTTATACTCAGAATTACAATAATCTGAACTGTATCACCGGCAAAGTTCAATATCTATTTGTTGTAACCTGAAATTAGTCAATACAAACAGAATTCTTACTTATTACTATTGGCTCGTTAACTACTATCAAATATATCTTGAAATCACTACCTTCAAGATAATTCTTTATAGTAATTAATATTAATAGTTGAACAAACGCTTTTCTCTCACGACCAACAAAGAAAACTCTTATTAATAGAGAATCAACAAATAATTAATCCAAAACACCACTAAGTATACACCAAAAGGAACATCACTAACCACTCATGTAACTTCTATTAAGTAAATTCAATACAAACAGAAGCTCACAAAGATGTCTCAGATACAGACTTTAGTAAGAGTGGGCAGTAAGCCACAAAATGTGGTACCAAATGATGACGACTAATTCACAAAACGAGGTACCAAAGCTCACCTAAATTAACTTATTTTATAGCCACTGCCATTGAGTTTACTTGAAACATAGGTATTATGTGAAGCAACTCTGAAGAAACACTAACCGGACCCCGGGCAGATTACGGATAACCTGGGGGTTAGATAGATGTTTCCCACGAGGGGTTAGACCCAGAGAAGATGGTTCTTCTGATAACCTGCAAAACAGACACCGTGAGCTTGTCACTGAGAAGGGGGGGTTCCTCCTTGTGACCACCCTCCGGCGTGAGAATCAGACTAGATTGCTCTTTAAATATAAATGTATATTAAGAGATTGCTAGAGCAGATATCAGGTATAATATGATGATACAGGATAAGATGAGATGGTCATACCATTTGTGGTATTTATAGCCGAAGGTAGGTTTCCAAGGAGGTGTGGCCGGCTGCAACAGTATTCCTGTTCCACCAACAGTGGCCTACGCACGTGCCCTGCTGGTAGTTGGTGGGTAGGCAGCGGCTGATAGTGACCAGGCCTGCTGTGTACTATTCCTTTTCCACCAACTGCCGGCTATGCACGTGGTATGACAGGAGTTGGTGAGTAGGCAGCGGCTAATAGTGACATACAGTGCAGGAGCATGCTGCTCGCCATACTGTTGTCAATAAGCTGTCGTATCTTTAGTCAGATCTTTTGCCCATACCTCGTCAGGTACAGTACAGAAGATCTTCCTGTATCGTACGGACTGGCTTATGGGCGGGAGTATTCCCCCTCCCGCCTTTGTGCGGGATTGTTCCCGGCTTTGCTCATTCCTTCAGGTGACACTGATTGAGAGCTAAGTGCCTTGTGCGTGTAGCCTTGCTGCGCGGGTGGCCTTCCCTGATGGCTTGTATCCGAAGCTGCGGGAACAGGCGGAGTCCTTCACCATCGGGAGGCATTTCCTGCGGGAACAGCTTGCGTACTGCGCGTAAGGACGTCACGTCTCTGAGCATGGTTGGTCCTGCGGATCCAGTTGGTTTCTGCGCAGACGTCCCTCTTCAAGGTGAGTCTTGCGGGTCCAACTGGGCTTTGCTGGGACCTACCTCTTCAAGTCCCCCCAATCCAATGTTCTTCTCATGAGTGTTTAATAAAGTGAGGTGAACTTTTGGACTTAAGCAAAGGGTTTTGAAAAGGGTTTTTTAAGGTTTTCCATGGGGATTCCTCCCGCGGAAGTCCTTGTCACTTGCAGAAATTCCCGAGTTTCCTGCTTGATCTTTGGGTATGATGCGGGTAGGCTGTAACCTCCTCGCAAGTCAGGAGCGTTGAGTCCCACTTGTGGATTCTCCGTGAGGTTTTGGTAGTTTTAAACATAGTGATCAATTATGTTAAAACCACCAATTCCGTCCTGGAGCTTCAAACAACGTAATTCTCGACGTTCCCGCTATGCGGGGATGTTATTTCCGTTTCCGCAAGCATTGCCCAGAAGATCCTTCTTGGTTTCAATTCCCAACGGAGCGCTAGGTATGTGAAGGGTTTTGCCTTAACACTGTACCCGCGCTCGTCTTACGGTTACTTTACTTCCAAGGTATTCCTGGCGTCAATTCCCTGCGGATGCTAGGTATGTGAAGGGTTTTGCCTTTACACTGTACCCGCATCCGTCTTACGGTTACTTGTTTGCCAAGGTTTTCTTGGCTTCAATTCCCTGCGGGTGCTAGGTATGTGAAGGGTTTTGCCTTAACACTGTACCCGCATCCGTCTTACGGTTACTTGGTTGCCAAGTTAAGGGGTATTTTCCCGCTTACTTTTTGATCTTTTTGAATTTTGAATTTTGAAATTCGAAGAGTTGGTGGAAAGATAAGAACAGTCCAAACATCTGAAACGTCGTGCGACGGTTTCTTATGACTGTGTCAGGACGTGCAGGAAGTTATGGTGACGTGACAGTACATGGTCATTCCAGACGCTTTTTCAGGCGCGTGGGCGCGATTTTTCGGGCGCGTGGCCGCGAAATTAATGGTATGCATCCTGTCAATAGCTGTTGCCAGCTTGCTTTTTGCCACGTGTCATAGTTTCATTGCACCTTCGTTTTCTCTCTCTTCCGCATTAATTTCATCGCATTAATTGCGATTAGTATATAAAGGGGGAGAGGGTTCTCTGTAATCCACACTTTCACTCTTCTCTTCATCTTCTAAGCGATTTCAGGCGAATACTCACCTTTTCAGGCAAGCATTCTCCCGAAATCGTTTTCTTCTTCTTTTACAAGATGTCTCGTGATCTCGAATCTACAGCTGATGACAAGAGTACTGCTGGCGAGTGCCAGTGTGCTCTGCCTGGCGATCTGTATCGGTACGTCGTCAGGAAGTTCATGCTCGAGTCTCTCGAGCCTGAGTTTCCTGAACCCCATCAGACGGTGTACGATGCCCCCAGAGGCAAGATCGGGGTTTATGCTGCATTCTTTGTTTATGGGAATCTTAGGTTCCCATTGACAAAGTTTGTTTACCGTGTCCTTTGTGGGGCACGGTGTTCATTTGACCGAGTTGCACCCCATGGCGATCGCCAAGATTCGCCACTTCGAGTGGGTGTGCCGGATTCTGGGCATTGAGCCCTATGTTGACCGCCTGATGACCTTCTACACTTGGAGGTGCATCCAGGGGTGGTATACATTGATAACCCGGATAAAGGGTTTGAAGATTTGCGCAACGGAGCGCAGTCTTCGCGCGTGGAAGCGAGAGTTCTTCTTCATCTCTGCCCGTGCCATCCCCCTTGCCATGAAGTTCAAAAATGGGCAAGCACTTCCTAGCCTTCACGCCTCCAACTACGAGGAGACGGAATGGTTTTCGAAGATTTCCCGGGTCCAATCTCCGGTTTACCAGTTTGCGGAGTCCGGGATGGTGATGCTCGGGATGAGCCGGGTGTGGAAGGAGGCGGATGCGCAAAAGGTCCCAATCGTCCTCGAATACGGTTCGAACTCTGTTCCTTACGGTATGCTTTGTTTCCTTTTTTTAATTTTGAATTTCTTCTAACTTCTTTCCTGTTTATTTCAGAGGGGAACGACTTGCAGTCGCTCCTGAACCCGCGGGAGGCTGACGGTCCCGCTCAGATGGGTACTCGCGCTCTAGACGAGAACGAGTTGCCCATCCTAGAACAAACTGCGGATCGGTTCGTGGAGGTCTACCCGCTAGGCCACGAGATCCTGAGCGCCAGACGGCCAGGTAAGGCGCTATTCAACCCTCGACCCCTCAATGTTGAAACCTCTGCTGGAATTCCTCTAATCGTATGTTCTGATGAGGAATCCGCAGATGGTCCTCCGTTGGCTGCCGGCGGGAAGGGGAAGGAGTGCAGAGTACAACTTCCTTTAGCTTTTATCTTCATAGTTTAATATCGTTTAACACTTATCTTCTTCACGCAGGCGTGGATGTTAACGCATTCCAGGGTGGAGTGCAGAGTACCTCTCCGCCAATGACGGTAGGCTTGGTCAGCCTACCTGTGGCGTCGACCCAGGCGCCTGCACCTGCTTCCGCTGGTTCAGTTGCTCACTCCTTTGAGCCGACTGTTCCAGCTGAGATGACGTCACCAGCCGGCTGTGAGTGCAATTTTTACAGCATCTTTCACCGAGCCGGCGGTTACTATTGCTGCGGATTCCGCGGCGGCGACCGCGGCGGCTGCTACCATGCCCCCGTCATCGGCAACGACGGCCGATCCATCAGGTACGCATGGGGCTTCTCGCCAATCTCTGCCACCTTCCCATCTGCCTGACCTCTTGGATGGATTTCCCTTGGGTTCAGGTGAAGGGTTCGGCGGCTATCGGCCTGTTATTGACCCTACAGGTGCGTAGGGTTCTTTTGGCCCATTTTATATATATATATATATATATATATATATATTTGTTTTTATCATCTTTTCCTAACTGCTTTATGTTTTTTGCAGTGTCGGATTCCAATGAAGTGTATGTTCCACGATGGAACATTCGCCGAGGAACAACCCTTCGCACCCCTGTGGAGTGCGTGGAATGGGCTCGTCACGCTGCTCCCAGTGGTGCGTTGGGGGAAGCCATGGCTAGCTACCAGGAGGGTAGGCTAACCAATGAGCTTCGGGTTCTCCTAGCCCGGATGCAGCCGTGCGTCGAGCTGCTTTGTCGTGAAAACGACAAGTTAAAAGCAGCTCGCCTTAAAGAAGTGGCTCAGGCGCGGGCTGTCCGGGAGGAGAACCAATGGCTTTCCGCAGTGGCTGCGGAAAAGGAGAAGGCCTTTAAGGCCCTCGAGGTTGAAGTTCAGGCTCGACTCGAGGCCCGTTCCAAGGCTGCCCAAGCTGTTAATGAACAGCTTCGGCTGGCTAAGGAAACTGCGAGGAACGCAACCGAGAGGGCCACCAAGGCTGAAGCTGTTGCTGAGCCTCTACGCATGGAGAATGAAGAGTTTAAAGCCAAATTAGAGGCTCTCCAGCAGGCTCATGATGCCTTGGCGATGAAAGACGCCAAAAAGCTCCAGGAGATCTTGGACCAGAGGGGGGTGCTTGACCATACTGAGCGGAAGCTAAAGGGCGTCGAAGAGGCTGCGGCTAAAGAAGTGTTGCTTGCCAACCTTAACAAGAGTGAAGCCGAACGCGCCCGTAACGAAGCTCAAGCTGCCCTCCAAGAAGCTCTGGGTGCCAAGGAATGGCTTCTTCGAGAAGCGTTGTCTCAGGTATGTTTTCATGTCTTTACGCTTTTCTTTGTAAATAGAAAAGGTTCTGATACTTGTATTTTTTCTTTGTAGGTTGTGCATCGGGTCTTCTCAGAGACCTCTTATGATGATGCTATGAGCGCAGCCCTCAACGCTTCTCACGAGGATGGGGAAAAGGCCGGCTTCCTGCTTGGTCTAGGGTTCGTTGAGAAAGGCATCCCGCCTTCCAACTTCCCTTTGTACAATGTTGATACTGAAGCTGTTTACGACCAAGCAGTGAATCAGTACGCCGCCTTCCCGCATCCGGTGGTGGAGATGGTAAATCAAGTTGCTGCTGCTGATGATGGGTTAGCTATCCTTAAAGCTTTCCTTGAACTGCCACGATCTACTGATGGTGCTGGTCCAAGTGGAAGTGGCCCTGAAGCCTGATCCTGAAGATCCCTTCCCACTGCTAGGATAGATTTAGCCTGTATAGATTTATTTTCTTGTAGGCGGGTAGTTACCCGGCCATTCTTGTATTGAATATTTATGAAATATAAATCTTTGTGCGGGTAAGACCGCTACTTTCTCTGGATTCCTTGCTTTATAAACGTTATATGACTTGCATACTTTAGTTTAAATTAGCAATTTTCCAAGTGTAGAATAAGTTAACCTTTGAACGTGGTAGATAATAGGTTGAAGTTTTGCTTCCTCTTTCTTGATTGTGCGGGTAGGACCGTCACTTGCACTTAGTAGGATGGCTAAACTTTACCTACGTCTGATCTGCGTGTAGGTTTTCCTCATCTTTTCTGAGGATAAGTTAACCTTTGAACGTGGTAGATAATAGGTGTGAAGTTTTGCTTCCTCTTTCGTGATTGTGCGGGTAGGACCGTCACTTGCACTTTGTAGGATGGCTAAACTTTACCTACGTCTGACCTGCGTGTAGGTTTTCCTCATCCTTTTTTGAAATTTCTAAGTGTTTAGGATAGGTTAACCTTTGAACGTGGTAGATAGTAGGTTGAAATTTTGCTTCCTCTTTCGTGATTGTGCGGGTAGGACCGTCACTTGCACTTAGTAGGATGGCTAAACTTTAACCTATATCCGACCTGCGTGTAGGTTTTCCTCATCCTTTTGTTAGAAATTCTGGTTTGAATAACCGTTCGACGCGCGGTTGTTAATAGGTTAGTGTTCAGTATCCTCTCATGATTCATGCGGATAAACCGGCACTTTCATTTAGTCGGATAACTGAACTTTTCCCCTTTAACTGACCTGCGTGAAGGTTTGTCGTTTTCTGGGTTTATGCGGGTTTTGCCGCCTTCCCCATGCAACGACTTTCCACGTAATTATGCGGTGAAAACCGGCATATTAGTGTTGAATAAATTAACCGTTCGACGCGCGGTTGTTAATAGGTTATTGTTCAGTTTCCTCTTATCATGATTCATGCGGATAGACCTGCACTTTCATTTATTGGGATGACTGAACTTTTCCCCTTCAACTGACCTGCGTGAAGGTTTGCCGTTTTTTGGGTTTATGCGGGTTTTACCGCCTTCCCCATGCAACGACTTTTCACGTAATTATGCGGTGAAAACCGGCATATCCGTGTTGATAGTTCATAAAAGTATAAATGTAAAATCATCAGCGTCGATGTTTTAAGGAGAATCATTTCCATTAGAAGTGGCTCTTGGCATTTTCTTTACAAATTTGGAATTGATTTACATGCAAACTGTGTAAATGAGCTCCCTTCCATGTTGTTGGGATGGGAGTGCCATCGAGCCGATACGCACCTGGTTCGGGATCTCGTTCTTTACGCAGCATGTAGTCTCCACATTGAAGCTGGAATTTTATTCGTGTTTTCCCCAGCTGGGGTTCTACACGCATCAACCTGCTCAGCGTTCATTGCGCCACGAGGTGCGCGAGCGTCTCATCTCTGACGAATGCTTCGACCATGTCCTTTACGTCTATGCATTCTTCGGTGTTGTGGCCTTTTGTCCTGTGAAAGTCACAGTATTTGCTCCGATCAGCATTGTGACGATGTCGGATTATTGGAGGCTTTGGCCATGGGAGCTTCTCAGTGGCGAATATCTCGGTGACGCTTTTGGTGAGCGGCGTCCATCTGGAGTTCTGGTTCGACTGTACGTTATCCCTTCCACCTAGCCAATGCTGCAAGCCGGATGAGGTGTCAAAGTTTACCCTTGACTGCCAAATGCCTAGCTTCCGCTTTTTGTTTAATCGGGCGGCAAGGACGTTGTCTTCCCTTGTTTTCTGGGTGTAGAGGTTTGTGCTATGAGGGAGATCTCTACCCAGTTGCTTCTCCGTTTCCGCAAAGCGTTTAGCTGCTGTCATGATGGCATCCCATGTGGATGGCATGCCATCTTTACCCGTTAAGGTGCGGATGAGCTCCGGGTCGTTCGCGCCCTGGATGAAAGCAGCGCGAACAAGATCTTCGCTAATGTTGCCCAGACTTAGCTTCCTCGAGTTGAAGCGAGTGATAAAGTCTAGCAAAGATTCATCTTCCTCTCGAATGCATTTGAGGATTGTCCATTGTTCCTCGGTATACTTTCTTTGCTGGCTGAAGTGTTGGCTAAACTTCTGTTGGAAGTCTGCCCAGTCGTAGATGTGGTTGACCGGTAGACGATCGAACCACGCTCTAGCAGCCCCAACAAGCGTCATTTGGAACATATAACACCACGTAGGTTCCGTCCAACTACTGACGGTTGCCCCCGCTATGAACCTGTTCAAATGATCGTCTGGATCAGATATACCATCATATGTGCCTATGCTGGACATTTGTTTGGCACTTTTTGGGGAAATTGCTTCCGCAATGTCCCTTGCAAATTTGGACGTTCCCGCATTTGCAACGTTTGGTCTGAATGTTTTGGAGAAGTCTCGTGGACTTCCACCTGTGTTTTTTGGTTTGAAGGCTTCTCCAAAATGCCTTCTCGGTTGGGAGTCCGTTTCCTTACGCTTCCCTTTCGCCCTATGGCGAGGGTTCGCGTCGGAGTCGGATTCCTCCGAGTCATCGTCCGAGTATTCTTCGAATTCGTCGGCCTGTTGGACGGAACGCAAGCGTTCGTCCAACTCAGCTTGGAATTCCTTTTGACGTGCCTCCGCTCATGCCTTAACTTCATCGAGAGTTTGGCGGTGGAGTCTTGTTCGTTTCTCTAACTGGGTATCGGTGAATCCCAGTGAGCAATTATTTACTGCACTTGCCCCAGCTTGGGTAGCTGGGGTAGTGTTCGTATAATTTACTTCACTTGCCCCGGCTTGGGTAACCGGGGTAGTGTTTGTAAAGACTGTGTAGCCGGTATTCCCCCCAGTAGCTGGGGTTGTGGTTACCGGAATTTCTTTAACCATCTTTCTAGTAGTTTGAAAAAACTGGAGAAAAATGAAGTTCTAGCTTTATGCACGGATGGCGCCAATGAAGAAACACTAACCGGACCCCGGGCAGATTACGGATAACCTGGGGGTTAGATAGATGTTTCCCACGAGGGGTTAGACCCAGAGAAGATGGTTCTTCTGATAACCTGCAAAACAGACACCGTGAGCTTGTCACTGAGAAGGGGGGGTTCCTCCTTGTGACCACCCTCCGGCGTGAGAATCAGACTAGATTGCTCTTTAAATATAAATGTATATTAAGAGATTGCTAGAGCAGATATCAGGTATAATATGATGATACAGGATAAGATGAGATGGTCATACCATTTGTGGTATTTATAGCCGAAGGTAGGTTTCCAAGGAGGTGTGGCCGGCTGCAACAGTATTCCTGTTCCACCAACAGTGGCCTACGCACGTGCCCTGCTGGTAGTTGGTGGGTAGGCAGCGGCTGATAGTGACCAGGCCTGCTGTGTACTATTCCTTTTCCACCAACTGCCGGCTATGCACGTGGTATGACAGGAGTTGGTGAGTAGGCAGCGGCTAATAGTGACATACAGTGCAGGAGCATGCTGCTCGCCATACTGTTGTCAATAAGCTGTCGTATCTTTAGTCAGATCTTTTGCCCATACCTCGTCAGGTACAGTACAGAAGATCTTCCTGTATCGTACGGACTGGCTTATGGGCGGGAGTATTCCCCCTCCCGCCTTTGTGCGGGATTGTTCCCGGCTTTGCTCATTCCTTCAGGTGACACTGATTGAGAGCTAAGTGCCTTGTGCGTGTAGCCTTGCTGCGCGGGTGGCCTTCCCTGATGGCTTGTATCCGAAGCTGCGGGAACAGGCGGAGTCCTTCACCATCGGGAGGCATTTCCTGCGGGAACAGCTTGCGTACTGCGCGTAAGGACGTCACGTCTCTGAGCATGGTTGGTCCTGCGGATCCAGTTGGTTTCTGCGCAGACGTCCCTCTTCAAGGTGAGTCTTGCGGGTCCAACTGGGCTCTGCTGGGACCTACCTCTTCAAACTCCTTCAAATCAAGCTAGCCTAAAGCCTAACTTTGTTATGGTAAGATAATAGTTGCACATAATAATGTCGAAATAAATTATAAGCATTTCATCAAACACCTTATGAGCACTCTTAAAATAACATAAATACATTATTTCATTTTCAAATTAGATATGAACAGATTAAGTTCATCAAGATTACCTTTTCATTGGATTTGAGTGTTCATTTACTGGAGACACCTGCAATATTCCTAAAACACATTTTGGTTAACATTCAATAGCATTTCAAAATCATCTGTGAAAACACTAAAGCATGATGCTTACCTTAGCGTCCACAACTGGAATGACCCGGCGATTAATCTTGCCCTGCTATCTGTATTGAACACAAATAGGAATCTAATTAATCATAGTCTGGAAGTCCTAAGAATCTTACGTTGAGATAATGGATGCACGATTCATTGATTCTAACGGTGTTGCTATTGAGTGATTCAACCAAAAAGGCTTCACCGACATTTGATATTTGAATTGCCCTCGACAATTGAAGAACTTGCGATGAAACTGGGAGGACAATTGATTCAATGTAGGAGATGGTTGTTCACCTTATCTAAAATCCTAGATATAGAAGAAACCGTCGATGGGAAACACATAGCAACGGGTCACAGGCTTTATGGTTGTGACTAAGCACTTATATAATGTTACCGAGTTTAATTTAACGAGAGAGAGAAAAGATTTGAAGAAAAATAAACAAAATTGGTGTTTCAGAAGGTTTTTTTTTAATGAAAAGAAAAGGAAAGAAGAGAGATGAGGAGATGAAGTTTTTAGTGTATTTATATTTCTTTTCAAATTGGAAAGATATGGAGAGAAGAGATGAAGGCCAGGTTTTTAAAATATTTAATATCCTTTCTTTTTTTCTTCTTTTCATTAAACTCGGGAACACATAAAATATTTAATATTCTTTTCTTTTCTCTTCTTTTCATTAAACTCGGAAACACGATATCATTTTCTTTTCTTTTCTATCCTCATTCCTCTTCTTTTCTCATCTCTCATTAAATTAAACTCAGGAACACAGCGTTAACGATGAGATAGAATACACAGGAGAAACTTACAAGGGCAAACGCACATGATACAATCCTAGGAGCATAAGAAAGTTTGGAATTATATTATACTAGAATTTTGAACCCCTGCGTTGCGGGGGCGGTCGATTTGAATGTTATTCAGGGTTTGTGACAAAGCAAACAAACCCGTGAACATTCAAAAGTGCTAACACGACTTAAAACATAATGTAACGAAGAATTTTATAATCAAACTTAAAAATTAATCGACATGTGGTCTAGAGTACTCGAGATATGAAAAATAACATATGTAAAATTAATCGACATATGAACACCCGGGAGTTACGGAAGCGAGTAGACGTGAATTGGGCTAGTTTCGGTTACATTTGTTACTGTACCGAAACTAAAACAAAAACACCGGTCGGTAATGTCGGGCGTTATGATTGGGAGTAGACGTGAATTGGCCGGGCGTTACGGAGGCAAGTAGACGTGAATCAGGCCGGTTTCGGTTACGTTTGTTACTGTACCAAAACTAAAACAAAAAACACTTGTCGGTATTACCGGGCGTTATGACGGCGAGTAGACGTGAATTGGGTCGGTCCCTGTTACCGGAACTAAAAGTAAAATAATCATTATATAAAGATCAACGTTAATACATGTTTCATTTAAGTTGATGAGTCTTTATTTTTATATTTAAAATTGAATAAAAGTAATAGTACATGAACACAAATGGTCAAAACTCAAAAAGGATTTATTGGAAGCAGGTGTAAAGCATTCAGCAAGTAGCAATTAAGATGGATACTACATCAACAACATGCTGTACAATCTATAATGCACGTAAACCTTTCAAATTGTTATATAAAAATATATATATAATGCCATTCAACATGCCGTCTTATCGATTCCTGGTCAGAAAAATATAAAGAATATATTAATTTGAAAGTGTTATAAACATATGTTGTTATGCAAGTTATATTTAAATACTAAAATGACAAACATATTTTTTTTATAAAAGGAAAGAGATAATAAAGAAACTTATTAAAATAAAAAAGATTAAATAAAGCTAGTTAATACATATAGAATTAAAACATCAATTTTTCCCAGAGTTTTTGGGTTCAAATTCTGGTTCTTGTGACTTAATAGCTTGTATGTTAGTATTGGATTCCAAAGGCCCTAAGGTTTCGTCGGATTGATTATAGCACACACTAATGGATGCGTTCATGATGCTATACAAAGAAAACCGTGATGATTCTATTAGCTATCACATCTGACCAACGAAATCTTCTTTGAATTTACACATACATAAATTCTTGCATTAATAAAAACGAAATCGTGAGATTGTATGATGAATATTCCATAAAATTACAATGTCAAGGTAATTAATCATCTTGGTATATTATAATGGTTAACTTCAACTTCAATGTCTAAGTATCTTCTTATTTATATAACTAAAGTCAATGCCTCATGAAAGATTAATCACTAATATATTTTTTGCTCTTATGGATCCACCCAAAATATTGATCATCTAAACACCATGAATATAAGGTTCTACTACAACCAAATCCTTGGTCGCCGCTAGGCATGCTGGTAATTTTAGTGCTATCGACATGTATTTTAGTATATTGGATTAACTTGTTGATGGAGGAAATAACGTTAGAGATTAAACGAGTTAGGTGACGCATGAGTGCGGGCTTGTATAGCAATAATGCTATTAGGTTTTATATTTGGACTTAAGTGTAATGATAAATAGGCTTTTAATTTATTTGGGCTTATAAGGGAATTGGATTCGGATTGTATTAATATATGTTTTTCATTCCCTGGATAAGCTATATCTGTCGAATGCACAGAACAGAGAAGACGGTTACTACTCTCTGGTTCTTCATCATCACATAGAATCATCAAAATCCAATTCCATCTACATAAAAATCTCTGTCTTACCCGATAAATCATTGCGTGTAACTCGTAAATGAGTTTATCTGAAAGTGATTCACGATTCAGAGATTAATCCAGACAATTGTTCAAGAAACAAAGATTGAAATCAAGATTACAGGTTTGCAATGATCGAATTAATCATCCAGTTACGCTTACAAGAAGGCATGCACATAAGGCTTCTTGCAATGAATTAAAAGACCAATAAATCATGTTTTAGATTACTCTTAGAAGTGCATAAAAATAACTTACTGATAGATATTACGCTTTACACAACATATCACGACATGACATGGTATAATATAATACAATATTACGTAATACTTGCATGAACGAATGTTTGCGTTAGAAGCAGCCTCTCAATGTTGTATACAATAATGAAGTTGCATATGTGCCATGAACTCTTTTGTACACGAGGTTACAATGGTGTCAAACAGACAAACACCATAAACATGATTTATCATGTTCGATCTTAATGGCATGTCATGTGTGAATTTAACCTATAAAATGAAGGATATCTAGAGTTTAATGAGATTGTGTATGACTTAGCCAACAAACACATTTATGAAAATGCTAATGTTCTATTGACTATATTGAAATTTTAATCCGAGGTGCAACATATCTTGGCTTAATGGTACTAGGGGCACAACTCAAAGCACTCAATTGACAACCAAATCGGGGCATTCACCTATTTTTATTTTATTTAGTTTATTATTTTTTAAAACCAAATCCATGAAAAAGCACCCAAATTGGTATAGGCACTTATGGATAAGTACCCAAATTCTTTTTTTTTCCCATAATTTAAACGAACACTAAATTACTTTTCTAAAAACACAAAAATAAGAAATTCCATTAATTCAAAATAATAATAAAAAAACTACATAAAAACAACTTTGACATTTTGATATCCATCCGATATAAAAGTGATAAAAAAATTTTCAGTAACTTTGAGTACCTTTTTGAAGCAAAAGATTAGAGCATTGAGGATTCGAGACGTGTTTTATGTTGACGATAATAAAATACATAAATAATGCTACAATTTTTTATTAGTAATTTTGAGTGTTGACGTTACACACAATATTTTAAAAACTGGTATTTTATTCGTATATGATTTGGTTAAAAAATGATACAACCGAGAGGTTCAACTGAGTTGAATAGTTTACCATATAATTCTCATATAAATACAAAAACTCAAAAAATTACTCCAAAAGTACATTAACAAAAATATTATATGAATTAAACATCATACATGAACAATGATCGAGTCAAATAGTAAGTTTGTACTTTGTAAACAAACTTAATCAATTTCAAGCATTTACTAAGTTTACCCGCTTCAAATTCATCCGCTAGCTTAAAAGTCATTTTTTAAAAAATATAGACCATAAAATATATTAAAAATCTCCTAGTTTAAAACCGGTATTTTTTTAATAAAACCGGCTATACGATGTTCTAACAAACTGTCAAAAATACCGAGCCCTATGCCTCTATATACCGGTTAGCTTACCAAAATCCAATATCGGTTTTCAAAAAATTATATATATTTGTTCTTGAAAAATAAATATTGTGGGGCCTACACTTAATAAATATTCAGGAACTGAACTGAGCCTCCGTGGCTGTGGCATGCAAATTGGTAAACCAAAACAAAAAAACCACCATTGAAACCGATGGAACACGAGACTCGATCTAAGGCGGCGCCTGATTGGACTGTCGAGGAATCCTTAATCCTAGTCAACGAGGTTGCCGCCACTGAGTCCGACTGCGGCGCCACGCTCCAGAAGTGGAAGATCATCGTCCAGAATTGCAATGCAATCGGAACCTGAACCAGTGCCGGAGGAAATGGGATTCGTTACTCTCCGATTACAAAGATATCAAACACTCCGGGTCAAAGAAAGCAAGTTTCAATTCCGAGTTGTTGGCCATCCAACGCTACGTTAGGGACTGCGAGGGCGGTTACGACACCGATGAGCCGCCTGCTGTTGTTCTACAATCCGGTAATTCGGGTTCAAGTTTTATCGGGTTAGGTTAATTGATGTAAACGTAAATAACTAAATAATAAACTAACATAATCGAAAAACACAATTCGTAAAGAAGTAAAATATATAAAAAAAAATTCCAATTTCTTGACATATTCGCTAATCATTAAATGTTATTGTGGTTGTATGAATGTTATTTCAGTGTTGTTTTGACTATTATTTAAAATTTTGACGTTAAATGACTTTTTTATTTAAATTTATGCTTATTTGAAGTTTCTGTTTTATTTTAGCAGTCTGTAGACGTTAAAAAACAAACAGTCTTCTTCTTGCAGATTGCAGCTTCTGCTACAAATGCCTGAAGATGTGGTCCGCAAACTATAAAAATTTTACATCTGAAAAAACAAATAACACCTAAAAGAAGTCCATAAATGTCTTCAATCTGCACGTCCTCCATAACTAATGTTATATTAAAAAGTCAAATAAAATAAGTATTAAAACTGTTAAATATAACATGAACAAACATTAAGAATAACAATAAAAAGAGTAAAGTGCCAAAATTATACTTAAGTCAAGGGTAATTTCGGATGACATTCACAAAATGACCAAACCTCATTAATGATTTTGACACTTTACTCTAATAAAAATACCTTTTGGGTTGACCTGAACCCAAAAATTAGAAACAGGAACTGACCCGATCACTACGATTTGGGTTTGGGTCAGTGTTTTTTCATGTTCAGGTTTTCTTTGGTTGGGTTTCGATTAAAAGGGACCGGCCTACTTTTGACATTAGGTTCGAAGAATCAAAGGTCCAAGATGACGATAACACCTCATAACCACACAGTAGAAGTGAAATCAAAGCCAGCAAGGCGTCTGAAAAGTGAGAATATTGAAATTGAGGAATGCAGTTCAGAGCAACAAGTAGACCATCACACAAATAGCTTAAATGAAAGTAAAAGGTTTGTCGAAATGAATCGGTTGGATCATGAGCAAAATATGGCTGAGAAACTGAGAGGAAATGCAGAAATGATTGAAGCAATAGTCAACAACAGCAATGGTGCAAATGATTTAACAAGGATCCATGGTGATAACATTATTATGTACCTAAGTAATCTTGCAGTCGCCCTTGATGAGCTTAGCAAATTGCAAACTGATTCAGTAATGTAGGCCTTTTTCTTTCTTTTTTAAACTTTTGTGACCCTAGTCTTCATGTTATGTACGAGTTGATTCATGTTATGTTTTATCTTTAATGCTTTAAACGGGCAAAGTAATAAAATTAGTTTAATGAAATGTATTCTCATAAAAGGATAACGTGCTTCAAGTCTTCAACATCATCCCGAATATCTAGAGGAACAAATCGTCATAGCAATATATACATTTACTATGAAGTATGAATGAAATATGAAAATCGGATTACTGGGACAATGAAGAAATTTGTGAAGTTTTCAAGGATCTGAGATGTATCCGCTTATCAAACCGATGATTAACACGATGCAAACAAATACAAAGGGGTAACCTTTCTTGCTTCTCCTAGCCTGCAAATAAGTAAACAATCTAAAAAGTAAACATAAATATAAAATTATATATAGTTTTAAAACAAGGATCTAAGACAAGGGATACAATGCACTCACCAATTCTAGCTTAAGTGTCTCTTTTGCTTCAATTATAAAGCTGTTCTGACAGGTTAAGCTAGATATTGTGGATTTAGCCTGCAAAAATATTTATAATCAGAATAGATTATCATTAAATGCAGTACTAAACAACTTACTTAGCACATGATTTTGTACATTTTTTGGACCGTGGGTCAAATGACTAAAATAGCCCCGGTAAACGACAGGATATGTAGAGAGAATCTAACCTCTTTCAGTTGATTTTCTAGTGCAGCTTCCTTTAATTTTAACTCCTTGAGTAGATTAAACAACCTCAACTTCCTTTCTGGATCCTCTTTCACAACTTTTACAGGGTCCGGTTTTGAATTTTCTAAAAGAGTCCCTTCATTCCCATCATGATCACCAGATGCCTTCGGGTCCTCTGTGGTCAAACCACCTTTGACTTCCCTGTTGTTATCAGTTTTCTGCAAGGAAAACAATGTTCACATTACAGAAAAACATATTCCCATCAAGATTATCAAAGCGAATGTCCAGTAAAGAGCAGAAATGTATCACTCACTGCAGGCGATGGGAGGGTATTCTCGTCTTTTTTCACCACATTCTCTTCTTTAGATGGTTCTTTCTCCAAAACTTTGTTTTCCACCACATTCTCTTCTTTAGTTGAAGATTCATTGGAAGGTTCTTTCTCCAACACTTTGTGTTTCACCACATCCTCCTTTTTAACTGAAGATTCATTAGATGGTTCTTTCTCCAACACTTCGTGTTGCACCACATCCTCTTTTTTAACCGAAGATTCATTAGATGATTCTTTCTCCAACACTTCGTGTTGCACCACATCCTCTTTTTTAACCGAAGATTCATTAGATGATTCTTTCTCCAACACTTCGTGTTTCACCACATCCTCTTTTTTAACGGAAGATTCATTATCCAACGCTTTGTGGGCCACCACGTTCTCTTCTTTAGCTGAAGATTCATTAGATGGTTCTTTCTCCAACACTTTGTTCTTATGTTCCTCTGATGGAGAATCTTCCTTGCCAACAAGAACAACCCTAAGCTTCTTCTCTTCAATATACTTACCACTCCCTTTAGCGAACTGCCAGTGCCAGGGGGGCAACAATGAGCATCAATAATAAAACTTTTAACTGAAAACCAAAATGCTTACCAATTCAAGCGTTACTTCTTCTTCTTTTGTCCCGGCATCAACAACTGTGCTCTGTATCAGGAATTTATCCTTGCAGTCCACCTCAGATGGAGGTGACCTTAGACCTTGCATAGTAACTGCAGCACAAGTACATTCAAGAAAGATCAAAGAATATAAAAAGAAGGATTAACGGTATAGGCGTGCAGTGCGTAACGATGAAAATAGTTACAAAAACATTTCGATGTAGAGTTAAGTCGTTTACATATACCTGTGAAGTCGCATGCTGACTTTGGGCTAATGATGCCTGAATTCGGTCTTACACAGAATCTCTTTGGTGATGTGGTCTTCACCTGCTTGATGAAAAATGTTGTACATGTGACCAAATTATAGCTAAAAAGCTTTGCATTGATGAAAAAAAGTTAATATGACAGATGGATGAATGAAGCAGGAGGCACCTTATAAGCAACATATTGATCATAAATATTGAAGAGGTGAACAGAAGATGTACTTTGTTTCTTCACTTCACCTGCAAAGAGAATGAGAAACCTGTTAAGTTCTTGAGTTATGATTTCTGTCCTCGGGTTGTTAGCCTGGTCACTCTATAGTCTGTATGGTTGCAAATTTCTCCATAACATGCTACACTCTATGAGTCAAGTTTTGTTTATGGCATTAGAGCCAAAATATATATGATAGAAGATTAAACCAATTTTAAAAATAGGATACAATAAGCAGCAACTGTGCGCATATTAGAACTACCAAAGGCGTTGTAGTCGGCTGCTTCAATAAATAATTAACAGAATATACAATTTCCTAAGATTTTTATGCCTCAGATATCAGAATCCTAAATCCCTTACCAATTCTACTTAATATATGCAAACTAACCTAACTCTAATGCGTATTCGTTGGCCCTGAGGAACTGTAAACGAACCGAACCGAACAACGCCTTGTTTAAGTTCGTCCGTTTACCTTTTATCGGACAAACGAATGGTTCATGAACAGCTAACCGATCGAAATTTCTTGTTCTGTTTGTTTGTTAAGGAAATGAACTTGTTTGTGAATGGTTCATGAATGCAAACGAACGAACACAAAAAAGGTTTTGTTTGATTTGGCTAACCGAGAATGATCAGTTTCAACGGCTTACTCCGGCTACCAAGTTTGTGTTAACATTTTTCATAACATTCATATTCAAATGTTAATCTAACATTTTTTATAGCATTCATATTCATACGTTAATCTGACATTTTTCTATAATATTCATAATACTCATACATATTTATGTTTTATAGTTAATAATTAAATCTACAAAATAAAATTAGAAAACTCATAAAAAAGTATTAAAACCTATAATGAAGAAACACATTATTGAACACTACCTCTGTTCGTGTTCGTTCATTTACTAAACAAACGAACGGTGCTCTAATAAGGGAACTAGATGCAAAAAAAGGCGAATTAAACACGTAAACGAACACATTATTAAATTGTGAATAGAATTCATGTGCTTACATACGAAGGTGATTGCGGTTGCATCGATTTGCAATAATCTTCCGCCCATGATAGTGGTTCCTTGTCCGCCAAAACACAAGTTCACCAGATTATTCATTGCACGCTAATACTGATCAGCTCACATAAACACATCATTACGCCACAAATTTCAAATCCAACTAATCAATCAATCAATCGCGATTAGATTACCAGTAATTTGTACGGAAAATTAGCGTGATTACCGATTAAGTGTTCGATTTGATTCGCCTTCGTCAATTCAATTCAATCTAATCTTCCACCATTTTCTCGTGTCGTCTCATCTGAATTATTATTATTATTATTATTACTATGTTGTTGGTGCATGGGCCTCTGTTTTTATGGTGCTAATTTGGTCCTCTGTTTTTATACTAATTACCGTTGTAGCCCCTGACCTTGTAACTAACCAATAATAATATTTTACGCTTTAAACTAAAGCAATCAACTTTTCTTGTTGGATACAAATTAGAAAGAGCACATGGAGTGGCATTTGTGATATCACTGGGGAAGTGCAAATCTCGGGACCACTCTACGTCCCCTTAGGTAGGACGAATAGGTTAAAAATTGAAATAAAATCGAGTTCTAACACTCGAATGGAATTGAGTTTTTCTTTTTTTTTTCTAGATAGATAATTTTAGACATATATGGAATTCATAAACATGGTTTTTTTTTTTTTTTTTTTTTTTTTTGTATTACGTGATTTGAAGTTTAAGTAAGTGAAGCATTTTAGTATTTAACATCTAGAATCGACGTTATAAATGTATAATCGTATGACAAATATCCTATGTGATATACACCAATGGGGGTCTACATACTTCACCTTGATCTGGCAAGGCGAGCAAGCCACGAACGTCACACCGAAAAGGTCCGTTAGTGGTTGTCGGTAATTTTCTTATCTATTGAATTGTACGAGTTCACAATACATTGTCTTTCTATTTTATTTTATTTTGTTCATTGAATTGTATAAGTTTACCATAGGTATTTCGAATGTACTTGTGTATAATAAACCTGTTATGAATTCACCCCCTTATTATAAAGAAAAAAGTTACCATATTTATAATTACATCTACAACTCTTCTTAACCTTTCTCTTTCAAATCTCATCCTATTCATTTCAATGCTGCTTACCATGAACCCATATTATTTTATATAAAGATATTTAATGGTTGTAAAAAAGATATTCAACCATCTCCGATGCATAATATATAAATACATACCACATCATCATCTACACGCATTCTCTCTCTTCCTTTCTTCTATCATTCTATCTAACAACATCACAAAAGCATGCACTTAGCCAAATCTTTTTCTACTTTCTCTCCCCGTCCTCTCTCCACCAACTCATTATCCTTGTCATAAATGTAACCTATATATGCATTAGACCATGTGTAGTGGATGGAGCCCCTATGGGAGCGTTTTGCGCCATGTGGCTCCATGTCACCACAGGGGTGTTTTACAACAAAGTGATGCAGTGGATGGAGCCCCTTTCACATCATTACATCATTATTATTTTATTATTATTTTTATATTAAAAAAACAAATAAAGCAACCAATCAGCTTCTCCCCATTCCAGCGCTTTGTGGGAAGCGCCCCCCACATCCAAATACCCCGTCGGGTGGTGTTCTTGATGCTTTGGGGGCTTGGGTGGGGAATGCGCCCCACTACGCATAGCCTTACAATGGGTTTGGCCTATAGAGTTTCACAAAATGCTAGAAATGACCGGCTGTTGCTGCCACTCACCATGCAAGTACTCACTTACAAAGCAAAACCACGAAACAATATTGACAACAACTAAACTCCAAACAACAACGTCAATGACAATGATTAAGAATGTATTGATTTGTTTTTATTTCCAAAATTGAAAAAAAAAAAAACGGTTTCATATGGTCTAGTTTCAATCCAATCTGATAATCACTAAATGTCGTCCCCCTTTCTCATTACATATATATTTACAAGTATCACAATATATTAAGAGAGAATATCTCAACATATTAATTATGAGATCCTATGAAATCATTTAAATACATAAGTGATATTATTTCTATTACAATCCCAACCAACCGCTCAGTCTAGTTCCATTCAAAACCAGATTAGATCCGAACAGGTTTGGATTAAAACCGGTTGTCAACTAAATATGAACCAAAATTGTATATTGCATGAAAATCGGGGATATAAAAAAAATAGAAGAAGACGACGATAGAAATCCATGTTAACCGCTCTTTTGTCTTTTCTGTCTTGATCACAAACACGATGATTCTGGTTCTAAATTTTTATTTTTGAATCTCCATCATCGTCTTCAAACCTTCTAATTCCTCAAGGTAATTGTGGTTGTCATGATGCGCATTTTCAATACTGTATCATTTTGATTTGGATAATATCTTCAAATTTAGATGAATCAGGGCTTGGATTATTCTTGTTTGCATTTTAAATCATTTCCAGTTCTTCATATCCTAAATTCCTAATTATTATTATTATTATTATTGTTCATGTTAATCTTTAGAAACCTGTGGCAAAAAGATGTCTGAAGACGAAGAGGAAGAAGAAACAAAGAAAAGTGTTGTGTTTGCAGTCGGGAATCAGAGAATTATCTTCTCCGATTCGTCTGTTCCCATTTCTGCTCAAGGTTCAAACCCTCCCTTTCGCCGCATTCTTCTCTATAATTATTTTGGGGATAATGACTAAAATGTCCATTTGACCGACAAAATGCGCATTTGATCAATCAATTCCCAAAATGTCCACCCTAAAACTTGTCGACCCGATCACTTTTTAATTATTACTCGACAAGATTTTTAACCAGCCATGTACTACCACGCGTCATAAAACCTTTGGGTCGCTAGTTTGTTTTTAAAAAAATCATCGGTGCCGAGGGATTATTTAGGCGTCTATGGAGATTCTTTTGGCTTCTAACGAGATTTTTTTGGCTTCTGCCGAGATGTTTTGGACAAATGGCAAAATCTGGTTGGTTAAAAGTACTGTTGAGTAGTGATTAAAAAGTGTTTGGGTACTTTTAGGGTGGACATAATGGGAATTGGTTGGTCAAATGGACATTTTGCCAACATTGACCGGTCAAATGGACATTTCGGTCATTTTCTCATTATTTTGTCTCGTGATATGTTGTTCTAATTATTCGTTGGTAGTTTGGTACTTACATATGCAAACTTTTTATCATTATGGTAGAACTTGGGTCATTAGATAAAGAAGAAGACCATCATGATGAGGATGAAACCAATCCTGAACCATCTTCACCTAAAGCTATTGCTAGATCCGCTTCGCCCGAAAACACATGTTCACCATCTTGCAAATCAAGAGAGATAGATTCTGATCCCCCTTCAGAAAGTCCGCATCAATGGAACGGGTTTTTAAGAAAAATTAAAAGGGGGTCTACCTCAACCTTACATGGATTCCATCCTACCCTTCATTCCATCAAAAGGTTTACTAGGCGAAGGAGCAGAAAAATAACTGAAACCATACCAACACTGCCTCATGATCTAGATGCCGAGTTGTATTGTTTCGAAGCATCATGGACAAATTTCTCACTTGCAGATCTCAAACATGCAACCGACAACTTTAGCCGTGGTTTGTATATTCTAAAATATGTTAGAACTTTGAAGTCTTAAGAGAGAGTTACATACTTACATTTGTTAATGGCTTGTTAATAATCATATATAACTTTTATGATGGTGTGAAGAAAACTTAATTGGAGAGGGAGGGTATTCTGAAGTTTACAAGGGCCATTTGCATGATGGACAACTTATAGCGGTTAAACGACTAATCAGGGGTACACCTGAAGAAATGACTTCAGATTTTTTATCTGAATTGGGAATTCTTGTTCATGTCAAACATCCAAATATCTCTCATGTTATTGGCTATGGCGTTGAAGGCGGCATGCATCTTGTTCTTCCTTTGTCTCAACATGGAAGCTTAGCATCCCTTCTTAGTGGTTAGTCATTGAAGAATGATAAATGATAATATTTCATGTTTTATAAACCTTGTTTGTTCATATTGTTTATTTGTTTAAGGTAAGAAAGCAAAGTTAGATTGGGGAACAAGATATAATATTGCCATAGGCACTGCTTCTGGTCTTTCTTATCTTCATGAAGCTTGTCAAAGGAGAATCATTCATAGGGATATCAAGGCAGCTAATATTTTGCTTTCAGAAGATTTTGAACCTAAGGTAATCATATATTATTATATAAATTAAGCATGTGTTTAGACTATGGTATCTGCTACTTGTTTATAATAACCGTTTGTTTTGTTAACCTGTAGATTTCTGATTTTGGGTTGGCAAAATGGCTTCCGGATCAATGGTTGAACCTCACTGTATCTCAATTTGAAGGGACATTTGGGTATGTATTTGAATAAATTTAATCATGTTTATACTTTTATTTGACTGGCTGTTATTTTTTGTTTTTCATATCATAGCTACCTTGCCCCCGAGATTTTTATGAATGGTTTGATTGATGAGAAAACTGATGTGTATGCTTATGGGGTGCTGCTGTTGGAGATTATTACCGGGCGTCCTGCTTTAGATGAATCACAAAAAAGTTTGGTAATGTGGGTAAGTTTTTTCGATTTTGGCTAAAGTATGTAAAAATTTGATGACCGAAAAAGAAGTTTATGATTTAATACTTGCAGGCTAAACCTTTAATCACTTCAAAAAGCTATGAAGAACTTCTGGACCCGCAACTTTCTGGTTCTTGTGACTTGGAACAACTGAATTGCATCGTCTCAGCTGCTTCTTTATGCATAAATCACATTCCAACTGAACGCCCTAAAATGAGCCAGGTAATTTCTGTTTCTTTTTGGAAAAATAAACATAAAAAGAAAAAATAAATCTATTGGTGCAGTCATTCAAGATAAGTGATTTTTTTTTATATATTTATGCTGCAGGTTTACAGAATGCTAAAAGGCGAAGAAGCCATGGCTGATATCAGTAAAAAGTTTCAAAAGAGGCTCGCCTTTAGAAAGGGGAAATCAGTTGAGTTATATGATTCAGATTATGATCCAGAGGACTTACTGCAAGATGATTTAAGTCAGCAAAACCATATTGCATTGGAGCTCTAGAATTTGACCAGCCTTGGGATACCGTTGACTTGGCTTTTCTATTAGAACCTTTCAGAAAAATCAAACGCGATTCTAACCATAGAACGAACAACACGTATTGGCTCTCAGGGTTAGGAGAAACAGGGCACTATATGCTTTGCTCAATTGCTAATAGTGACTAATTTCTCTATTAATGAAGAAAATGACAAAATATGATGTATTTATAGATCATTGGTGCTCTTAAGTGATCTTTAACATCATCATTATGATTATGTTTCTTTTATAACATGTAAATGTTTGTCGTCGAAACCATGCAAGATTTCATTATTAGAAGTCGGATGCTTCACACAAGGATGCATTCGCTCATATTTAACCAGATTGAACAATCAAGAACATGAAAAAACAGAGGATATCTGGCTCTTGTCACAAACAAAATTAAAAAGAACAGATATTTCTTCTACAACACAGGCATTAGTCCGTCACTACACTACATTAATTTAGATTATGAGTAACTAATCATTACTTTTCTTTTTTTTTTTTTTTTGAAAATTTGATGATACATGTAGATTTATGAAATACCAACTTAATGATTCTTCAGGTATCTGCTGGCTTCTTGAAAAAAATGACAGCTTTTTCTCATCTTTGTTCTTGCTATGAGCTTTGCTGTGAATACCAAAGCTTTTTCTGGCAAACCAAAATCTTTTCCTTATTATTACCATCTTCAGTATCTTCAACATGACAATCCCATCTCAACCCTTTAGCAATAGTAGCAACCGCATCCGCAAAATAGCTCGATTCCCTAATCAACGCGTATCCGTTTGGTCTCAAGATCCGATCCATCTCCAACAACACATATTTCATCTCACACCTACACATAAATCAAATCCAAATAACAAAAATTGTCAGTTTCAAGATATTTGACTAACATGTTTGACTTAAAGAAAGTCAACTTTACCTATGGCCTTCCAATGTAAAGAGGCTGTCAACATGAAGCAGATCATATGTTCTAGGATAAGTCGAAAACGCCTCACACCTAACACGAAACAAAACACGTTAATGCTTGTTAAGAAACAACACAATATAAGGATATTATGTGTGTTTCTTACCAATCATGGTAAGTTCCAATTAAGCCCCTATCATATACCACCGGAAGCGTATTTGGAGCGTAAGACGAGACAACATTCATAACCCAAAGTGGATCATTAATCAAATTAGCAGCAAAACCGCCATAACGGGTATTCATATCCATCACATTTCGTATCTTATCGGTTCCAAGAACCGAAAGTAACGTCTTGTAATGTGCCACTCGATTTTTCCACTTGTTATCATCTCGATTAAAGTCACCCGCACTGCTACCTTTAATATCACCAATCCGGTCTGGGGCATCGCGTAACCTCTCGGGCCATTTTGCGACTGATTGCAAGCTCAGTTTCTTGTGCTTTGAGTTAGGAACGACCACACACGGTCTCAACGGGGTGTACCACGCAGAATCTGGCTCGGTCCCGTCATCGCATTTTGGTGGGTAGGTATCTGGTACATCAAGCTGTTTGTAACAGTTGTTATCTGATGTTTTCTGCCAAACTGCTATGTCATCTTTCTGGTCATATAATTTAAAGCACATTGAAGTCAAAAGCTTTTTTAACTTTTCATAATCTGATTTTTGATCCTCCATTGTTGTGTTCCAACCCCTCCAGCGTCTCTTGTAGTTTACGGGCGGGCCCGACAGAACCCAAAAGCCCCCGGGCCGTAAAATTCGGTGTACTTCTAGAAGGTAAATTCCACCTGAAATATACATAAAAAAAACCAATTAAGATTGTCATGAACAATTCATGCTAAAGTTAGGTTCGGGTCAAACGGGTCGGAAGTCGTTGCAAATGTACTTTCAAAGCATACAACTCTGTCTATTCAAAAAATAGATTATATTGTTACAATATAGTTTTTCTTGACATATTACTTATAAAGATTAAAAACTGTCTCCGGGCCAATCTGACCCGACCCGTTTAACCCACTCAAAAATGACACATTTTGACCCTGACCCGTTTGATGGTAACCCAACCCGTCCATTTTGCCACCTCTATGACGGCATAACTAGTTTCAGAGACTTAAGAAAAATACCAAATTCGGTCCATGGGATAAGGCATCTTGAGCAATGAGCCATATCGAATGAATTTGACGGGAACGGAAGACGTTGTGTAGATATGATTCCAAGAATGGCGGGAATCCCCCGTTCTAAAGCAAACTGTACTTGAGCCTCATGGTTATCTCTAGGGGCGAGAGAAACGGTTAGGATGCCACGGTCAAGCAAGTCACCTCCCCAGCTAGCAACCTATAACATTTCAAGATTTAACCTTTTAACCTTTACATTACTAAAACTTAACCACTTTGGTTAAGATTCATAAGATGTAAATTGAGAAATTACTTACCCCACATCCAGTATCGATGGCGGTGCGAACGGTTCCATCTTTCATACCCGGAATTAGATTTTGCATTAAGTCCACATAAGCACTAACACCATTAGGGAACATTGTACCGCCACCCGGGAAGTAGAATTTCTCGCCTTCTTTTCTTAGCCAATGCTGGTTTGACTTCTGTTTGTTGATCCAGTCATATGGGACATTCCTAGACAGTCAAAGATTTGGATTATTATTGTAAAAAGGTGTTAATTTAATAATAAGTACGCTAGGAGTGTGCATAGGTCGGTTTGGGCCAAAACCAAAAATTTGGTTTAGGGGTTTTTGAAAACAGTTCGTCTTTGGTTTTTCAGAATTTACAATGGGTTCGGTTCACTTTCAGTTTTACCATTTGGGCTCGATAAATTTGGGCCCAAAAAAGGCCCAAAAGATGAATTTAGGCTTAAATCTTTGGGATTAAGTTTTTACTGCTAGTTGATATTTAATTGATTATTACACATTTGGACTTAAAAATTTTTGGTTTACACCATTATTAATTTCTTATAAATGACTTAAAGTCGGATATTTCCAGTTTAAGTTTGATTCGGTTTTTTCAGTTTTTTGTTAATAGTAAAGCCGAAACTGAACCGAAAAATCAGCTTTTTAGAAAAACATAACACCAGACCGTTGGTTTTTTATTGGGCGATTATTTCAGTTTTGTGTACACCCCTAAGTAACGCATTAAGTATTTATACAAAAATATAATGCGTTGCTGTCCACCCGACTTGACCCGTCTGCCCCATACCTAAAAAACAACCGTTTAACCCGTTACATAACCTGTCCAACCCGCCATCCTGCCATCTCTAATCAAGATCCAAGATTGGCATAATATACAAAAGATGTGAACTTTACCTGTACCAACATTCATCTTTGCTCTTTGGCCATCTGATAGGCTCCTTGTATCCATCAGGTGGAGGTATCAAACATTCCTTCCTATCAAACAAGGGTGGGCAATGACGCTCCATAAACGTAAGCCTGTACCGCCCATACTTCATCCATCTCTATAACAACAATCAAATTAACCGAAAGTCAACAAACCCGCAAATCACAAAACAATCATAAACAACCAAACCAAACAAACATCCACCTTAGGATCCGTGCAAGGCGTGTAGTCCTGTAAATCAGGACTACATTCAGGAAAAGTAACCGACTCCACCCGAATCACCCCAGAAGTAGTTGGTTCTGTAACAGAACCAACTGCTTTGGAAACCTGCTCGGTCGGTATTTTGTTCTTCTCAGAACAAAATATCCCACCGAGATAAAACGAAAGCCCGCATAGCACCACAAACATTACTCCTATTGGCACCACTCTTGAACTTTTTTCGGGCTGCCTCCCAGGTTTATCATCTTTAAACTTCATTTCTTCACCTCACAAATTATTCCACAATCTATTCAACAAATTAGCAATAATTCAATTTGCATAACTTCTTCAAGACTAAAGTAAATTAAATAAAAAAAATAAAACTTTTTTCTTTATTTTTTTTAGCACAAACTAAGTTCAAAAACAGCTTACTGAAGTCACAGATCTAGATGATTTAAAGAGCATAAATCAAAGTCAAAATATAACAAAATAAACAAAAATAAATAAAAAAACAAGAGAGGGAGTCAAAAACTGAATGCAAATATTGGCTACTGCCGACAATGCAAACTTTTGGTCCAATTATTATTATTATGACCAGTGAGCAAAAGAGAGAGAAAGACTATAGTAACACACATTTTTCTTTTTCTTTTTTTTTTTACTTTTTTGATGATAAAATAAAGAAAAAGGGTAGCAAATGTTGTTCAATCACCCAATCAATGGCTCTGTGTTTCTTAACACTTATCAATAAAGATGAAACAACACAAAATAACAAATAAATTGCTCTCCAAGTTAGCTGGAAATTAACATTAACTTGAACACCATTATTACTTCCACTTATTTTATTTCAAGAACTCATATTTCGGCATCAGATCTTTAACATGAACTTGAACATATATAATGGATCTATGAGAAAGAAAGAGTTACCTCTGTATGTGATGAGCTCAGAGAATAAATAAATGAAACCCAACAGCAAAACAGGATATGAGAGAGGTAACTGGTAAGGGATATCTATGGACTCATGCAATAAAATATAATATTATATATTATAATAATGTTGTTAAGTTGTGTGTGTATGTATATGTGTGTATATACACGGATGTCGGTGTGTGTGAGAGATGAAACACTTTTCTGACTTGTGTCTGAGATCAATGTTATTTAACTTTGTAGGGTAACTGTTGCTGGGAGACTTTAAATTATTATTTTGGTGTTTATTATCAAATTTTTGAATTTTTTACTATTTTAGGAGTATGTTGTTATTGGTAAAATCGAGCAATTTTGATACTGAAATCTATGTTTGTTTAAAGAATATGTTTCGAGCTCACGAGATACAAGTTGTAAGTGAAAAAAAATTAGAACATAAATGACTTATTTGATATTAATTACTTCAAAAATATGATATTTATTATGAAAAAACCTATGCAGTTATATGCAATGTTTTAAAAAATGTACGTATCAGCCGATTGAATCGGTTATACCGGATTTCGGTAAGACAAGTGATATTTAGAGCCCGATATTTTTGGGCGGTCTGCTATAACATCTTACCGTCGGTTTTTTTAAAAACACCGTTTTAAATCCAAGAGATTTCTGATAAGTTTTTTCAGCCCATATTTTGTAAAAGTGACTTTTAACCTACCAGATAAAGCAGAAACGAATGAACACAGTAAACGATGATTCGTTAAACAAGCAATTTTGTATCATGCAAATCCAAGGTTGATTTCTTTACATCTTGTGTAATTGATTAATTTTGTATATAAAGTACAAACTTCTTATTTGACTTGATCATTGTTCGTGCATAATGTTTGGTTCATGTGTGATGTTTTATTAATATACTTTTGGGATATTTATTAAATTGAAGCTGTATTATATGGAATAATTTGGTAAAAAACTATTTAACCCGATTAAACCTTCGGCTCAACCGGCTGTACCTTTTTTTAACCAAATCTGGTATGAGTTAAAAATCGGTTTTTAAAGCATTGGTTATGCGTGAGTTTCTGCCACGTAACTTATTAATTAAATTTAATATTTTCTTGCTTTATTATTTTGTATTTACCATATTAAAAATGCTATCTTTTGAATGTTATTACCTTTCTTTTTTGTTTAGAATTGTATGTACTTTAAAGAGTTCATATTCCGGCTAAATAGATTGCTTAAGTTAAATCAACTCGATAATTTGTGAATGATTTAAGATTTAAAAATAATAAGTGACCGAACTTTCTATACATGTAAAAAATAAGTTTATTTAGCTACCTTTTCATATAGCTTAAGATTGGTCCATTATAGGTGTACACATGCCATAAGATTTTTATTACGGATGTCAATTTAAAAAATGCTCGGTGATGGACGTCTCTCTATACAAAAACGAGTATCATATATAACACATAAAACTGCGCGTGTTATGCATTTCAACCATATATAATTAATTTTCCTTGAACGCGTTAACAATTTTGTTGAGAATACACTTCATATTTATACACTTTCTTTAAAAACAAAAGGCAAAAGTTTAGCGTCAAACGAATTGTTTATTGCTTTTGATTACAACCATTCGCCCATAATAATATTGCTATTTGGTTAATGATGAAGTTGATAGGCGTGCGGGCCTTTTTAAAAGTCGTTGTACTATTTTTTTTTTATTTTGTCGTTTTTAATCAATTCATTTAATTTCACGTATTATATTAAATTAATCAATTATATGTATACATAACATTGGATTCTAATTTTTCAATTATGTCTACCTTTTTTTTTATAAACGGTCATTTGGATTACTAACGGACCACTGACCTACTCGTTCATCTCCGTTTCATCCTCAAGATACCATTATTGAGTTATGGAGAAAAATTTTTGGCCCAACCTGGAACATTGGAACCCCCTACTATCTCACTATAAAAAAATACTATTAAATAATAAAGAGGAATATTTGTTTGTATTTTTTTTGGACGGCAAATTTTTGTCATCGGAAGAACTTGAACTCAAGACTTCCAAACTTATTGGTATTTTAAAAGTTTTGTCTTTGCCAATAAAAGAAATAATAGTTTGTATAATTATTGTCGGAATTGAATTTGCATTCAACTGTGTACTGTTGACTTAAAATCAATGTTATATTAAAGCAATCTTTAAAAATGTATTAAGATGAGTGTCCTATAACATAATTAATAGAACATAAGGGACCAAAAGTGTGACTCTTCATAAAGGTGCCGAGTTGTCGTGACCATTTGAAAGATGGTGAAGACGACAATATAAAAGAACCACCAAATTTCATTTAAGGAAGTAGAAACCCTACAGACAAACACATCAAAGTTCGGTTTGTCTCATATCAAACTACGATACGTTATAGTTATGGACTTATGGTGGCATCAGACATTGTTTTTAATTACTTGAAATTAATCCTTGAAAACTTAGTAAGTCCAATCAGCTTATCGTCACTTATAAACATGATTTCTTCTTTCAAGTTACTCAGAGTTCAAGGGGTTCAGACGTTAGTTTGAGAGTCATGGTTGTTACTTGATTAGGACCAGGGATGTCCGTGAAGTTTCCTGTGTGACTAGTAAAATTGGTTATTATATATAAATTTATTTTCGTTCATACGACGATAATTGTTATAACTACCAAAACAAAGTTATTGTAGTAAAAATAAGCCCTTTTGGCTGCTCTTATTTCAACGTCAAAGCTGCATATCTATCTATTTTTAGTCTTATATATATATATTTGGTGTAAGATAACACAATAACATCAACATAATCTATAAAGAGTTTCCAGCTTATCTTATTAGATATTAATTCAAAGAATACCTGTTAGAGATGTAAATAATAAAATATCGTTTTAGCCACAACAGAGTATGATCAGCTATATTGAGACCGTAGTAACTCTTTGTTTAGAAAAAAAAATGTGAATAAGAAAAGCAATGTAATAGCTACAAGGTATTTATTAAGCAGTAATGAAAATCAATGCATACACAATTCAACAATAATTAGAGAAGCGGTATTAAGAAATGGTCCGATTGAAACAAATATAAAAAAGGATGAGGCTATCCCTGCACATCCTCTTCTAAGCCGAATTGAAGTTAGTTTGATTTGGTTTGCGGGTTATGTTAGCGCATTATGAACAAAGTTACGAGTCCATTAAGAGACATTAGAAAGGCTACTTCTGAACCGATCATATAGAGTGTGTTTGGTCCACTTAAAAGACACATGTTAATGGTTAATGGAGCCTTTTAATGAGTAAGTTTTAGAGTCATGCCGAATGATTCAGATGCTACCTCTTAATCGGTTATGTCTCTTAATGATTTAGTACAAGATTGCTAAACAACCCATTAAGCTTTTAGTTGTAGAGGTAGCGGTGGTGGAAGTGTGACGTTATTGTTGGCATCGCTTGTTGTTTTTGGAGTCAAATAGGATGACGCAGTTTAAATAGGTCAGTCATATCGTACTAACCAAAGAGAAAAGATAAAGAATTTTCCTTTCAAATACTTTAATAATATTTTGAGAAATAGTATAAATGTTAAGTCTTATTTATGAAACTATCCCACATCAACAAAGTTGTTCAGTCACCTATTACATACTATAATAATTAATATCAAATATTTACAAATTGATTACATAAATAAAGTATTATGGGTTTAACATGTTCAAGTCATCTCTTGTTGGAGCTTATATAAGTATATACAATTTCTATGAGGTTGAAATTAACAGAAATTTTTAATAAAAAGTTAGAAGACATTACATGATTATTTGGATGGGACACTTTTTCATTTAATTTGAAGATGTGGGGTATCAATTTAGAGTGGGTCGATGCATCCATCAATCACAAAAGTTACTTACACTAGCAACATGGGTTTAATGTTATGCATGAACATATGCTGACATGCCATGTGAATGCGATGGTCATGGATAGAGAATTAGAGATGGTACCTAACAACCATTATCTTCTTTTCTTTTTCTTAAATGCATTTTTCTATCCTAAAACAAAACATTTAAGGCCTTTTTTTTATAGTTCAAATACGATATTTCTTTCCTTGATAAAAGACATTTAATTTTCCTAAAAAAAGAAAAAACAAGCAGTGGAAACTGGAAAGTATTATATTCACATTCTGACGGATAATTTGGAAGACTCGAAATGAAACTATTTTCATACTAATGAGCTGAAGACGTAACTAATTTTTAATTCGATTGCTCATTATTCTCAAGGCCGTCTTAGAGCATATGCGGGCTAGGCAATCGTGCAAGGTCCATCGAGGTTTGAGGCTCATACGTTTTTAATTTCTTTGAATATATTTCATATATTGTATGAGTTTTTAATTTCTTTTAATAAATTTCGAGGCCCATTTTTATAGTTCGTGCAAGGCCCACGATGACCATCGTGCTCTTAGAGACGGCCCTGATTATTCTTTCCTATGAATAGTCAGTTGAAGCAGTATAATAAGCTTAACCTGGACAGGCTTAAAAACCCTCTTCTTTTGATGTAACTTTTATGATGTGGGTTAGCTTTTTTCTAACCGGCATGCTTGTTTATAAATTTTGCATTAAAAAATAAAACATCTATAAAAGATGGCAACACAACGAAATCAGTTCATTAAATAAGTTGAGCCTAAACTGAGATTGAAAGTATATTAATTACCAAGCTTAATCTTTAGTAATAGAGCTCTGAAGCCAAACTCGAGGTCTAGCTTTAGAAACACCGCTTGAAACAAGTCACGCTCAAGCAACAGAAATATAATTCAGAATAAGCCAACATGAGCTCATAGTTGACATTTGTTCTCTTATACCTCTACACAGTACTGATAAACTGCTATCAATCAATTTAAAGCGTCAATTTTTCTTTTTTGTTTGAAACGCGTCAACTGATTTGACCGCCTAGTGATTCTTGGACGTGTTTATTGTCATAAGGGGACAACACATAAAACATATTTTTCTAACAATTATGGTTTTGGATATTATCTACCTATTTATACCAGTTTGGGATCCATTAAAACCTTTCTCGATCCAGTTTGAAAAACTATATGTTTTCTGATCTCTAAATGTTGTTTATTTGCCTAAGCAACCCTCTTGCCCTCATTTGTTTGTGTATTAAGTATTGTACGTGTTAATTTAATCTCATACTCAAGACACTCTAATCTCTCAAAACTTAGAAACGCTCTCTAGTAATGGCATCCGAATGTGGTCAAACACAATCTTTCATTGGTGTTAAATTCTCATCAACCAACGTAAGAGTTGTTGCGTTAAAAAAAAGCCAAGCTTGAGCTATCGAAGTAGAACTTTGAACAAGCAAGGTTGTGATCATATTTGGCTTTGCTTGGCTTACACCCCTAGGCAATACTGATAAACTAGAATCAATTAATTTGCATCGTCAAAAAGAATTTTGTTTGAAACAAGGTCAACTGATTTGACCGTCTGGTGAATCATGGGGTGTTTATGGTCATCGCCAGGACAACACACAAAGAAAAAAGATACCGGTTTCATGTGATCTAGTTCCAATCCGATCAGGTTTCTATCCTTAGAATTATTTCCATTCCAAACTGGTTTAAATGCGAAGCATTTTGGGCTCAACCTGGTTTTGACTTTGTTAACCAAATCAAATCCGGTTTTCACTTTGTTGCAGAAGGGATTTTTGTAAACCATGAAACCGACTGAATCACCCAAACCGTTGCAAGTCAGCAAGTTTAAGATCCAAATAGTTTGTTTAGGTTCAGCTTTGGCAGTTTGCGGGTTCAATAGTTTGGCCCGAGGTTAGAACTTGGAGCCAACCATTTAGCTTCCACTATTTATATTTTGTTTTAATTTTTGAAATATGTAGTTACTAGTTTATATGCCTCTGTGATACACAAGTTGAGAAAATTATTTTAAAACATATTAATAAATATAATATATAAAATTTTAAAAATCAAATAAATATGTAAGCGAGCAATTGACCTCGTGCAAACTGTCAAACAAACCAACTCTTGGTAATTATTATCCTTAACTCTTGTTTATGGTCAATGCAAAACATATGGCAAGTGGGAATAGTCTTCTTTGTAACTTAAGGTGAAGTTTTTTTGTGTGTAGATATCAAAGTCGTCAATGTTACCTCCCAATATAATATCTACTTGTATTACTGAATCAACCAAAACAGATCAAAGGTCGCTGATAAAGAGAATGTAGCAAACTGACACTAAAACATTCTTGAACAAACATCAACTTTATTGCTAACCGCATAATTATTTTTAGCGTATAAGGACCTAGTCGACCAGTTCCACCTCTACCAGACAATAAACCAAAACCGAGCCCGTCAAAACCTGACTATACCCAGATTCAGTTCCTATCCGATCTGGTTCTTGACTTTGTTGACCATAAAAACACCTAATTTATGCACCTTTATATGTTGGTACTATTAGAATAAATCATCCTCCTCTTTTCATTAACAATTCCCATGGGTATAAATAATACAAAGTATCCCGTATAAATGGCAATAATAATCAACTAATAATTACAAGAATAATCAACTATATATAAATATTCTATTACACCCCCGCAGTCGAAGCGGGAGGCGACCGGATGCTGAGACTGGATCTGAAGTCTTCAAACAGAATGCGCGGTAACCCTTTTGTGAAAATGTCAGCAACTTGATAACGAGACGGAACGTGGAGAATTCGAACTTGACCACGCTGGACTTGTTCACGGACAAAGTGGATGTCAAGTTCAATGTGTTTAGTGCGCTGGTGTTGAACCGGGTTACCGGAGAGATAGATTGCACTCACATTGTCACAGTAAACGATGGTGGCTTTAGACAGTGGACGATGAAGTTCCAGAAGTAGATTGCGAAGCCAACAGATTTCAGCAACTACGTTTGCAACCCCTCTATATTTAGCCTCGGCACTAGAACGAGAGATGGTAGGCTGCCTCTTGGAAGACCAGGAAATGATGTTGTCGCCTAAGTACACACAGTAACCACTTGTGGATCGACGAGTGTCTGGACAACCAGCCCAGTCGGCATCGGTGTAAGCAAGAAGCGTGGGATCACGGTGAGAAGTTAAGGTGAGGCCGTATGAGACTGTGCCTTGGACATATCGAATAATGCGCTTTAGAGCATTCCAGTGATCAGTTTTGGGCGCGTGCATATGCATGCACACTTGCTGTACAGCATAACAAATGTCGGGCCGTGTGAAGGTGAGATATTGTAGCGCCCCAGCCAAGCTCCGGTAGAGTGTTGGGTTGTCAAAGGCGGTACCCGAGGTTGCACTGAGTTTGGAGTTCGTGTCGACCGGAGTGACAGCTGGCTTACAAGACGACATGCCGGCACGTTCAATAATTTCAGTCGCATAGGTTTGTTGAGATAGAAACATGGTGTCTTGGCGTCGGGTGACCGAAATCCCGAGAAAAAAACTTAAGTCACCGAGATCCTTCATGGCGAATTCAGTGGAGAGATACTGCATAAGATGCTGGCGGAGAGAGGTAGAAGAAGTAACCAAGAGAATATCATCAACATAAAGGAGAAGATATGCAGTGTCACCATTTTGATGCAGGATGAACAAGGACGCATCGCAGCCACTTTGAGTGAATCCCAAGGTAAGAACATAGTCTGTGAACCGTTGATACCAGGCTCGAGGTGCTTGTTTTAAACCATATAAAGACTTTTTCAATCGACAAACATGATCCGGGAACTGCTTATCCCGAAAACCCATGGGCTGGTGCATGTACACAGTTTCATGGAGATGGCCGTGAAGGAAGGCATTGGTGACGTCGAGTTGATGAACCGGCCAAGATTTTGATAGAGCAATGGTTAGGACGGTGCGAATAGTAGCAGGTTTAACCACCGGACTAAAGGTTTCGCCACAATCAATACCCACCTGTTGAGATCGACCGTCACAAACTAATCGGGCTTTATACCGTTCAAGGGTACCATCAGACCTGAATTTGTGTTTAAGTAACCACATGCTTCTAATAATGTTCATATGTGGTTCACGTGGCACCAAGTCCCAAGTATCATTATTAATAAGGGCGTGAAACTCATTGGTCATGGCAGTGTGCCATTCCGGTATGGACAAGGCTAGGGATGGGTTTTTTGGGTACAGGGATGATGTTTGTGGAGTGAAAGGTGAACGGTTGTTTGGGTTTAATGATGCCATCCATAGCCCGTGTACGCATTGTGCGTGTGGTGGTTGGCTGCATAGGTGGGGGGGATGATGGGGTAGTGTGGGATGCGGGTTGAGTGGCGGGTGCCGGGGGTGGGGCCAGGCGGCGCCTGGAGTAGGTGAGTATAGGTCGGGTGGAGGGTGGGGAATGGGAGGTAGTGGGTTGGGCCGACGGTGAGGGCGGGGAAGGAGATCGAACTGGTGTATGAGGGGGTGAAGAGGGTGAGGAGGTGGGGTTATGAGGAAAGGAATATGAGTCCCATAGGAACGAGGAAGGAGGATCAGTGAGAAACTGGTATGATTTTTGTGGAGAGGTTTGAATAAGGTTGGCAAAGGGAAAAGTGGATTCGTCAAAGAGGACATGGCGGGAAATAGTAATGTGATGGGTTTGTAGGTTGTAACATTTATAACCGCGGTGGGAAGGAGGATAGCCAAGAAAAACGCATGGGTAGGACCGCGGTTCGAGCTTGTTAATGGTGGTGGAGGGTTTAAGTGGGTAGCAAAGGCAACCGAATACGCGTAAGTGGTCGTATGTCGGTATTTGGGAGTAAAGCAGTTGGGTAGGTGTGCGGAAGTGATGGGTTTTAGAGGGGGTTATGTTGATGAGGTGGGTGGAAGTTTCAAGGGCATGATGCCAGAAGTTTGTGGGTAAGGAAGATTGGGCAAGTAAGGTGCGGAGGATGTTATTAATGGAGCGGATTTTGCGTTCCGCCTTGCCATTTTGTGGCGAAGTATATGGGCATGATAGACGGTAGAGGATACCATGTTTATCAAATAAGTGTTTGAATGACGTGTTAACATATTCTTTACCGTTATCACATTGAAAAGTTTTAATGGTGTGGTTGAATTGGGTGCGAACAAGGTTGGTGAAAATTTCAAATACGGTAAAAACGTGTGATTTGTTTGAGATTGGATATGTCCACAAGTAATTTGTATAATCATCTAAAAATAACACATAATAGCGGTGCCCGGCGGAGCTTATGACCGGTGAGGTCCAAACATCACTATGCACAATATCAAATGGTTGCAATGTATTATTATTAGACAAATGAAAGAGGAGTCTAGTACTCTTGCCAAACACACAAGGTTCACAAACAGCTTTATTAAAATTTGAAAAGACAATGAAATTAGAATTCTTCAAAGACTGTAGAAGAGCCGGGCCAGGGTGACCAAGGCGTTGATGCCATAGACTGGAGGACTGAGCAGCAGTGGTGGAGGTGGAGAAACAGTGGGCATCCTTGGAGAAGGTGTAGAGATCACCGCTGCTGTCGCACCGGATTATAGGTTTCCGGGTCTTGAAGTCCTTCACAAGAAAACCAAAGGGATCAAATTCCACATAAACAGAATTATCTCTAGTGAATTGACGAACAGAGATGAGTTTTCTAATAAGGTTGGGTGCATAGAGGACACGGTTTAAGACAAATGGTGGGTAGGGTTTTGGGAAGGTTTGTGGTCCATGTCCATATACCGGAATGGAGGTGCCATTACCAACAATAATATTTTCATTCACACGATTATTAAGAATGGTACGAAAGTTACCTGAGTTGGGGTCCATGCTGATGGTTGCACCGGTGTCCATGACGCCATGCTGATAGTCCGGTGGGTTGAGAGACATGGTGTAAAGTGCCTGTTGAATGTCAGTGGGAGTATAGGTTGCTTGGTGGCCTTGGTGAGGTCGTGGGCCGAGGATCCCTTGGCTGTGGGAGGTGTTCTGTGGTGGGGGGACAGTGGGGTACGGGCATGGGGGTGGTGGAGGAGACCAAGGGAGCCAAGGTGGTGGGGAGGAGGAGGTGGGGTGGGGGGTCGGCATGGTCCAAGTGTAGGTTGTGGGTGAGGTCCAATGACCGTATGGTTGTCCACGCCCAAGGTTGGGATTGCCCCGCGACCAGGAGTATCTACCGCGACCACGGCCCCGGGTGCGTCCGCGACCGCGGGCTGAAGGTGGATTCGGGTCAGGTTGGGCGGCCGAGGGGGGGGTGGGTTGGTTTGTGGTTTTAGAGGTGGTAGTGTGTAAGGCCTGACCGGCTATGGTGGCTGCATACTGGGCTTTCTCGGCTTTTTGACTTTCGATCATACAAAGTTGGGAGCGGTCTTCATGAAAGGATGGGATGGGGTCTTTGTGTTGTAGGATGGTTGAGATGCCTTCATATGCATCGGTGAGGCCAGCAAGTAGGTGTAAGACTAGGAGTTTATTATCAAGGGGAGCACCTACGTTGGCAAGTTGATCGGCGATGGATTTGATGGCTTGACAATAAGCAGACATGTTGGGAAAACCATCAAGCCGAGTGGTTGCAAATTTCTGAAGAAGGTATGTAGCTCGAGTGTTCTTGTTGTCTTGGAAAAGGCCTTCAAGAGCCGACCAAGCATCATAGGCCGACATCTTGGGTTTGACAATAGTATTAAGAAGATCATTAGAGATAGTCCCATAGATCCATTGTTTGACAATGGCATCTAGACGAGACCATTGATCATCCAGGGATTGCTGAGTTGTATCTTTTGCAGCATCCGATGAGGAGGATGTTGCGGTTGTGATACGAGGAGAAAGGTGATCACTTACCTGATAAGCATGGCAGTGATTTTGGAAGAGCTCTGCCCACAGTCCATATTGACTGGATTCGGATTCAAGGAGGACTGGAATGGCGTGTCGGATGTTGTTGACAGTAATGGCAGGGTGGAGTTTCTCGGCCATGGTGGTTTCGGCAGATGAGACTGCGGCAGAAGGAGGGGGCGGCAGGGAAGGGGTGGGGAGATTAGGGTTAGACTCTTGATACCATATTAGAATAAATCATCCTCCTCTTTTCATTAACAATTCCCATGGGTATAAATAATACAAAGTATCCCGTATAAATGGCAATAATAATCAACTAATAATTACAAGAATAATCAACTATATATAAATATTCTATTAGGTACCAATCTAATTAATCATCCCAACTTACAATGACAACATGACATAACTCCTGTTTGACTTTAACTAGTCACAACATCAAAAGCTCGAACCTCATATGTATTTAATTTTGAATTGAAAATAAAAAAAAAACACTCTTAAGAACTCATGACATCATATCAAAGAACAAATAAAGTTCATCCAACCATAACATTATTACCACCATCCAATTATGTAAACAAAAAAGAATCATATGCTACATATATCTATTCTTATTTAGGAAATAATCATTTATTACATGGATGGCCTTCATGTAATCTATACAGAAAAGAAGAGTGTGCATACCCTCAAATCAAGTTGTGAATGCCCTCAAACATTCTCATTACTCTGTCTGGTATCCAGTAACCACGCAAAAGCACACCATAATTAGATGGTCACCCTTTTCCATACTTAACATTGCTAATTTTAATGTCACCTATGAAATACCATCTGCTAATTTGATCAGAAACCCCCAACCATATACACACATCAATAATTAGGAAACAAATTACTAATTAAAGAATTAGTTATAGCATCCAGTATCAAGAAAAAACTACCTTTGCAGCATCTTATGGATTATTCTTCATAGGTGTAACAATGCCTTCGATTTCGACAATGAAATGAATCATATTTTCAAAACAACATTAGATAAATACAGGTTCACCATGATATTAGCCACCGTAGCTAAAATAGCAATATCTGGAAAATAACAAAGTGGAATTTTGAAGCAAATGAAACTTTTTAACATACATATAGAAGAGATTTGATAAAGAAAATAAAAAAAAAATAAACAAAAAGTTGATTACATAAGTGGTAGTAATATTTAACCTACTACAAACTTACCAAACAAAAATTTAATTACCAGAACGAATGATTGTTCAATGATTAACTCAGTAGAGACAAACAAAAACTGGAGTCATAACTACACAGGTCAATATTGTCACCTGTATGACTTCGATCAAATAACACATCTTCAAGTGTGTTATGCTGAATTTGTAAAAATATAACACTATTATTTTAGAACCAAAAGAAGAAAGTTTTGTAATATAGATTAAAATTAACAATGATAGTAAATTATTATTGCAAAATTGGCATATTACTATCATCATCCATTCTTTCATCCTCTTTATCCGAATATCTCCTCCATTACATTCTCTCTCATAGATTTGTACGTCTAAGAGGGGTGTTTGGGTGAGTTTTTAAAATTTGCTTATTTGCTTTTTGAAAGTAAAAGTTATTTGGCAAAGCTTCTTCAAAGCTTCAAAACAGAGCTTTTCAAAAAGCAAATAAGCAAGTTTCAAAAGCTCATCCAAACACGCCCTTTGATACTCAAAAGACCATCAAACACAACTTTAGTACCCAATTACGATAGTCATGTATCCCAAGATTCAATAATACAACTAAAAAAAAACAATTGAAGTCTAATAGATTTATTTCAAGAATGCCAGAAGAATAAGATTTTCAACTGATTTAAACCCAATTTTAAGTGCCTACAATGGAGCAGGTTATTTCACAATGTACATGAACTGCTCAAATTGAATTTTAAGTGCACAAATGAGACGATATATATGATGTGTACCAAAAAAAAAAAAATACTTAAAAGGAATGATACTAAGTTAAGTGGTTGCATTTAAAGACTTGAGACTGAAGGCAGCCCACAACATGTTCTGTATTTGAAGCCAAACTCGTGAATGTTTGTTTCAGGTCTGGTCAAATTTGATGAACAAATGCTGATGGCATACAAAACAGTTTAATAATATTAACAATATTAATGATGATATATAATAAAAGGTGTGAAGAGATCCTTGTACCTATGCTTGTTGGAAAGCTATAAACACAATCACAGATTCATCTTCGCAATCTGCAGAATCCTAGAAATGATATAAAGTTATAAACCGAAATCATGAAACACTTATCACCAATCATAAAATAAAAAGAGTAGATGTAGGGACTTTACCTCAAAACTCCCAACTAATGGCTGGAAACCAACCCCGAGCAAATGATGCTGCATCTTGGATCTCTAGTTTTATTTTTTCAAATTCGAACATAAATCTTTTGCACCAAAAGAACAACTATTCACAAATCAGATACTAAAATACACACTCTAGAACATACCTCGAACATATGGCAGATACCAAGTATTGATGAGGAAGATAATCGAGCAGAGGAGAAGGTGTAGAAGATTAGTGTTTTTGTAAACTTTGAATTTTGAATATGATATAGAAAGTGAGGAACCTTCGATAGGAAGATTAAGTATGGAAGAGAGAGAGAAAGAGAACCTGATTGCCAACTCAGCAAACGCCTTGACACGTGTATACTGTTGTTGAGAGGAGTACCCATGAACCATATTTATCATTTAAATCATTTTAAGACTATTTGTTGTCGTTGAAGCCGGACTTCGAATTTATCCAATAATATTGTGTCATACAATGCTAACTAGACACTCGCTGAAGCCACCGTCGAAGCCGTCTGAGCCTGTTGTGGTTCAGGTGAACGGTGGCTTCAGCGAATTTTATGTTTTTTTTTAATTTAAAACAATAATATATATTAAAAGATAATTTATAATAAAGATAAAAATTATATAAATAAAAAAAACCCAAACAATACAAATTATCTTTTAATATATTTTCTTATAATTGAAGTGGCTCAATGGTAGAGCACTCACTTTACTAGTGAGAGGTAGAGGGTTCAAACCTTACTATCACCAATTTATATGGGAGATATGAAGGATGACCAAGTCTTGATCTCACCCGGTTTTACCGGCTCCTCACTGTTGTGCCGTTTGGCGGGCGTGGAGGTAGGGTTTTATTCAGGAATCCCTCAATAGGAGGAGGACCGCTAGGGGCTCCGTCCGTCCGGACTTGTGGCTGGCTCGGGCTACCTTTAGCCAATGGGGCCGCGTACGGAGTATCCGACGTTGCTTGGTTGGTCGTTCCAAAAAAGATATATATTCTTGTTTTAAATTATCTTTTAATATATAGAAATTTGTATTGTTTGGGTTCTTTTTTTCCTATTTTATGTTTTTTTATCATACACATTTGTATTGTTTGGGTTTATTTTATTTATATAATTTTTATTTTTATTATAAAAAACATAAAATAAGGAAAAAAAAAAAGAAAAACCACCAACGACCCCTTCCCTTTTCCTTTCTTCTTCACCATCCTTCTCTTCTTTCTTTAACCATTCTTCACCACAAACATCAACCACCATCACCACCTTTCCTTTCTTTTTTAATTTGCAGGTATTAAAAAAAAGGAAAGGAAATATAATCACCTTCACTAGCCGCGACTAGGGTCGCCCCGGCTCACAAAAGCCCCATCACGCCACCGCTCCCGCCGGCCTGTTGTGGTGTTCGCCACTGGCGTGGCTAGCGCCGGCCACTCGCGACGCCAATGAAGCCACCACAACGCACAATCTAATAGAAACTACAGATTTTGAAAAAGAAAACTACAAAAATGGGTTCAAACCACTAAACCATACTATCAAAACGGCTGGTTTAGTTTGTCATTCTTCAAACCGTAGTTAATGGTTCAAATCATAACTTTTGCCTAAACCAACCGTTAACACCGCTAAGTTATAGTGTTTTAAATAAAGAAACAATACAATTACAAACAGCATTTCCACATTAAATTCACCAGATAGGTTAAAACATAAACTGAAGTTCTGGATTGGCAATTTGGCATAATCCAAAGGAGTTTAAGACAACAACAATACATGCATCTACTTCGACGATAAAGAGTAAAGTCAGTAAACAACATAACCATCAGCATCTGACATCTATCCTCAACCAACCAGGTCACCGCTTAAAGCACCTTGAGGAGGCAGAATAGCCTTCCCATTTCTTCTGCCTGTGACATCAAATTGATATGATCATACTTCAAACAAGAAGGTTTTAGAAACTTATAAATAAAGGTAATGTAAGGTGACTTACATTGGTCATAGAGGTCTTCAGCCCGCCTTAGCATTGCTGCACTTTCATCAAGAAGCTCAGCAAGCGTATTCTTATCTTCATAACCTTTAATCACTTGGGATTCCAAGGTTTCCGCTGTGGCTATCTGAGCGGCAGCAGGAGTTGGTGCATCTTCTACTCTTTCTGTTGGAACGGGTTCCACTGCTTCTTCTGGTAATTCATTAAGGTCGAAGTCTAGGACCAATTCATTAAGGTCAAAGTCTAGGACCCGTCTTTGGTTGACATTTTGGGGTTCCAGCGGTTGTTGGAGTTCTATGCGGTTTTGGGGTCCCGCATCATCCCCTTCCTGGGATGTTTCATAACGCTTGAGCCTGTAACGCTCATTCACCTGCATGTTAAACGGATGAAAACAATGGATCAGTCAGGTTGGCAACGAGTCAGACCTCTAGAACCTTGAGGTTGTGCAAACACGGTTCCTTTCTTTTTAAGTTTCATAAGTAGTTACATATAAAATATGATTTCAAAAATAACAAAACAATATAGGTAGCATTCATCTTTCACTACAACTCCAAAAGAACAAAATGATTTACGTCACTAGAACCTTTTGTACACTTTTAGTCCTTAAAACTTTAACAGCAAGTCTGAATGTCATGATTAACTGATGTAAAATAACACTATAAAACTTCTCTTTCAGAATTTTGTTTTTAATATAAATTATAAGGTTTAGTTACCAAAACGGAGACTTTCAGAAGCTATTTGCTAAAACAAAGAGTTTTTAATAAAGCAATTTGGGAGGTTGTAAATATAGAGTACGCTTTAGGCGAATGATAAACCACATGACCCATTTCCTTTTCAGCTAAACTTCATTATGAACAAACTATAATTCTAATTGACCCACTGCACAAAATTTCTAACCAAGAAACCAATCTACGAAAGGTTAAATAACAAAAAAAAGAGTTGCAAAAAAGTAGTTTCTATGAGTCATAGCACTATGATAAAAGTAATTAAATACTAGAAGCTGCACATGCTAAAATAGATGGTAAAAGTAATGGTGATAGAACCAAACTTATAAGAAGAGTTACCAACCTTCTCAAGCTTTCCCGTCACTGTAAGTGTATTGAGTTTTCCAGTTAAAAATCTTCTACATTTATCGGGTACACTGTACACCCTCTGCAACATGTGTAAAAATCAACAAAATCAATTAATTTCTTTGCTCTATGAAATATCTTATACTGTAATCCAGATGGCAATCAACTGCTTAAACTGTGACATGTAGTAACACAAACAAGATAGCTAGCCACTTAACATATACAAGATTTGCGAATTATGCAATAGATCTTACTGCAGTATAACAGTTTGATGCATTTGACAAACTATCAATTGAAACATATAGAAACCAAAAAGACATATTCTGACCTGAAGATAGCGATCTATGCTGTCAACATCAGTTCCGTTGGGATCTCTAAAAGCTGAAAGAGCCTCATAAATCATTCTATCGTACCTAGTCAAAGAGCATTAATACAGAAAAAGGTATTATCAAATAAGTAAAACAATATAAAGTCATAGAAATTGATAAACTCATAACAGTATCATGAGAGCAGCTGACACAAAAATACAAGTAAAGGAGTTAAAAGGAACATACACTGGGGCTTTTCTCTTCTCAGATCCATGCTTACTTCCACTAAGGTTTCTCCATTTGTCCTGCACATAGAATGATAAAAAATTTAACCGATAGACATGACTAGTAAACTAAACCTGTCTTTTATACTTCTTACGGTTTAGTCCTTCAACAGTTCAACTTTCACATATGAACTAATTAGGATTAACTTCCAATAAACCATACAAAATCTATAGATTGAGAAGCTCATAGAAGGCGTAACTTGCAATTGAGTCATTACTATTAAATTTTAAGCCCTCTTTAGACAAAGTTCAAGTAAGCAATAACTAAAACATTAATTGTCAAGGTTTGTATGTAGATCCGGATTTGTATTCTCTGCATCATGAAATCAATACAGGTTTCAGAAAAGGAATAATCACAAACTTAAACGTTTGCCTGCAAAATCGTTATCGACATTTATGTGTAAACACATTTGATAAAAAAATTGAAAACAATCCGACCTGATTCACGATTAAAGGTATACAAAGGTTGCGAGTAATGGATTCAACACAAAAGTTGAAGAAGTCACAAAAAACGTGGCGAAAGGGAAAAAAACCTTAAGATCGACATTGGATCGATTACTGAGTGAAGACCCATAAAGCGGATCATCAAGGATTATTTTCCATTTGCCTTCCCCGTGACGCTTAACGCCATCGGTTAAGGCTTTTACTTCATTGGATGTCCATGGCTTCTTTTCTTTTGCCATTTCACTAGGATTCGGCTTTGTTCTTTCGTCTGGTGTTTAGGATTAGGGTTTCTTCTTTCGTCTGATGTGTTTCCATCCTTTATATATGCACTCACCAGAGAGCTATAACTCATTCCAGCCGTCTGATCAGTTATAATCCAAGGGTTTGACGTGTACCAACTGGATCATAAAATCCGATTCATTCCAACCGTTAGATCAACACTCCAATAGTATGAAACAGAGCAAACAAAAAAAAATAAAAAATAGCTTCCAAGGCAACTACGGATCAACCATGTCGAAATTCTTTTGTTCTAACAATCTTAGCTGTTTTAGTCTAACATACATAATAATGTAATGGATCGATAATAATCCAAGGGCTCGACATGTAATGGATCAAAACAACCACATTCAAAGGTCGGAAATGATCATTTTTCGATCCTAAAATCCGAACTCAGTCCAGATCGCTAAATCAACACTACAATAGAAATTCATCAAATGAAAAGATAACCTCTTCCAGGCAGCTATGAATCACCAATTCACCATCATATCCTCAAATCCAATAACCATCTCGTTCCCTTTTTTCACCCAACAACCGTGCCGAATTGCTTTTGTTCTGACAACTTATAGTCGTTTCTGTCTATAACATACAAAATAAATGTTTGCCAGCTTTAGAAACAATTCATCTTCTTAATGGATTATAGGTACTCAAACTATTACTAATTAGTGTTTCCAAATGTACAAGATATATTTTAATTAAATACAGATACTACATCCCCTTTTTGCAAAATAAATTCAATTTAGAAAGGTACTCTATCACATTGTTTAGTTTGCAATTATATTTCCTATTTCACCAAACTCATACTAATTTTGTATTAAATGTGAAGCATATTATCAATTTCAACAATAACAAGAATAAATTTTAAGCTTTCACAGCCATATATATCCACATCCATCCCAATCAACATACCAGACAGTATACGCTTTAATTTCCCCATGTTTCATTATTAACATACTTATACCGAAACTCAAACACCGCAACTACTTGGTTAACGCATATGGTAGCGATATCTTGATTGTTAGCCACTTAAATAACAAATGAGCTATACGATATCATCCTCTAGTACAGAATTCATTCCAAGTTCTATAGTGCCATCGAGTGATTTATGTCCGACTCTTAGAGCAGAATTTCAAATAATAGTGAAATATACATATTCTCAAAGGCATGCCTCTGTTGAACGAAACTTGTACAAGTAATAATCGCAAGTCTATCCGTAAGATAAAGACAGGGCACAACTAGCCGTACCTCAAGTTTTAGCAGTGGTTAAAAGAGTAATTTGTGACTTGAGATTAAGAATTCGGCCAACACTAGCAAGCACTTGACATGAATAAATAATAATACCAAATAGTTGTTACGAATCACAAATACATGATTTATCGGAGATGACATTAAAATATAAAATGGAGGACAGAACAAACATATTTAACCTAAAAAGTTAAAAGTAATAATAATTTGAGGTCAATAAAGTTAAAAATTGCATCAGGTGAATTAATAATATCTTGAATGAATAAATGATCCTAAGTCAACAGCAGTGCATCAGAATAAGCATGTTATGTTATGTTATGAATGATAATAATAATAATAATAATATCATAATATATCACAGGCAGCTCAGTTCTCATATATATAATAGAGTAGTTATAATTATAATACAAATCATAGCAATAGCAACTGTATGTAATAATCTTCTTATGGTTTGATCGGCTAGGGTTTGGAGTTTGAGATATCGTTTCTCCAATCTAAAAGGAAGGAAACGGTTAGTACACACCTGGACTTCTTCCTTTGCCCCCGCCGTGCTTGATTACACCGGCGACGGCGGTCGCCTTCGGTTAAGTGAATCATTTTGGTTCACTCGTCAATTTCCATGGATCGTTGTAGTTCACAAGGTTCACCAAACCGGACCTGACCGGACATCAAAGAGTTATACTTTACTCGTTGGACACGGCGGACGGGTTAAACCGGACTGCATATATAATAAATAAAATAATATATACTACAAACTAAAAATGCTTTAAAGACTATAAAATTATAAAATGGAGGAGATTTTTGGTACGTGGTTATGGGTGATGATATGTAGCCTAGGGTGGTGGTGGTGGTGCAAAAAATCGCCACCCTATACTTGATCGACACGTCACCATCTTCATCACACAAGCCGGGCGATATGTTTATATCCCCCCCCCCACTTGTCACCTATTTGTAGCCCGTGGGGCGGTGTTGTAGCCCCTTATCGCCCAAAACTCTTCCAATTTGTCGCCCACTACACACACTCTAAGAAAGGTAGTTTGACAGATGGTTGATTTCTTGTCTCTTCTACTATATCTTCGTCCTTCTTCTATCGTATCTGGTTCCCCTTCCATTCTGACTATCTACTCTCTCTCTCTCTATCTCTCTCTCTCTCTCGCTAAAATCGTGATGTGAATAACAAGAATGACAAGAGAATAACATCTCCAGCAACAGTTCTATTGGCGGGTCATCGATTCCGAGCTAAGTAATTAACGCGGAAAAATATCGGACTTCGGTCGAGGACCAATATTTGAGATATCGGTGGGATGTCGGTAATTTTAATATCATGCAAAATTTATATATATAGCACTTTAACACTAACAATTCAGTATACTCTTCTACTATTAACAAATTATCTTTTTACAACTTACAAAACACTAACAATTATAGCAAGTAGGAACTGGGTTCGAATCCTACTGAGAGATCCACTAGAGATCAGAAATTGTTAAAGAAACAACAAGATCTTTCTTTTCTCAGGCGATCGGAAAATAAAGAAATGGTTAATCTATTCAAGATAATACGTATTTACAAAATACCGTCTCAATTCATCCTATTGATAATTATCTTCAGTCTCAAATCTGTATTAATAGTTACACTGTAAGTGGTAGTGACAATTCCAGTCATAATTACAAGAAGTGGAAATAGTAGTAAAAACGCGGATGCCAAAACGAGTGATCAAATTATACGAGAAAGTTCTACTGACCTGGATGTAACTTAAAAACTAATTAAGACTCAAAACACCAACTTAAACACTAAAAGTTGAAAATTAAGACTTAAAACATGATATCGGGAATATCGGTGAAATATTGGTCAATATCGCCGATTATATCAGTACCGATATTCTGACCGATATTTCACATGAGAACCAAGACCGAGATACCACCGAGATTGACTGCATAGGTTCCAAGTCCAATCACAAATTACAAAAACCATCCATTTTTTCAAAAATGAACTATATTATAACAACCGAACCGATATGGGCATTAGCTCCTTATCTGACCGGCCAGTCTAGTCTAGGTTTTACCGGTCTAGTCTAGGTTTTAAAACATTGGTTTTCCATATGACAAGAGTTACTATACTTAAAATAACGATTTACTTGCAATGAATATGATCAAAGTTCTATTTTGATGTAAACGCATGAATGGCATCGTGTTTCAATCTAAACACTACTCTTTAATCTTTAATGAACTAAATGAAGGCAAAGTATTCACATCTTGCTATCATCTCCTCATGCATTTAAAAGCATGAAGCAAGTAAGAATAGAAGATTGTTGATATTTTCTATATCAATCTTGATATGACAGACAATTTATAGAGAGAAAAGTAATACAAATACTCCATGAGCACCACTTCTCCCATTCCCACAACCACAATCACCATCACAAATTCACCACATAACTGCTGTGGCCAAAACAAAGAAATTAACTACTAAACAGAGACTATAATTTACATCAGTTATAAAAAGAAAAGAAAAACCATGACTTCAGAATACACACATTCAAGTAACCAACTGTACCATTCTACCCCAAACCAAACAAAAAGATTAAAGTTTGAACCCAAAACTAAGACAGCTGGCCTTTTATTACTACAAGATTCTGCATAGTCAAAATTTAACAACCAACCTGCAAATATAAGAAAAATGTTCACCATTTACATCATTAGTGTGTGTATTGTGTAATGAAAAAGGTTTTAAGTTTATACCTCTATAAGTCAATAACCACCAACATACTGGCCAGACGCGCCCCCGTATCTTCCTGGTCCCACATTTCCACCACCATAGCCCGTAGAAACATTATTCACACCAGGACAGTCTTTAGCCCAATGACCTGGTTGATGGCATTTATAACAATTGGAACTGTTTCCACCTGCGGAAGTCATACTGTTAAACCGCCCACCCGAACTATCTACAGCACTTGGACAGTTCATAGAGCTATGGCCCACACCACCACAGCTGTTGCAAGTAACACCATGTCCAGAACCACCATATTGATTCCCGTACTGACCCGTTTGAATTATTGGTAAACGGGCTTGTTGACCAACAACACTCCCCGCGAAACTGTTCAAAGGCACTGATGCACCAACAGGGGTTTCAATCTTTGGATTCTCCTTTTTAAGCAAATCTAGAAGAAAGCTGGTGTCTGATGAAAAATTTATCTTTTCAACTTTGACCACGGTTGACTTCACACGCTGTTCATCAGCAAAGGCCTCTTCTTTCACCTTTAACTTGAAATTATACTTATTACGAAGAGCATTCCTTACAATTTCCGTAAATCTCTCTTCATCTTGCTCTTCATATTTTATGTAATGCAATTCTTTAGCAGAGATTCCCATTATCTCCTCACCAGTTTCTTGAAATGCAGTTGCCCATGTTAAACCAGTGTGGTCTTCTAACTGCATTTGAAGGATATATCTGTAATCACATTCGTCAACAGCCTGATCACACCTATCACACTGCCACTTTGCATCACTGTTTTGCGTAACCTTTTTACTGCATTTTCTGTCACCCAACATGATTGGGCACGCTGTGTAACAAAAGGTTTCAGGTTTTATAACAGATAGAGTTGCACTGACTGTGATCCAATCTGGCTTCTCATTGGTCCCGAGTTTTTCATCTTTGATTTGGGAAATAGTTTTCCTTACATCAGTTCGAGCTATAGTATCACTGGATAAAGAAATAGACGGTGTGTTTTTTCCAACATTATCATACCATGTTTTGAGTTCACGGGCCTCAAGGAAAGCGGGCTCTATGCACAGCTGGCTTGTAGATATTGTTCCTAGGTTTTTACCATTGAACTCACCAACACGAGCAGCCTTTATAGCCAAAACAGGGAATGTTCCAGAATCACACAGGTTTTGAAGTGTCTGGCCTTCTTTGTTACAAAAGTTACCCCATAAAGTTACCTCAACACTTCTTCCAGACTTGTCCTTCATACATAGGGTTTGTTTGAGAGTCTCGGTATTGTTTTTTCTCATTATGGATGATGAGGGTCTAATACTATAAACCACACCAATGATGTCTATAATAGTATTGTTATCCAACTTTTCAATTTCAGCAATTGGACGGAAATGAAACTGTTGTTGTGGAATTGATCTGTCATCTTCTAAACAAGGCTGTATTGTTGATGAATAATCCAGTGTAATTTCGTATTCGTTTTTCAGATAGTTATAAGCTTTTTGAGCAGGTTTAACGTTACCTTTTGAAATGAAATAAACTTTACCAACTTCAATTTGGTTATAAAACTGGTCAGCTAAAGCGTTGAAGCATGTTGTTCTTATTTCACCACCATCAGAGTCAAGAAGGTCAAAAGAAAAAACTTTACCGTCTCCTTTTGCATTGTTGAAATGTCTAAGTTCTGCTTTTGCAGTCACACGGGCTTTTATGGTCCACCTACCTTGATATGGGTTCAAACCAGCAATCTGGATAATCCTAGGTGGCGCCTCGTTTTTTGCAGTGGGTCCCCTGTTCATATACATTTGAGGAGGTTGATTATATGTGGGTTGAACTGGACGCATGTAACTGTTTGCAGGCGGGCGTGAACCACCATAATTAGGAGGGTAATTTGGGGAATTCACACCATGATTAGGAGGGTAATTTGGGGGATTCACATCAAAATTAGGTCTTTGAACAGAGCCCGTGAAGTTGTGGGAACTATGCATGGATGTTGGTGGCTGATTGATGGACTGCATAGGTGCTGCAGGCCTTAATGTAGAAGGCTCACCGCCAGGAGCAGATGAGAATAGTTTTGCATCACCAATAACATCACAGAATGGCTGGATCACATCAACACTAAGAACTATAATAATCCTGCAAAAAGTAATTAAAGAAGTGTCAAAGATGAAATTTTTACACGATGATTGCCAAATTATATACCGCAACTCGTACGCCCATTGCGGTAGTAAAAGAACCATATTGTAACATGAGTCAAAAATGTCAGATGAAATTTTATCCATCTATTTAAGGTCAACTTCTTAGTTAACATAACAAACAAGAAAAAAAAATCTATCAATTTCTATGCACTCCAATCTCCTAAAACTCACAACCACTACCTCTACAAAAATCATGTCAAATATCGGCTATAAAGTTAGCTATATGTTATGATTTCTAAGTACGTTGACAGGAAGATTAACAAACACATCGTCAAAATCATTTACTGCAAGTCAACAATATCCTGTGGCAAGTTCGTATACTTAATTCACATTTCACAGTCATGGTCCTGACTCTCAATTAAATTATACAAGTGGCCCTATTTGCAGTACTGCAAAACTCGCTAGGCGTTACTTTGCCGGTGGGGTACCAACTAGTGACTAATTGGATTGAAATTTTTAATGTAATTTTCAGTTTTGTATACATACACATTTTTATATGTAGAATTCTGAAGTATACAGGTTTTAACCCCTCCTCACCCATTCAGGACAGAAATCGCCAGAAATGACAGATATTAGAGCCGATTAGGTCTGATTTTGACCTACTTTGACAAATTAGCGATTTTTACTTACCGGTTAGCCAAAATTGAATTGCCAGCAGGGTTGGCCCTAGAGTAACCGACCGAGGCCACTAATTTTCTGGGTCCAAAAAAATTTATATACATATATATTTTAACTTTTCTTTTTTTAACAAAAAAAGGTAGGATCTTAATCATCTTAAATACGGTGATCATGAATATATTGGACCCAAAGCTTTTTTATTTGTAATCCATTAAGCTATTGGGCCGAAACTAAATTTAAAAACTAAAAAAAGCAAATAACTTGTTTCAGCCTAAGGTAGGGCTGTTCAAACCGCTCACCGCTCACTCGAAAATTGCTCGAAAAATGCTCGTTCGATTTCGGCTCAGTTTAGAAATGAGCTGTTCAGTTCGGTTTGAAAGCAAGCCAAGCACGAGCAAAGCCTCGCTCGGTTTGGTTCCGTTCTTTTTGCTCAAATTATGTTTTATTTACTAATTTAATATATATATATATATATAGAAATATACTAACTTTTAAAGTTTTTAAAATTTCTCTTTTGTATTGACTTCAAAGTTCAAATTTAAATCATAGCGTCTCGTTTTTTATATGTTTTCTTGTTAACTTTGAGTTCTAGACATTTTAGAGTTGCAAGTTTAAACATTTTAGAGTTAAGAGTTTTGAGTTAATGATATTTTGGAGTTTTAGAAATTTAAAATCGAAAACTTTGTACGAAATCAAGCAAAACCAAGCCGCTCGGTTTCAAACCAAACCAAGTTCAAGCATAAACATATAGCTCGTTTATTTAAATTCAATACACTCAGTTCGTGAACAACCGGTTAATTTGTATTTGATCGAAACCCTATAAAACTAGTATAATAATAAAAAAAAACGTACACGCGACTTTTGATCAAGCTGACGTTAAACTCATTCAATTGAACAACAGAGCCGTTCTGTAAGTGGTGAGATCTGACCAACTGATTGAGCTGAGTGCCAAACATCCCGTTCTGATAGAAGGAGCCGTCAGATAAACAAACACGGTACCTCTCCTTGTTTACTGCGGACTCAGTTTGCGTCTGAGCAATCTGTAAATCCAGCAACTGCACCACCGGTTTACCGTACGTGTCTTCCCATCTTCCGTCGGATATCGCCGCTATTGCACCTTCCGTTAATTTCACCCTCATCTTTCTCAAACCCTAGAATTAGAAAGAGAGGGAAAACTGCCTTTTGTGTTTGTGAGCGCCAACTTAATAAGCTTATTATTACAGTCCTTGCAATATTAAAGTTTGGTAAAGTTAACATTCTTTACGTCATCTTTTGTGAAAGTGACACGTGTAGTAGGAGAGAGCGTGCTAAGGAAGTCTTCTCAACTGCTTTAAAATAACGTTTTCAGACCCGACCTAGACGTCTTACCAGGTTAAAGGCCGGAACGACTCGGGAGGGGCAGACCGGTGTTTGACTCAAATAACGTCATAAATAATATATATATATATATATATAATTCTTATACATATAAAAAATAATAATAATATCAAACTTTAATGCATGGGTGCAAATGAGCCAAGTTACTCGAGATCGGCTCGTTAAATAGCTCGATCCAGCCGAGCTTAATCAAGCCCGAGCCTGAGCCTAAAAGTAAGCTCGTTTAATAAACAAGCCCGGGACCGAGCTTCACTTATCGAGATCGAGCCGGCTCGCAAGCCTAAACGAGCTTATTATTTATATAATTTTTTAAAATATATATTTAATAATTATTAATATATATAATGTTTTTAAAAATAAATAAAAATAACTAAATAATATATATTATTTTATACATAAAATTGTAATAGAAAAAATATATATAAAAATAATTATAATTATATAAATAATAGTTGAAAATCTACTTGAAAATCTACTCAAGTAAACGAGCCGAGCTCGAGCTTGAAAATCTACTCACGAGCCGAGCTCGAGTTTGAAACGAGCCAAGCTCGAGCTTTGAAAATAGAGCTCGAAACAAGCCGAGCTCGAGCTCTGTGTAAGTTAAACGAACCGAGCTCGAGCCTAGTCAAGCTCAGGCTCGGCTCGTTTGCGCCGCTACTTTAATTTTTATTTATGTTTTATACATTGTTTTTTAAATATACATGATTTATGTTTGATCAATAGAGACAGCAATAAAGCTTTGTTAGTTGGCTCATAGAATGATTATTAAAGTTTATATCTCTAAAATGACCCAAATTTGAATCCCGGCATACATATTTTATTTTGGATTTAATAGAAAATGAGTTTTACCGGTTCACTCGCCGAGTCAACCGGGCCGACCACTGGATTTCAAAACACTGCTTTACAATGAACGTTGAGTTGGTGAATATGAAAATATTGAATACAATATTTGATGTCTTAACGGGTAACATTATCGTTTTTGTCTAAGACTGATAGTTTGAGTTTTTCTATACTTTTAACTTTGATACTATTGGTTTAACTTGTATTGTAGTTCCGTACATAATAATTAATGTAATCTAGTCTTTTGATTCTTAATAGCATAACAGGAACATCAGTCACTAGGACCAACTTATGGTTTGACAAACTTGATATTTAATCCGTTTAGAACCGTAGGTGAGTATAAAGTTTCATCAATATATTCATTCACATACTTACATTGCTAGCAAATGCTCATTAATTTTGTGAACGACTTCATTGTTAAGTGCAACTATTGCTCTTTCTTGAAAAAAAATAGTTTTGATTGTTGTAATTTGATTAAAAATAGAAATATATATAAAGTCAACTGGGTCATAAATAGGATCCAATAAATCATTAATAAAAAGATGTTTAGGAATTTTGATAATTGTTTCACCATCATTGAAGCCACTAAAAATTCCTTCACCTAATTAATGGTCGCTTAAAGGCAAAGGTTACGAATTGAAACAGAGGTTGAGAGGAAGATGAAGTGTAGAGGCGATGCAATTGAAGATGGAATTGTAGAAGGATGCCGGAGTTTGTAAATTTCGCCTGGATAGTGATGCTGTCGCTATCGATCAGTCAAAAAAAAATATTAAACAGTGTTCCTAATCACTTAAACAAGCTAAGTTAAGTAGGGTGTCGAACCACGAGTAGTACGTGGTCAGCGTAACATGCAACCAATTTCTAAATTATGAAGTAACAGTAATGAGTGCTGATCACACGCAAGAGATTTAGTTTTAATATCAAACAAGTAAACAAAGCAAGTTTCAATTAATAAACAAGACAAATCACACCCCGGTTTCAAACAAGCAAATAGACAGTAATCTCATGTCACTTAACATATTAATCATCAATGATCAAATTAGATTGACTAACTAGGCAAACCTTATACATCAACAATCGTTAACACATGGCACTGTTATCAAACAATATATGCCATCGTGAACCAATTAAAGGCAACTGTATGCTTCATCATATTCAAATTAGTCAAAACAACCCTATAAACAATTATCATAGCAACTGGCAAACCAATCGTTTTGATCGAAATAAACTTAAACCGACTGAGTGCACAGTAATATCAAACATCAATCCTCATAGATTAATCAAAGATAACTACAAATCATTCGTTCTTAAACACATGAGAAAACTGAATAATACAATACCCTACATCACGGGTATGATTCGAGAGGATTAGCCGCGCCTCGACGTCGAAAGATCTTCAATTCTAATAACGTAGGTCATATGAATGATCTCTAGATGCTTCAGAGGGATTAAAATGGTCTTGATATGCTTTAGACCGTGATAGATCAGAATAGGGTCGTCAAAACATAATATAACATAAAACCCTAACTTTATCGATTCTGCCACCCATCGTGATACGCGATAGGGTCTTCACAGGTCCATCGCGAAGTCAACATTCAATATTTTAAAGTCCACCAGGATACGCGATGGGCTACCTTCCACCCTATCTCGTAGCGGGACGGGTCTCCTCACCAGCAAACTTCATTTCTTTGTCTAGTTTCACGTGCTGGTTATCCCGGGTCTTCATCCCGTGCTAGTACAGGTCCATATTAACTGTTTTAATCATCTGTGACCTGAAATATAGCAAACACGTATGAAGTACCAAAGTTCACGAAATAAACAACTAAAACTAGATAATTACCAAACTAAAATATATACAAATCAACCGACCATCAGATAGTTGTAGGTGACTTAATGACCCATTTAGTTTAACGGCGTCTCCCCGGAAATAATGAATTACCATTTTATCCTCCTAGTATACTTAATAAGTAATATAGATATATATCTACCTATTCTAATAAAGTAAAATAAATGTGAACACTTGTCATGTTTTGGTTAATTCTCATAATTTTTTTCCTTCAAAACTAATATACCCTAATATACGTAATAAATCAATAATTATTCACTTTCTTTTTACACTGTATTTATATAATATCTATATATTTTTACAAATATAAATATTAACATGTTATTTTACTATATATTCAAAATACTTGGTGAATTTTAAAAATCAACAACAAATCATGTTTCTCAAATGAAAATTGTTTCGGGTTTTTTTGTGGAACTTAAAATTGATTTTATGGGTCAAAAGTTGGTAAATAGATTGTTTGCTACAAGTTAACTACATTTTGGTCAAAATTTGTTATGGTCAAAAATGAAAATTTTGAATATTTTTAAAAGTTTAAGAATACAAAATAGATTTATCGTCAAATTTGTTATGGATTCAAAGTGTTGACTTTAAAATGTCAAAAGTGTGAAAGTTAAAATTTTAAACATGATTCGGGTTTCATATTTATTTTTAAGGGAATTTTTTGAAATAATCAAAAGGTTCGGGATTTGGCAAACTGACTATCCCCCCCCCAACTATTAAAATTTAAGAAAAAATATCGCGAACACTTTCGACATGCCACCCCTATGCCTATCAATGCTTAACTTTTATCAAATTTGAAATATTTATGTCAACATTAATTTTTCTTTCAATGGTGATCAGAACATTGTATGGGAAGCATGACATGCTAAATTATGCTCAAATGAAACAAAATATTCACAAAATTGAATGAGTTAACATGTTGTTTTTTATGTTGTCATTATGACAAAGTCGAGAAGCCCTCTGAAACTTATCAAAATATTTTTCATGGTGTAGCTCAGAAAACATAGTTCTTGAAGAACATTCATTGTTATAATTTAATGTTCTACTTTCCTTTGATGGGTGGTAAATTGATAAATATATCAATAAAAGTAACGCTCCTTTTGTATTTAGGCTGAGTGGTTAGAACTACTATCGTATGAGAAGTCTTATTTCCGAAATTAGTTCATAACCAAAATTCTTTCAATTATACATATATGACACTGAGAATGAATTTTTCAATAGAAAGAAGTATTTTTGGGTACGTTTTTGCACGAACATTTTTTTTATTAAGTTCATTTAAAAAAATATCTTGTGATATAAATAAAATCAATTTGTGTACACATTGTATAGATACAAGCATAGATGATTAGATGTAATACTTTTTTATTTTCATATACGCTATATAATTATTTGTTTTACTTATAATTTTATAATTTGAATTATCCCGTGTGTGATATGGGCTCTAAAACTAGTTATCATTATATACAACTAAACATTATAATGAATTGTGTTTAAAAAGATAAACAAACTTATAAATAAAATATTAAATAAGGTAACCAAATTTATATATTAATAATTAGCATCTTTGGCATACATAATTAATTGTAAAATGTGAATCAAATGTAGTTTCACTTAGCTTATGTAGTTTTATGCTTAGTTTTTGGTATCATGCTAATATGCGTTGTTTATATATGATGATACACGATATGTGTCTTCAGCTGTTCAGCTCAGCACATTCACATTACAACATCCATACATGCTTCTTTTCTTCTTTTCTCACCATTGCCATCTCGATATCTTGCCAAATTTAAAACAAATTGCAATTGCTAAACTAATATCAACTAATTAATTATAATTAGTTAATAATTATTAAATTACGAAAGAAGTTAACATGATTTTGAAAAATTAATCACTTAATTAATAATTAGTAAATTAGAAAATAATTATTAGTATTAATTTACTAATTGATTAAATTAGGAAATAAGGTAAACAAAATTAAAACAAATTGCAATCAGGATATTAAGGGAAAGTAATTAGAGTTATTTTAAATTAGGAAATTCGTTTCATTTAAAATAATTGAAAGCTATTCAAGTCAATATAATAACTTATTTTGAATGATTATAAATAGTCAAAATTAAATTAAAATCATATAAAAAAGAAATAATAATATTATAATATTTGTTTTTTAGAAAATATTAGTATTTTGTTAGCTATTAATTAGTAATTGTGCAATTTTGTGATGTGTATAATTCACAACATGAATTGTAAAATGACTTTATAACCGAATCAAAGGATAGTTGAGGAAAAGGTTGTAAATTATGAAGTTTTTGTCAAATGTTTGAGTAACTAAAGAAGAATGATATGTACTTGAAAAGTAATAATAACTAAAAGATTGTGCAAGAATTAAAACCAGTATATAGTACCAAAAGATACTATGATGTAGCTTTAATCTATACTTGACCATCGTATATAGACAAATACACAGTTTAGAAGCAAAAAAATACACAAGCATTAAAAGTAGTTCAAAAGTTTATCATAATTTAGAAAATACTAAAAAAGATGGACAAATAATTGGGAAAAAAACAAACTTTTACAAAATACTAAGAAATCATTGTAACAAGACAAGTGTTTAACATAACATAACAGACTGTAGCAAAAAACATATGAGATAACATTGTCACTAAATATGTCCAACTTAACTTCTTTTCTGCTAACGCTAAACACACATGTATCACCAATCGATAACCCATTGTTGTTCGTGAATGTACTTGAAGAAACACTAATCGACCCCGGGCAGATTACGGATAATCTGGGGGTTAAATAGATGTTTCCCACGAGGGGTTAGATCCGGCAAAGATGGTTCTTCTGATAACCTGCAAAACAGACACCGTGAGCTCGTCACTGAGAAGGGGGGGGGGGTACCTCCTTGTGACCACCCTCCAGCGTAAGAATCAGACTAGATTGCTCTTGAATATAAGTGTATATTAAGAGATTGCTAGAGCAGATATCAGGTATAAGATATAAGATACAAGATAAGATGAGATGATCATACCATTTGAGGTATTTATAGCCGAAGGTAGGTTTCCAAGAAGGTATAGCCGGCTGAATAGTATTCCTGTTCTACCAACTGTGGCCTACGCACGTGCCATGCTGGCAGTTGGTGGGTAGGCAGCGGCTGATAGTGACCAGGCCTGCTGTGTACTATTCCTTTTCCACCAACTGCAGGCTATGCACGTGGTATGACAGGAGTTGGTGAGTAGGCAGCGGCTAACAGTGACCAGGTCTGCTGTGTACTATTCCTTTTCCACCAACTGCAGGCTATACACGTGGTATGACAGGAGTTGGTGAGTAGGCAGCGGCTAATAGTGACATACAGTACAAGAGCATGTTGCTCGCCATACTGTTGTCAATGAGCTGTCGTATCTCTGGTCAGATCTTTTGCCCATACCTCGTCAGGTACAGTACAAAAGATCCTCCAGTATTGTACTTACTGGCTCATTTGGGCGGGAGTATTCCCCCTCCCGCCTTTGTGCGGGATTGTTCCCGGCTTTGCTCATTCCTTCTTCAGGTGACATTACTGAATTATTTTGAGAGCTAAGTGCCTTGTGCGTGTAGCCTTGCTGCGCGGGTGGCCTTCCCTGATGGCTTGTATCCGCAGCTGCGGGAACAGGCGGAGTACTTCACCATTGGGAGACATTTCCTGCGGGAACAGCTTGCGTACTGCGCGTAAGGACGTCACGTCTCTGAGCATGGTGGGTCCTGCGGATCCAGTTGGTTTCTGCGCAGACGTCTCTCTTCAAGGTGAGTCCTGCGGGTCCAACTGGGCTCTGCTGGGACCTACCTCTTCAAGTCCCCCCAGTCCAATGTTCTTCTCATGAATGTTTAATAAGTGAGGTGAACTTTTGGACTTAAGCAAAGGGTTTTGAAAAGGGTTTAGTTTTAAGGTTTTCCATGGGGATTCTTCCCGCGGAAGTCCTAATGTCACTTGCAGAAATTCCCGACTTTCCTGCTTGATCTTTGGGTATGATGCGGGTAGGTCTGTAACCTTCTCGCAAGTCAGGAGCGTTGAGTCCCACTTGTGTAGATTCTCCATGAGGTTTTGGTAGTTTTGAACATAGTGATCAATTATGTTAAAACCACCAATTCCATCTTGGAGCTTCAAACAATGTAGTTCTCGACGTTCCCGCTATGCGGGGATGTTATTCCCGTTTCCGCAAGCATGGTCCAGAAGATCCTTCTTGGTTTCAATTCCCTGCGGAGCGCTAGGTATGTGAAGGGTTTTGCCTTGACACTGTACCCGCACTCGTCTTACGGTTACTTTACTTCCAAGGTATTCCTGGCGTCAATTCCCTGCGGGTGCTCAGTATGTGAAGGGTTTTGTATTGACACTGTACCCGCACCCGTCTTATGGTTACTTGGTTGCCGAGGTATGGGGTATATTCCCGCTTACTTTTAAATCTTTTTGAAATTTTGAAATTCGAAGAGTTGGTGAAAGGATAAGAACAGTCCAAACTGTTGAAACGTCGTCCGACGGTTTCTTCTGACAGTGTCAGGACGTGCAGGAAGTTATGGCGACGTGACAGTATATGGTCATTCCAGGCGCTTTTTCAGGCGCGTGGGCGCGATTTTTCGGGCGCGTGGCCGCGAAATTAATGGCACGCGTCCTTTCAACAGCTGTTGCCAGCTTGCTCTTTGCCACGTGTCATAGTTTCATTGCACCTGCGATTTCTCTCTCTTCCGCATTAAATTCATCGCATTAATTGCGATGAGTATATAAAGGGGGAGAGGGTCCTTTGCAATCCACACTTTCACTTCTCTCTTCATCTTCTAAACGATTTCCGGCGAATACTCACTATTCCGTCTAGCATTCTTCTGAAATCGTTTTTCTGTACATCCAAACATGTCTTCTACTCACGATTTTGAAGCTGCTGCCGAGGAATCTGACGTGCACGTCGAGATCCCGACGTCTACGTCTGATAAAGACGATAAGAGCACTGCTGGCGAATGCCAGTGTGCTCTTCCCACTAAGCTTTTTCAGTACATCGTCCGGAAGTTCATGCTCGAGCCGTTCGAGCCTGAGTTTCCGGAGTCACACCAGAAGGTGTACGATGCCCCCAAAGGCAAAATAGGGGTGTATGCTGCATTCTTCGTTTATGGGAATCTCAGGTTCCCATTGACGAAGTTTGTATACCGTGTCTTGGAGAGGCACGGTGTGCATCTGACGGAGGTACACCCGATGGCGATCGCCAAGATCCGCCACTTTGAGTGGGTGTGCCTCATTCTGGGCGTGGAGCCCCATGTTGACCGCCTGATGACCTTCTATTCTTGGAGATGCATCCAGGGGTGGTATACCTTGGTCAATCGGATCAAGGGTCTGAAGATCTGCGCAACCGAGCGCAGTCTTCGGTCGTGGAAGAGGGAGTTTTTTTATATCTCCGCTCGCGTCGTCCTGATAGCGATGACGTTTAAGAATGGGAGAGCACTCCCCGCCCTTCACGCCCCAAACTACCAGGAGGCGGAATGGTTCGCCAAGATCTCTCGGATCCAGACTCCGGTGTACCGCTTTGCGGAGTCTGGGATGGTGATGCTTGGGATGAGCCGGGTGTGGAAGGAGGCGTCACAGGTTCCCATCGTCCTCGAATACGGTTTGAACTCTGTCCCTTACGGTATGCTCTGTCTTCTTTGTTTATATAGGTTTGTCTTCTAACTGTTTGTTTCTTTTATTTCAGAGGGGAACGATTTGCAGTCTCTCCTGCAGCCGCGGGAGAGTGATGGTCCCGCTCGGATGGGTACTCGTGCTCTCGATGAGAACGAGTTGCCCATCTTGGAGCAAACGAGGGATCGGTTTGTGGAGGTCTACCCGCCAGGCCACCCTATTCTGAGCACCACGCGGCCAGGTAAGGCGTTATTCAACCCTCGACCTCTCAATGCTGAAACCTCTGCTGGAATTCCTCTAATCTTGTCATCTTCCGATGAGGAATCCGCAGATGGTCCTCCGTTGGTGCGGAAGAAGAAGGCTGCCGGCGGGAAGGGGAAGGCGAAGGTTGCCTCCACTGCCGATCCGGTGCATCGGTCTGATTCAGACCGAGAGCGAGGAGGCGGCGGGGAACCCAGGTGGTGAAAAGACCACTGCTCCGGAGGCTGAGACGACTGTCACCTCCGAGCAGCCCAGGACGACGACGGTGAGCGGCGTGAAGAGGCCGGCTCCATCGGGTTCGTCCCTGCCTGTTCGCACCTTTAGGCTCAAGAAGACCCGTAAGTACAAACTTCAGTTAATTTTAACTTTATATATTTCCGCCATTATACTTATATCTTCTTTGTACAGGCGTGGATGCTGCCGCATTCCAGGGTGGAGCGGGGAGGAGCACCTCCGGACCCATGACGGTAGGCTTGGTCAACCTACCTGAGGCGGTGACCCAGGCGACTGCGCCTACTTCAGTTGGTTCAGTTGCTCACCTAGTTGAGCCAACTGTTCCAACTGTGATGACATCTCCGCCGGCTGTCAGTGCCATATTTACTGAATCTTTCACTGAGCCGGCGGTGACTATTTCTGCGGGCTCTTACGCAGCGGCGACCACGGTTGTGAGTTCACCTCCGTTGGTTTCTACCGCGGCGGCCTCCATGCCTCCTCCGACGTCGGCAACTACGGCCGATCCTTCAGGTATGCTTGGGGCTTCTCGCCAACCTCTGCCTCCTTCCCATCTGCCTGACCTCTTGGATGGATTTCCCTTGGGTTCAGGTGATGGGTTTGGCGGCTATCGGCCTGTTGTCGACCCTACAGGTGCGTAGGGTTCTTTTGGCCTTTTTTTATATATATATATCATCTTTTCCTAACTGCTTTTTGTTTTTTGCAGTGTCGGATTCCAATGAAGTGTATGTTCCACGATGGAACATCCGCCGAGGAACAACCCTTCGCACGCCTGTGGAGTGCGTGGATTGGGCTCGTCACGCAGCTCCCAGTGGTGCGTTGGGGGAAGCAATGGCTAGCTACCAAGATGGTAGGCTAACCAACGAGCTTCGGATTCTCCTGGCCCGGATGCAGCCGCGCGTCGAGCTGCTCTGTCGTGAAAACGACAAGTTAAAAGCAGCCCGTATTCAAAAAGTAGCTCAGGCGCGGGCTGTCCGGGAGGAGAACAAGAGGCTTACCGCAGTGGCTGCGGAAAAGGAGAAGGCCTTCAAGGCCCTCGAGGTTGAAGTTCAGGCCCGACTCGAGGCCCGTTCCAAGGCTGCCCAAGCTGTTAACGAACAGCTTCGGCTGGCTAAGGAAACTGCACTGAACGCAACTGAGAGGGCCACCAAGGCTGAAGCTGTTGCTGAGCCTCTACGGCTCGAAAATGAGGAACTTAAAGCCAAACTAGAGGCGCTCCAACAGGCTCATGATACCTTGGCGATGGAAGACGCCAAGAAGCTCCAAGAGATCTTGGACCAGAGGGGGGTGCTTGACCACACTGAGCGGAAGCTAAAGGGCGTTGAAGAGGCTGCGGCTAAAGAAGTGTTGCTTGCCAACCTCAACAAAAGTGAAGCCGAACGCGCCCGTAACCAAGCTCAAGCTGCCCTCCAGGAGGCTCTGGTTACCAAGGAATGGCTTCTTCGAGAAGCGTTGTCGCAGGTAAGCTTAGCTTCCTAATGTCTTCACGCTTTTCTTTGTAAATAGAAAAGGTTTTGATACTTGTATTTTTTCTTGTAGGTTGTGCATCGAGTCTTCACGGACACATCATACGACGATGCCATGAGCGCAGCCCTCAACGCTTCTCACGAGGATGGGGAAAAGGCCGGCTTCCTGCTTGGTCTAGGGTTCGTTGAGAAAGGCATCCCGCCTTCCAACTTCCCTTTATATGATGTTGATACTGAAGCTGTATATGACCAAGCAGTGAATCAGTATGCCGCCTTCCCGCATCCGGTGGTGGAGAAGGTGAACGAAGTTGCTGCTGCTGATGATGGGCTAGCCATTCTAAAGACCTTCCTTGAACCGCCACACTCTACTGATGGTGCGGGTCCAAGTGGAAGTGGTCCTGAAGCTTGATCCTGAAGATCCCTTTCCACCATTAGAGTAGATTTTTATTTTTGTATAGCTTCTTTTGTATGCGGGTATGTACCCAGCAATCTTTGTAATATTTGAATTTCGATGGAATAAAGATTATTTGCCAATCCCTTGCCTTGTTTATTTCACGCATATTCTGATTTAACTTAGCAATTTCTTTAGTACTTAGATAAGTTAACTTTTCAACGTGGTAGATAATAAGTTAAAGTTTTGCGTCCTCTTTCATGATTGTGCGGATAAGACCGTCACTTGCACTTAGTAGGATGGCTAAACTTTGCCTATATCTGACCTGCGTGGAAGTTTTCCTCATCTTTTCCTTTGAAATTTTCTAAGTGTTTAGAATAAGTTAACCTTTGAACGTGGTAGATAATAGGTTGAAGTTTTGCTTCCTCGTTCGTGATTGTGCGGGTAAGACCGTCACTTGCACTTAGTAGGATGGCTAAACTTTGCCTACATCTGACCTGCGTGGAGGTTTTCCTCATCATTCTGTTAGAAATTTTCTAAGTATTTTGAATAAGTTAACCGTTCGACGCGTGGTTGTCAATAGGTTAGTTCGGTTTCCTCTATCATGATTTGTGCGGTTAGGACCGGCACTTTCATTTAGTGGGATGAACAAACTTTACCTATGACTGACCTGCGTGAAGGTTTGCCGTTTTTTGGGTTTATGCGGGTTTTGCCGCCTTCCCCACGCAACGACTTTCCACGTAATTATGCGGTGAATACCGGCATATCAGTGTTGAATAAATTAACCGTTCGACGCGCGGTTGTGAATAGGTTAGTGTTCAGTTTCCTCTATCATGATTCGTGCGGATAGACCGGCACTTTCATTTAGTGGGATGACTGAACTTTACCTTTAACTGACCTGCGTGAAGGTTTGCCGTTTTTTGGGTTTATGCGGGTTTTGCCGCCTTCCCCACGCAACGACTTTCTTTCACACTTATGTATGCGGTGAAGACCGGCATATCCGTGTAGAAAGTTCATAAGTATAAATGTAAAATCATCAGCGTCAATGTGATAAGGAGAATCATTTCCATTAGAAGTGGCTCTGGGCCTTTTCTTTACAAGTTTTGAATTGATCTACATGCACTGTGTAATCGAGCTCCCTTCCATGTTGTTGGGTTGGGAGTGCCATCGAGCCGATATGCACCTGGTTCGGGATCTCGTTGTTTACGCAGTATGTAGTCTCCAACATTGAAGCTGCAGTTTTATTCGTGTTTTCCCAAACTGGGGTTCTACACGCATCAGCCTGCTCAGCGTTCGTTACGCCACGAGGTGCGCGAGCGTCCCATCTCTGACAAATGCTTCGACGATGTCCTTTACGTCTGTGCATTCTTCAGTGTTGTGGCCTTTTGTCCTGTGAAAGTCACAGTATTTGCTCCGATCAGCATTGTGACGATGTCGGATTATTGGAGCCTTTGGCCATGGGAGCTCCTCAGTGGCGAATATCTCGGTGACGCTTTTGGTGAGTTGCGTCCATCTGGAGTTCTGGTTCGACTGTACGTTATCCCTTCCGCCCAACCGATGTTGCAAGCCGGATGAGGTGTCAAAGTTTACCCTTGACTGCCAAATACCTAGCTTCCGCTTTTTGTTTAGTCGGGCGGTAAGGACGTTGTCTTCTCTTGTTTTCTGAGTGTAGAGGTTTGTGCTCTGGGGGAGATCTCTACCCAGTTGCTTCTCCGTTTCCGCAAATCGTTTAGCTACTGTCATGATGGCATCCCATGTGGATGGCATGCCATCTCTACCCGTTAAGGTGCGGATGAGACCTGGGTCGTTCGCGCCCTGGATGAAAGCAGCGCGAACAAGATCTTCGCTAATATTACCCAGACTTAGCTTCTTTGAGTTGAAGCGAGTGATGAAGTCTGGCAAAGATTCATCTTCTTCTCGAATGCAATTGAGGATTGTCCATTGCTCTTCGGTATACTTTCTTTGTTGGCTGAAGTGTTGGCTAAACTTCTGCTGGAAGTCTTCCCAATCGTAGATGTGGTGGACCGGTAGACGATCGAACCACGCTCTAGCTGCCCATACAAGCGTCATTTGGAACATGTAACACCACGTAGGTTCCGTCCAACTACTGACGGTTGCCCCCGCTATGAACCTGTTCAAATGATCGTCTGGATCAGATATACCATCGTAAGTGCCGATGTTGGACATCTGTTTAGCACTTTTCGGGACGATTGCTTCCGCAATGTCCCTTGCAAATTTGGACGTTCCCGCCTTTGCAGCAGTTGGTGTAAATGTTTTGGAGAAGTCACGTGGGTTTCCACCCGCGTTTTTTGGTTTGAAGGTTTCTCCAAAATGCCTTTTCGGTTGGGAGTCCGTTTCCTTACGCTTCCCTTTCGCCTTATGACGAGGGTTTGCGTCACTATCGGATTCCTCCGAATCATCATCCAAGTACTCTATGAATTCCTCAGGCTGTTGGAGTGAACGTAAGCGTTCATCCAACTCCGCTTGGAATTCTTTTTGACGTGCTTCCGCCCACGCTTTAACTTCATCGAGTGTTTGGCGGGGGAGCCTCGTTCTTTGTCTGTCTAACTGGGTATCGGTGAATCTCAGTGAGAGATTATTTACTGCACTTGCCCCAGCTTGGGTAACCGGGGTAGTGTTCGTAAAATTTACTGCACTTACCCCGGCTTGGGTAACCGGGGTAGTGTTCGTAAAAACTGTGTAGTCGTCGGTATTCCCCCCAGTAGCTGGGGTTGTGGTTACCGGAGTTTCTTTAACCATCTTTCCAGAAGTTTTGAGAAAACTGAAAAAGAATTAAGTTCTAGCTTTTATGCACGGATGGCGCCAATGAAGAAACACTAATCGACCCCGGGCAGATTACGGATAATCTGGGGGTTAAATAGATGTTTCCCACGAGGGGTTAGATCCGGCAAAGATGGTTCTTCTGATAACCTGCAAAACAGACACCGTGAGCTCGTCACTGAGAAGGGGGGGGGTACCTCCTTGTGACCACCCTCCAGCGTGAGAATCAGACTAGATTGCTCTTGAATATAAGTGTATATTAAGAGATTGCTAGAGCAGATATCAGGTATAAGATATAAGATACAAGATAAGATGAGATGATCATACCATTTGAGGTATTTATAGCCGAAGGTAGGTTTCCAAGAAGGTATAGCCGGCTGAATAGTATTCCTGTTCTACCAACTGTGGCCTACGCACGTGCCATGCTGGCAGTTGGTGGGTAGGCAGCGGCTGACAGTGACCAGGCCTGCTGTGTACTATTCCTTTTCCACCAACTGCAGGCTATGCACGTGGTATGACAGGAGTTGGTGAGTAGGCAGCGGCTAACAGTGACCAGGCCTGCTGTGTACTATTCCTTTTCCACCAACTGCAGGCTATGCACGTGGTATGATAGGAGTTGGTGAGTAGGCAGCGGCTAATAGTGACATACAGTACAAGAGCATGCTGCTCGCCATACTGTTGTCAATGAGCTGTCGTATCTCTGGTCAGATCTTTTGCCCATACCTCGTCAGGTACAGTACAAAAGATCCTCCAGTATTGTACGGACTGGCTCATTTGGGCGGGAGTATTCCCCCTCCCGCCTTTGTGCGGGATTGTTCCCGGCTTTGCTCATTCCTTCTTCAGGTGACATTACTGAATTATTTTGAGAGCTAAGTGCCTTGTGCGTGTAGCCTTGCTGCGCGGGTGGCCTTCCCTGATGGCTTGTATCCGCAGCTGCGGGAACAGGCGGAGTACTTCACCATTGGGAGGCATTTCCTGCGGGAACAGCTTGCGTACTGCGCGTAAGGACGTCACGTCTCTGAGCATGGTGGGTCCTGCGGATCCAGTTGGTTTCTGCGCAGACGTCTCTCTTCAAGGTGAGTCCTGCGGGTCCAACTGGGCTCTGCTGGGACCTACCTCTTCAGTACTCTTGCCATCCTTGCACTCAATACCTCTTATAACCTTCAGCCTTTTCGATATGAATTTGTGTATCACATATTCAACACCCTCAACATTTTTATTTTTCAAATCCATAAAGTTGTCCAGTCTCGCCATTCTAACAAAGTGAATCAGAAATGGCTACAAAGCAAAACATGTACGGACATTATAAATTGTGATATAAAGGATTTAAAAAACATATAATTTTATTAAGTAATTTACCAGACGGTAAGCCATAGTTGTAGTCAATACAGGGTTATTGCCTTCTTCTGAACTATCATCATCAACATCAATCACATCATGATCTGAATTTATTGATCATCTTCATTAGGTGCTTCATGAGTTAGTAGAACTTGAATTCCATTTGGACGGAAAATTGTCATGCTGAAGACGGATACACCAACGAAATCAAACACACGGAAATTAATAATGCTAAGAGGCATGTCCTCCACAACTTGCTTTCATCCATCAATACTGAAATGGTAGAAACTCCCAAATTTTTCCATCGTAAGATTCCACTAGGGAACGCCACTTGCACGTATAGGTAACCAGATCTGTTAGAATTTTGTTGTGAAAATGACGAGTAACAAAAGAAGAAGGCAACAATTACATAAAAGCAAAAATGATGCATCAGTGGAAAATATAACAAACAATAAAAGAAAGTTGAAACCAAATGAATAAGATGAGTACCAAAGTATTTAATATTGGTTTCAGCATGATCTTGTAAAGCAAAGAACCATTGATCCAGATGAAAACAAGTCATGTGGAAGGTGGAATCTCCTTCTAACAGAAACACCATTGCTCCGAGAGCTCCCAAGCCAACATTCTATACCAGCCTTTTCCATCCACAAGTTAAACAGTAATCTGTTCCAGTTAATCTGTTCTTAGGTACCTTTTGATGATTTGAATACGTTTTTAATAACATTAGTGATTTGTAGGATTTTAGTTGGCTGTATTGCTTAATCTATATGACTTTTTTTTGGGTACATTTGAATCTTTTATGCTTTTAGTTCAGTTAATTATTTTAAGACTTCCAAGTACTTTTGATTCTGTGTGGTATTGCTTATTTTGTGTTCAAATCGAGGTATCGAACTTGGGCTGAGGGTTATTGGGCATTGAATCTCACAAACATGATACATAATCTCATTCCAGAATCTAAGTTCGCTGTTCATCTGTTAAGGTATCAGACGAATCTCATTCTAGGATCAAAGTTCATTATTCATCATCAAGTATTGAAGTTACAATGACTACTATTCATTTCATCTTGATCATGCCTATCCTCGTCTAAGGAAACAGACATCTTTTAGATCGTTTTCTATAACTTATTCCGTGACCATTTCATTCAATTTAAAGATCACGTTAAAGTTTTTTTTAAAAAAAACTTTCCCTATATTGGTTTCAAGGGAATTGTTTCCGTTGTCTGAACCTCACAAAAAATCATTAAGTTTTGGGGATAATGTTGGCTGCAAACATTATCAGAAGAAAATTGGTGTTAAGGATTAAAATCAGAGTTGAAACCAAAATGGTGTTCTCATCACTAGAGCCTTATGCAGTTGACCGCTATTTGGACAAGTTGGACAATTTTTCAAACTTGATTAAACAAATCCGACCTCGATTGATAAATGAGTTTGGGTATTTGAACAAATTAGACCATCGATTGAACAACTCCGACCAAAAATGTGAGATTGTGAGAATATCTTACATTTAATATATTAACGTTAACTAGTTAAAATTTTATCTATGAATTATTTCTAGTATTCTTTTAACAGCGAACGTCTTGCATATGTGACGCACACACTTTGCGCATCACAAGTTCATTTTGGTAGCAACACGCATCCGAGTGCCACACTTTTTAAAGCCAAGAAGTGATGTGTAGATCCAACTTTCTATGCGCCGGGAATGTGGGGTGTAACAAAAGATCAAGGGTATATACTATATAAGAATGAAATTCAATCATTTTGCTTTATATCTTCAAAAAGGTTGAGTCAACCCTTGGCGTGTCTACGTTATTATTGGAATTTTTGCCTTAAAAACAGAGTGAGGACAAGATGAAAGCGCGTTACTCTTCCCAACTTCAAGAAGCAGAGACAAACGGTCATTTCAAGAGACAAACTTTCTGATGTATCTGCAACTTAAGTTTTAAGTTAATTCCTGTATATTTGTGTCCTTTTTACGTCATATATTGTCACTTGGACTACATAACTACATAACATCTTTAAATTTTCAATGATCAACCTTCAAAGGTACATAAATAAAGTTTTACATGTCATTAAGTTTTACCTGAAGAGGTAGGTCCCAGCAGAGCCCAGTTGGACCCGCAAGACTCACCTTGAAGAGGGACGTCTGCGCAGAAACCAACTGGATCCGCAGGACCCACCATGCTCAGAGACGTGACGTCCTTACGCGCAGTACGCAAGCTGTTCCCGCAGGAAATGCCTCCCAATGGTGAAGGACTCTGCCTGTTCCCGCAGCTGCGGATACAAGCCATCAGGGAAGGCCACCCGCGCAGCAAGGCTACACGCACAAGGCACTGAGCTCTCAATCACTCAGTGTCACCTGAAGGAATGAGCAAAGCCGGGAACAATCCCGCACAAAGGCGGGAGGGGGAATACTCCCGCCCAACTAAGCCAGTCCGTACGATACGGGAAGATCTTCTGTACTGTACCTGACGAGGTATGGGCAAAAGATCTGACTAAAGATACGACAGCTTATTGACAACAGTATGGCGAGCAGCATGCTCCTGTACTGTATGTCACTATTAGCCGCTGCCTACTCACCAACTCCTGTCATACCACGTGCATAGCCGGCAGTTGGTGGAAAAGGAATAGTACACAGCAGGCCTGGTCACTGTCAGCCGCTGCCTACCCACCAACTACCAGCAGGGCACGTGCGTAGGCCACAGTTGGTGGAACAGGAATACTATTCAGCCGGCCACACCTCCTTGGAAACCTACCTTCGGCTATAAATACCCCAAATGGTATGATCATCTCATCTTATCATATCTTATCACATTACCATCATATTATCATCATATTATACCTGATATCTGCTCTAGCAATCTCTTAATATACATTTATATTTAAAGAGCAATCTAGTCTGATTCTCACGCCGGAGGGTGGTCACAAGGAGGAACCCCCCCTTCTCAGTGACAAGCTCACGGTGTCTGTTTTGCAGGTTATCAGAAGAACCATCTTTGCCGGGTCTACCCCTCGTGGGAAACATCTATCTAACCCCCAGGTTACCCGTAATCTGCCCGGGGTCCGGGTAGTGTTTCTTCATTGGCGCCATCCGTGCATAAAAGCTAGAACTTCATTTCTTTTCAGTTTTTTCAAACTTCTGGAAAGATGGTTAAAGAAACTCCGGTAACCACAACCCCAGCTACTGGGGGGAATACCGGCGACTACATAGTATTTACAAACACTACCCCGGTTACCCAAGCCGGGGCAAGTGAAGTAAATTTTACGAACACTACCCCAGTTACCCAAGCTGGGGCAAGTGTAGTAAATAATCGCTCACTGGGATTCACCGATACCCAGTTAGAGAAACGAACAAGACTCCCCCGCCAAACACTCGATGAAGTTAAGGCATGGGCGGAGGCACGTCAGAAGGAATTCCAAGCTGAGTTGGACGAACGCTTGCGTTCCGTCCAACAGGCTGACGAATTCGAAGAATACTTGGACGATGACTCGGAGGAATCCGACACCGACGCGAACCCTCGCCATAGGGCAAAAGGGAAGCGTAAGGAAACGGACTCCCAACCGAGAAGGCGTTTTGGAGAAGCCTTCAAACCAAAAAACACAGGTGGAAGTCCACGTGACTTCTCCAAAACATTCAGACCAACTGTGGCAAATGCGGGAACGTCCAAATTTGCAAGGGACATTGCGGAAGCAATCGCCCCAAAAAGTGCCAAACAGATGTCCAACATCGGCACTTATGATGGTATATCTGACCCAGATGATCATTTGAACAGATTCATAGCGGGGGCAACCGTCAGCAATTGGACGGAACCTACGTGGTGTTACATGTTTCAAATGACGCTTGTTGGGCCAGCCAGAGCGTGGTTCGATCGTCTACCGGTCAACCACATCTACGACTGGGCAGACTTCCAACAGAAGTTTAGCCAACATTTCAGCCAACAACGAAAGTATACCTAGTAGCAATGGACAATCCTCAAATGCATTAGAGAGAAAGATGAATCTTTGCTAGACTTCATCACTCGCTTCAACTCAAAGAAGCTAAGTCTGGGTAATATCAGCGAAGATCTTGTTCGCGCTGCCTTCATCCAGGGCGCGAACGACCCAGAGCTCATCCGCACCTTAACGGGTAAAGATGGCATGCCATCCACATGGGATGCCATCATGACAGCAGCAAAACGCTTTGCGGAAACGGAGAAGCAACTGGGTAGAGATCTCCCACAGAGCACAAACCTCTACACCCAGAAAACAAGAGAAGACAACGTCCTTACCGCCCGATTAAACAAAAAGCGGAAGCTAGGCATTTGGCAGTCAAGGGTAAACTTTGACACCTCATCCGGCTTGCAACATCGGTTAGGCGGAAGAGATAACGTACAGTCAAACCAGAACTCCAGATGGACGCCGCTCACCAAAAGCGTCACCGAGATATTCGCCACTGAGGAGCTCCCATGGCCAAAGGCTCCAATAATCCGACATCGTCACAATGCTGATCGGAGCAAATACTGTGACTTTCACAGGACAAAAGGCCACAATACTGAAGAATGCATAGACGTAAAGGACATGGTCGAAGCATTTGTCAGAGATGGGACGCTCGCGCACCTCGTGGCGCAATGAACGCTGAGCAGGCTGATGCGTGTAGAACCCCAGCTGGGGAAAACACGAATAAAATTACAGCTTCAATGTGGAGACTACATGCTGCGTAAAGAACGAGATCCCGAACCAGGTGCATATCGGCTCGATGGCACTCCCATCCCAACAACATGGAAGGGAGCTCAATTACACAGTTTGCATGTAGATCAATTCCAAATTTGTAAAGAAAAGGCCCAGAGCCACTTCTAATGGAAATGATTCTCCTTAGAACATCGACGCTGATGATTTTACATTTATACTTTATGAACTTTCAACACGGATATGCCGGTTTTCACCGCATAATTACGTGGAAAGTCGTTGAGTGGGGAAGGCGGCAAAACCCGCATAAACCCAAAAAACGGCAAACCTTCACGCAGGTCAGTTGAAGGGGAAAAGTTCAGTCATCCCACTAAATGAAATTGCCGGTATATCCGCATGAATCATGATAGAGGAAACTGAACACTAACCTATTAACAACCGCGCGTCGAACAGTTAATTTATTCAACACGGATATGCCGGTTTTCACCGCATAATTACGTGGAAAGTCGTTGCGTGGGGAAGGCGGCAAAACCCGCATAAACCCAAAAAACGGCAAACCTTCACGCAGGTCAGTTGAAGGGGAAAAGTTCAGTCATCCCACTAAATGAAAGTGCCGGTATATCCGCATGAATCATGATAGAGGAAACTGAACACTAACCTATTAACAACCGCGCGTCGAACAGTTAATTTATTCAACACGGATATGCCGGTTTTCACCGCATAATTACGTGGAAAGTCGTTGCGTGGGGAAGGCGGCAAAACCCGCATAAACCCAAAAAACGGCAAACCTTCACGCAGGTCAGTTGAAGGGGAAAAGTTCAGTCATCCCACTAAATGAAAGTGCCGGTCTATCCGCATGAATCATGATAGAGGAAACTGAACACTAACCTATTGACAACCGCGCGTCGAACGGTTAACTTATTCAACAAAAGGATGAGGAAAACCTACACGCAGGTTAGATGTAGGTAAAGTTTAGCCATCCTACTAAGTGCAAGTGACGGTCCTACCCGCACAATCACGAAAGAGGAAGCAAAACTTCAACCTATTATCTACCACGTTCAAAGGTTAACTTATCCTAAACACTTAGAAATTTCAAAAAAGATGAGGAAAACCTCCACGCAGGTCAGATGTAGGTAAAGTTTAGCCATCCTACTAAGTGCAAGTGACGGTCCTACCCGCACAATCACGAAAGAGGAAGCAAAACTTCAACCTATTATCTACCACGTTCAAAGGTTAACTTATTCTACACTTGGAAAATTGCTAATTTAAACTAAAGTATGCAAGTCATATAACGTTTATAAAGCAAGGAATCCAGAGAAAGTAGCGGTCTTACCCGCACAAAGATTTATATTTCACAATGATTCATTACAAGAATGGCCGGGTAACTACCCGCCTACAAGAAAATAAATCTATACAAGCTAAATCTATCCTAGCAGTAGGAAGGGATCTTCAGGATCAGGCTTCAGGGCCACTTCCACTTGGACCTGCACCATCAGTAGAACGTGGCGGTTCAAGGAAAGCTTTAAGGATAGCTAGCCCATCATCAGCAGCAGCAACTTGGTTCACCTTCTCCACCACTGGATGCGGGGAAGGCGGCATACTGATTCACTGCTTGGTCGTAAACAGCTTCAGTATCAACATTATACAAAGGGAAGTTGGAAGGCGGGATGCCTTTCTCAACGAACCCTAGACCAAGCAGGAAGCCGGCCTTTTCCCCATCCTCGTGAGAAGCGTTGAGGGCTGCGCTCATAGCATCGTCATAAGACATCTCCGTGAAGACCCGATGCACAACCTACAAGAAAATATACAAGTATCAGAACCTTTTCTATTTACAAAGAAAAGCGTAAAGACATGAAAAGCATACCTGAGACAACGCTTCTCGAAGAAGCCATTCCTTGGCAACCAGAGCTTCTTGGAGGGCAGCTTGAGCTTCGTTATGGGCGCGTTCGGCTTCACTCTTGTTGAGGTTGGCAAGCAACACTTCTTTAGCCGCATCCTCTTCGACGCCCTTTAGCTTCCGCTCAGTATGGTCAAGCACCCCCCTCTGGTCCAAGATCTCTTGGAGCTTTTTGGCGTCTTCCATCGCCAAGGCATCATGAGCCTGCTGGAGAGCCTCTAATTTGGCTTTAAGCTCTTCATTCTCCACGCGTAGAGGCTCAGCAACAGCTTCAGCCTTGGTGGCCCTCTCGGTTGCGTTCCTTGCAGTTTCCTTAGCCAGCCGAAGCTGTTCATTAACAGCTTGGGCAGCCTTGGAACGGGCCTCGAGCCGGGCCTGAACTTCAACCTCGAGGGCCTTGAAGGCCTTCTCCTTTTCCGCAGCCACTGCGGTAAGCCTTTGGTTCTCCTCCCGGACAGCCCGCGCCTGAGCTACTTCTTTAATGCGAGCTGCTTTTAACTTGTCGTTTTCACGACAAAGCAGCTCGACGCGCGGCTGCATCCGGGCCAGGAGAACCCGAAGCTCATTGGTTAGCCTACCCTCCTGGTAGCTAGCCATGGCTTCCCCCAACGCACCACTGGGAGCAGCGTGACTAGCCCACTCCACGCACTCCACAGGGGTGCGAAGGGTTGTTCCTCGGCGGATGTTCCATCGTGGAACATACACTTCATTGGAATCCGACACTGCAAAAAACAAAAAGCAGTTAGGAAAAGATGATAAAAAAATATATAAAATGGGCCAAAAGAACCCTACGCACCTGTAGGGTCAATAACAGGCCGATAGCCGCCAAACCCATCACCTGAACCCAAGGGAAATCCATCCAAGAGGTCAGGCAGATGGGAAGGAGGCAGAGGTTGGCGATAAGCCCCATGCATACCTGAAGGTTCGGCCGTCGTTGCCGATGACGGAGGAGGCATGGTAACAGCCGCCGCAGTCGCCGCCGCGGAATCCGCAGCAAAAGTAACCGCCGGCTCAGTGAAAGATGCGGTAAAAATGGCACTGACAGCCGGCGGTGACGTCATCACAGCTGGAACAGTCGGCTCAACGGAATGAGCAACTGAACCAGTGGAAGCAGGCGCAGGCGCAGCCGCCTGGGTCGTCGCCTCAGGTAGGCTGACCAAGCCAACCGTCATGGGCGGAGGGGTACTCCTCTGCGCTCCACCCTGGAATGCGTCAACATCCACGCCTGCACAAAGAAGATAAGTGTTGATGATATTAAGCTATGAAGTTAAAGATAACGGAAGTTTGTACTTACGGGTTTTCTTGAGCCTAAATGTACGGACAGGCGGGGATGAACCCGATGGAGCCGGCCTCTTCACGCCGCTCACCATTGTCATCCTGGGCTCTCCGGTGACAGTTGTCACAGCCTCCGGAATGGTGGTCTTATCACCACCGGGATTCCCCGCCACCTCTTCGCTCTCGGTCTCCGAGTCAGACCGAGGCACCGGATCGGCAGTGGAGGCCACCTTCTCCTTCCCCTTCCCGCCGGCAGCCTTCTTCTTCCGCACCAACGGAGGACCATCTTCGGATTCCTCATCAGAACATACGATTAGAGGAATTCCGGCAGAGGTTTCAACATTGAGGGGTCGAGGGTTGAATAGCGCCTTACCTGGCCGCCTGGCGCTAAGGATCACGTGGCCTAGCGGGTAGACCTCCACGAACCGATCCACCGTTTGTTCTAGGATGGGCAACTCGTTCTCGTCTAGAGCGCGAGTACCCATCCGAGCGGAACCGTCAGCCTCCCGCGGGTACATGAGCGACTGCAAGTCGTTCCCCTCTGAAATAAACAGGAAAGAATTTAGAAGAAATTCTAAATCAACAAAAAGAAACAGAGCATACCGTAAGGAACAGAGTTCGAACCGTATTCAAGGACGATTGGGATCTTTTGCGTATCCGCATCCTTCCACACCCGGCTCATCCCGAGCATCACCATCCCGGACTCCGCAAACCGGTAAACCGGAGATTGGACTCGGGATATCCTCGAAAACCATTCCGCCTCCTGGTAGTTGGAGGCGTGAAGGCTGGGAAGTGCTTGCCCATTCTTGAATTTCATGGCAAGGGGGATGGCGCGAGCGGAAATGTAGAAGAACTCCCGCTTCCACGAGCGAAGACTGCGCTCGGTTGCGCAAATCTTCAAACCCTTAATCCGGGTTATCAGGGTATACCACCCCTGGATGCACCTCCAAGTGTAGAAGGTCATCAGGCGGTCGACATAGGGCTCAATGCCCAGAATCCGGCACACCCACTCGAAGTGGCGAATCTTCGCGATCGCCATCGGGTGCACCTCGGTCAGGTGTACACCGTGCCTCTCAAGGACACGGTAAACAAACTTTGTCAATGGGAACCTAAGATTCCCATAAACAAAGAATGCAGCATATACCCCGATCTTGCCTCTGGGGGCATCATACACCGTCTGATGGGGTTCAGGAAACTCAGGCTCGAGAGACTCGAGCATGAACTTCCTGACGATGTACTGATACAGATCGACAGGCAGAGCACACTGACACTCGCCAGCAGTACTCTTGTCATCGGCTGTAGATTCGAGATCACGTGAAGACATCTTGCAGATGAAAGAAGAAAACGATTTCAAGGGAATGCTCGACTGAAAAGATGAGTATTCGCCGGAAATCGTTTTGAAGATGAAGAGAAGAGTGAAAGTGTGGATTACAAAGAACCCTCTCCCCCTTTATATACTAATCGCAATTAATGCGATGAATTTAATGCGGAGGAGAGAGAAATCGAAGGTGCAATGAAACTATGACACGTGGCAAAAAGCAAGCTGGCAACAGCTGTTGAAAGGACGCGTACCATTAATTTCGCGGCCACGCGCCCGAAAAATCGCGCCCACGCGCCTGAAAAAGCGTCTGGAATGACCAGGTACTGTCACGTCACCATAACTTCCTGCACGTCCTGACACAGTCAGAAGAAACCGTCGCACGACGTTTCAGAGGTTTGAACTGTTCTTATCCTTTCACCAACCTTTCGAATTTCAAAAATTCAAAAAGATTCAAAAGTAAGCGGGAAAATACCCCTTACCTTGGCAACCAAGTAACCATAAGACGGGTGCGGGTACAGTGTTAAGGCAAAACCCTTCACATACTTAGCACCTGCATGGAATTGAAGCCAAGAATACCTTGGCAACCAAGTAACTATAAGACGAGTGCGGGTACAGTGTTAAGGCAAAACCCTTCACATACCTAGCACCCGCAGGGAATTGACGCCAGGAATACCTTGGAAGTAAAGTAACCGTTAGACGAGCGCGGGTACAGTGTTAAGGCAAAACCCTTCACATACCTAGCGCTCCGCAGGGAATTGAAACCAAGAAGGATCTTCTGGGCAATGCTTGCGGAAACGGAAATAACATCCCCGCATAGCGGGAACGTCGAGAACTACATTGTTTGAAGCTCCAGGATGGAATTGGTGGTTTTAACATAATTGATCACTATGTTCAAAACTACCAAAACCTCATGGAAATTCCACACAAGTGGGACTCAAACGCCCCTGACTTGCGAGGAGGTTACAGACCTACCCGCATCATACCCAAAGATCAAGCAGGAAAGTCGGGAATTTCTGCAAGTGACAAGGACTTCCGCGGGAAGAATCCCCATCGAAAACCTTAAAAAACCCTTTTCAAAACCCTTTGCTTAAGTCCAAAAGTTCACCTCACTTTATTAAACATTCATGAGAAGAACATTGGACTGGGGGGACTTGAAGAGGTAGGTCCCAGCAGAGCCCAGTTGGACCCGCAAGACTCACCTTGAAGAAGGACGTCTGCGCAGAAACCAACTGGATCCGCAGGACCCACCATGCTCAGAGACGTGACGTCCTTACGCGCAGTACGCAAGCTGTTCCCGCAGGAAATGCCTCCCAATGGTGGACTCTGCCTGTTCCCGCAGCTGCGGATACAAGCCATCAGGGAAGGCCACCCGCGCAGCAAGGCTACACGCACAAGGCACTTAGCTCTCAATCACTCAGTGTCACCTGAAGGAATGAGCAAAGCCGGGAACAATCCCGCACAAAGGCGGGAGGGGGAATACTCCCGCCCAACTAAGCCAGTCCGTACGATACGGGAAGATCTTCTGTACTGTACCTGACGAGGTATGGGCAAAAGATCTGACTAAAGATACGACAGCTTATTGACAACAGTATGGCGAGCAGCATGCTCCTGTACTGTATGTCACTATTAGCCGCTGCCTACTCACCAACTCCTGTCATACCACGTGCATAGCCGGCAGTTGGTGGAAAAGGAATAGTACACAGCAGGCCTGGTCACTGTCAGCCGCTGCCTACCCACCAACTACCAGCAGGGCACGTGCGTAGGCCACAGTTGGTGGAACAGGAATACTATTCAGCCGGCCACACCTCCTTGGAAACCTATCTTCGGCTATAAATACCCCAAATGGTATGATCATCTCATCTTATCATATCTTATCACATTACCATCACATTATCATCATATTATACCTGATATCTGCTCTAGCAATCTCTTAATATACATTTATATTTAAAGAGCAATCTAGTCTGATTCTCACGCCGGAGGGTGGTCACAAGGAGGATCCCCCCCCCCCCCCTTCTCAGTGACAAGCTCACGGTGTCTGTTTTGCAGGTTATCAGAAGAACCATCTTTGCCGGGTCTACCCCTCGTGGGAAACATCTATCTAACCCCCAGGTTACCCGTAATCTGCCCGGGGTCCGGTTAGTGTTTCTTCAGTACATAAATAAAGTTTTACATGTCATTAAGTTATTTTTTGTTAAATGTTTAATTGTTGTTGTATAAAATATTTGGTTTTCTTTTAAAAAATCATTTTCCTTTTTTGTTTTGAGTCAGCTGTTATTTTTTAATAAAATCATATATGTTCTAAAGTAATCAATTTATTAGATATATTAAAATTTGCATTTTAAAAAAATGACTCACATTATAAATTTAAATTTGTTTGATTTAACACAAACTTATTTTAATCCCTTCACAAAACAATTTGAATATACATACTTAGACATGATCATATCAAAATGGTAAACATGAATTACATGGTTTAATGAAAACTCAAAAACATTAGCATGAGTATACTTATGAATAATACAAAACGATCTTTATAAGATCTCACTTTTATCTCATACACATAAATATTTGTATATATGTAGCGAGTGTACGCATAGTTGTCAACTTAACACGAATAAGTAGACCGATCTACTTATTAACAACACGACAATCCCTTCTTATTTCGCCTTTGGTTCCAGTAAGAACCTTTAGTCCCCCCATCTTGCTCATTGAGTAAGCGAATCCTAGCCTAAAGTCTTCAAGACCAATAGCATATTCATCGATAAGATCACGTGTGTCCGTGTCATTGCTGTTTAGCAGTTGTTGGTCAACCCCTAGAACGGATTTACTTGCCAACAGTCTTGTGTAGTAAGAGTTGGTAAACTTGTGTGTCGGGTTAACTGGGTTCAAGTTTATAAGCGGGTTGGCCTGACCCAACTTCACCTTCTTGGGACATTGCTTTTGTAAGAAGCTTAGTGTCGTTGGTTCCATGGTCGGGTCTGGTTTTCCTGTGTTGTTGAAGTTGTATAGTCGGTCTAGGATGTTGCTGCAACGAGTTCTGCCCATCATATGTCCTCCTAAAACCACCCATAAATAATATAAGTTAAAGAGGTTTTGTTTATTATTCACAAATTATAATTATATATAGTTTTAAATGTTTTATAGTTATCATAGTTTGTTAGCTTAATTTGTTATTATCTTTCTTCTTGTAATCACTACTATGTACAAGATCTGGTTTTTAGATACATAAAAAATATTGTTCACCAATGATACGTTTTTTAGTTCTTTTGAATTCTTTTGGAAATAATATCATAAGAGTTGCTAAAACGAATTTATTTTTTTTATTAATTGGCTATTTAATTTCAATTCAAAACCCTCAACGACACATGGGTCTTTTATTTGTTTAATTCGCTCGAGTCACTTTGGAGTTGCAAATACTATGATACCAGCATTCCAGACTTATAGCAGTTGAAGTCACTATCTTAAACAACAACTTTAACTGCTCTTTTAAGACACAAAATTTTCTTTCATCAAGTCTTTAAAAGTAACTCATTTTTGGGGGGAAAATTTCTCGTAACTTATGTTTTCAAAAGACTAGGAAACTAAAAGTGTTGGCTTTTAAGTGCAAAATACTGGAATTGAGGATACCTAGCAATGTAACCATGTCTTGCAAATTTAAACCTTTCTTTGTAAAGTATGCTAAAGCCGATTCCCACGAAATCGAGGGCGAGGGTAGGTCAACCCATTCCGCATCTGATTTCAACCCGTCTCTTCTTCCCAAGAAAACCGGGTATGACGGTCCACCCGACTGCCAATTTCAATTAAAAAAAAAAGTAAAATGAATATTTAGATCCTTGATGTAAAACATCACAATGAGAGAACATATAGTTACAAGGTCTTACAAAGAAAATGGCATCTCTAACAACAATATTAAGTATATCAGCACAAGATACTGCTCCGGGACACCTTGCTTCAATAACCTTTTTCACTATGTCTATCATAGCAAATCCGGCTAATCCCCGGTTCTTAGGCGATTTTTTCTCCGTGTTGTCACCATCCAACAAAATCGACGCATCACACCCCTATAGTTTCACACATTTAATATAAATCATATTGTTTTTTTTTCCTTTACCAAAAAAACGTTATAAAGATATGCAGTTATTAAGTATGTAGTTAGGAAAGTAAAAAAAACACGTACATTAACCATGCAATCAGCATACAACAGTTTAACGAGCTTAGGGGCTATGGTCTTGTCCTTAGTTAAAACCTTCATTTGTTGTCGAACAAAAGGTTCAACATTAGCACATGTGTTATGAACCTTGTAGTAATGGCGGATCAACGGTGACGATTCTGGTGGCAATAATCCTGTTGCCATCACCTCGACACCACAAACCGCCACAATGACTATAAAGGAGAGAAGCATAGAACCTAATTCTCTCTTCATCTCCTTGATACGTATAGATAATAATTATAGTAATAATAATATATAGTGTGATGAAAGTGTATGAGTGGTTGCAACTTTGTATGGTATTTATATAGGCTACAAGATGTGGTCTTCTACGTTGGTTTACACAATTACAGGTATTGGTCACGTGGGCTTTATTTAAATATTCATTTGTGGCCAGTTGGATTTTCTTAGAACCTAGCTTCAAGAAATAAAATAGTTATGTTTTTTTTATATATAATTTGGTATTGGGATCAACTTTACGTTTTGGGTGTCACGAGTCTTGAGTTTTACGTGGTTAATTTGTATGGATTCAATACGTTTTGGTTTTCAAGAAAATAAAACATTGTTATTAAGAAAAAGCATGCAAATAATTATTCTGTGTCTTGTATACTTCAGCTATCCGATTATTCAATACTCGTGGGATATGCTAAACTCTCAAATACAAATTTTATACAAACTATATAATACCATTTCAGATTTCACATAGGTTATTACCCGAAAAATTTATATAAATATGAAACTAAGGTCAATGCATTTGTATATTACTCTCTATTACTAATAACAAAATAAAGAAAATATGCTTATGAGTATGGTTGATAATCGTATGTATGCTTCAAGTAACGGGGCCGGGTATTGCACAATATCATACATATCCGTAAAAAATTAAAATCAATCTAATACATGAATACATTTCTAATTTGTTTCGGATGTCGAGTTTAGGTTCATTTGATATCCACCACAAAACGCTTCTTCATAAGTAAAAAATCCTAGAAATTAAAATTTATTTATATTGCATCTGGGATGACAAGAAACTTTCATTTCCAGAGGTTTGATTTTTGTGTCTTGCAAGAGATGGAGACGAAATTTTCAACGTATGGTTGGAGTCCTGTTGTAGACTATATGTTAGATGATATAATCTATGTGTGTAGGTTACCAATACAAAATTAAGCCATACATGAACAATGTAGTTTAATCTGATTTTTATTTACATATTTCTATTTCACATTTGTATGTAAGAAACACTGGATATTTATTTTAAAAAATATGAACCAATAATAAAAATGATTACTTGATGTATATATTATATCCTTTTCATTTAATGATAAGCTGGTGTATTATAATATATTGTTTTTACAATTTTGCATGTATACATTAATTAATATTTTGTCCCTAAAATTGTTGAGGTCATGTGGTATTGCAAGTGGTTTTGACTAATTAAGGTGTATGAAACATTCCTACGCATTCTTTCTTTCTACTATCGTCCATTATAAGTTAAACGCTAATTAAGTAGTACGCATGCCATCACAAAACTACAAATACTCTCTATGGCCTATTCATGTCGACCTTAAATCAGGTCTGAACAGCATAACCCACTGACTTTCTATTCTTTTAAAAAAAATTAAGATATATAACATGCAAATAGTTTCGTAATATTAATATAAATAATATTATTACAAGGCCTTTATTGTTAAAATTGTTGTCTTTTGTTATGTTTTACCTGGTTTTGATTTATATCCATGGGCTTCACTTTTTCTCACATCACGTATCAAATTAAAATCAAAACACTCAAAAGTTTTGATTGGGGAAGTAAAAAGAATTTGCCTGTAAAAACATATCAAACTATCACTTTTATATTCAGAGGTTTGTATCCTCCAGTTAAAGAGATACATGAGATCATTCACATCGCATACATTATATTCTATCATATAATTTTAACAAGAAACCATATTTTTCAAAATTTATCTTTTCATCTTTAAAAAACCACCACGTCTCCCATTCCCTATTTTTAATTTTATCTTTATAACCATTTATTTTATTAATTTTCTCGTTCTTATACACTCATATAAATTTGGTGGAGGATCAATAGTAGTTTTACATATATGAAAAGGTACCGTAATAACTTTTCTATATATTCTAAAGATGGAAGAGGGTTTGACGGATGGATTGGAAATGCTCTCCGAGTAAGAATTTGCTACATGTGTACTTCCATATGATCATATTTTAGCATGTTTTTTTTATTCTCATGTATTGATTTGGACGTTCCAAGTGACATGCTAATTAGTTAAATTTGGAGCAAAAGCCATCAACATGCATGCGTTCTCTTGTTTAGCACTACACCACCACATAATACAAAAACAAAGGTGGTGCCTTCATGTAACAAGAGTTCATAAAACTGTAATTATGGGCATTTCCCTTGGTTTTACTATAAACAGAAATCAAAACTCAACGTTTCTCTTATAAAGTTATTAGTAACCGATACAGGATTCACCTAGTTTCTTAGAGATTTGCCATAAATCCCGTGCTATATGGTACACATTGCACACGCGGGCAATAGATTGCTATTTAATGTATGTCCGTTATAAGGGCATAACACTTTAAACATATTATTCGCTACATACAAGGTATTCTCACTGGTTAGTTTCAAATTTGCTTTATGTTGATAGAATAGGGACACAACAAGTGCTTATCTCTTAATTATAATATTGATTCGAATAGGGGTTCCAAGTTGGGCCATGCCATGGAGTTTTCTCTGGTTGCGACCATTGGGGGCAAACTAATGTAAGAGCCTCCATTCGGGGACGTGCCAGCTAGCCTAGAACCCCAAGGTTTTATACTCGGGCTGGTGGCCCGTCAGTAATCCAAATTAATCGTTAAAAGGTGGAATAATTACTTTGGAGTTTAATCATCGAAATTTTAGGCACGGGGCAAGTAAAGCCAATGTGAACACTTGCACATGCTTAGTTTTTACTATGAGGAAATTAGTCACCAAGCAAAGATACCTTAACCGAGAAAGCCGTCAACGTGCATGTGTGACGGTCACGTACTTGCTCCAACAAAACCACCATTTACTTCTATAAAAATCGTATATCTTGGACTAACCTTTCTAGCATATAAGCCCGAGTGTTATGGCCTATTAATTTTGTTTTTCTTTATCGAAAAACATATTGTCATTTGTGGAAGGTGAATATCGGTGGGCTTTTTATTTGTTTTTTTTTTATAAAAAATAATAATAAAATAATAATGAAGTAGTTGTTTGAAGGGGCTCCATCCCTACCCAAGTCTCTTGTAACTCTAAAAAGATCCTTTTAATAATTTATTTTTCATTTAATACCATCAGTTAATTTGATTATTGAGAAAGTATTTCCTACATATTTATGTTTCATTTAAATATATTTAGTTAACGTATTGGTTAATTTGAACAGTTTTTTTCCCGCTACTTTTAGTAGCCTGTAATTCTTTTCTTAACGACACCAATCTAATTTTATTATTACCACTAAATACCACCAAATCTGCATATTGCATGATTCGAACCCTTCATTCTTAGGTTAAAGGAATACACTATTACCATTAGAATGTCCTTAGGGTGACCAATAGCCTATAAATAAGTACTCATTTGTAATGTTCAAGAAACATTATTCATTTACTTAAATTGTATATACCTTTTTTTTATTTATCGTTTGCATCACCTTGGTATTAGTATCACTAATTTTTAAAAGTGATGAGGTTCACTTATTTAGGTGTAAATTGTTAGTTTGGTGATTCTATATTGTTGAGTTATTGGTTGGGTCACTTGTAAGTTTAGAGGTTTTTAGCTCCTTGCGTATTGCCCGTTTTAATAAAATTTCATTAACTAAAAAAAATGATGGGTTTGGAATACTTTGGATTAGCCTTATCGGTAATGTGGCAAATTGATAAAATAAACTAGGCTTATAATATATTATGCACCCATTAAATGAAGGTACGTGCATGGGTCAGTGTGTGCGATTGGGTCGGCCACCTATGCGCATAAAGGCAGGCTCTAGGGATGCACCCATGCATTAGATCCTAGATCTAGATCCATTGCTTTCTATTTGAACCAGTAAGATCATGTGTTGTGTAGTGAATAATCTTCTGTGGGAGTGTTTGATGTCATGTAACGTCAGGTCTGGTTGGAGGGTAGTGCCGGTCGAACTGTCATCTGGGGCACGTAATTTTTTACGGCCAATTTTTTTATATATACATTTAAGATATAAAACTTATAAAATATGATTTGATATTTACCATGTTATAATTATTGGGCTCAATTTTTTTTATTCATACTTTATTTAATCAAGTTTAAATGATTGGGCCAAAACTAAAACTAAAAAAAATAAATAAAAACACAACGCATAATAAAAAAAACAGAGGCCGATTGAAATTCCTCCTTGGTTCTTTCCTTCTTTGCGAATGATGAACAATACCTGAATAATGGCAAACTCAGTCAACCACCACTGTTGGTTCATTGTTGACCACCAGGCTCCTCCGTGGTTGACCAAGCTAACTATCAATGACCAAGCTATGTTTTTTTCAAATGCTGGGAGAGCTCATGAATCATCGGTTAATCGTTAGTTATTACGGTATTTGATTTTAATAATATATTTCTCTATGTTTATTGTTATAATATTACTCGTCGTTTAAAAAAAATTAGTTTATATATTTCATTACTCGTCAAGGCTATGGGCCTTTTTATTTCAACTAGGCCGATGTTTTAATCCTCAAAGGCGGCCCTATGTAACGCCACGCCACCATAAGGGGTTATTACAAAAAAATGGTATTGTGGATAACCTCTTTTCCAACCATTACTCATTATTATTTTTTCTTTTTATTTTAATAAAAATAAAACATACACACATTTCACTAAATAAAAAAGAAAGAAAATTACATTAAAAGTAAAACAAATACCTAAAAAAATACACCAATAAAAATATAAATACATAAAAATGCATACATTATAAATATTCGAGGTACTGAAAGCACTTTATTAATTCAATACTATTTCCAATTCCAGCGGTTTTTTTTTTTGACTTCTGTTATGACATCAAACATGTCGTGATCGCGAACGTTAATTTGTCCGATCATATGTCGCCATTTCGAACACACTGGTGCTACGATCGCTTGATCCTCCCTTCAAAATAAAATAGTTACAAAATCGTGGCAAAAACCCAACGTTCGTTGCTCCATGGGATCCATGTCTTTGGAAACATGACTCAAGCCTTAGCTAACGCCACTTCTTCTTCTTTGTGACTCCATCTTCGTGACGCAAGCATTAGGGATGCATTTTTTTTATAAAACTTTAGTGTGTTGGGTTATTTGTTTTGAGAGAAGGAGTTGTGGTTTAAAAAAAATGATAAGTGGAGTTTTATAGAGTAAATTTTTAATAAAAAAATTGTTTTTTTAATAACCATTGTCAAACGGTCAAAAAAATCCATCAATCACCGTCCACTTCATTCAGCACTTTGTTGGAAGCACTAAGAAGAGTCTAACTTTATTATTATTATTTTTTAAATTTAAAGGCTCTAAATGTATTACTTTAGGGTGGTGAGCCATTGGAAAAGGCGAAAACTTTAAACACATGGGTTTGGGAAGGGGAGGCTTGTGTTCAAGTCCCATAGTCAACAAGGATTTTTTATTTTGAACGACTAATTTGGATCACTCACGGACCACTGGAGTATCATCGTGTCACCTATGATACCAGGTGATCATATTCACCACCAGGCCACCAATTCAGGAGGAAACTCAATATTTGAGAAAAACCCCTTCTTGTGAGATTCAAACCCAGGACCTTATGGTCACTAAGTCTTATCCCACCATCAAGATACCATTGGACTAGAAGTCCTTTGGGAGTCAACAAGGATTAAAAGAAGTTCACTATTGAAAAAAAGTTTTTTTTCTTTCTAAAATTATATATACATAAATGGTATAACAAAGCTGCTATAAACAACAAAATCTGTGTACAAATCGTTTATTACATTTTGCAGATAGTTTTGTTTATGCATTTATTTGAATATAATATTTAGGGTTTTAGACTTTTTAGTGTCGAGCCTTGGTGAAGAACTCATCTAAGAGTTGAGAGTAGGACTGTTTAAAGGGTAAGACCCTGCCCTTTTACCTAATACTTTACCCGGACCCTTTAATTTTTTAGGAAGAAATGTGGACCCGAGACCCTACCCTCTAAACAATAAAAGGGTCGGGTATAAATAAGGGTTTCAAGGATCCAACCCTTTGCCCTTTAAAGTAGTAATCGCAGCTCATTTTCTGCATTTACTAGTTACATATTTCATATATGACTTTAATATATGAATGCTAGAACAATTATACTTTCATTTAATAACACTTTAAACTCTAACTTCGAAAGTTTATCAACCATTTGAACCGATGCAAATAATATTCACATTCACAAATTACATGTAGAGAACAATTCAGTGATTTTCATATATATATGTTTTCAATCAGTAGTATGGCCTTTTATTTATTTTTTTTAGTAGTTGGGAAATTTATGATGAATCATATATAAAATACAAGCCTCTCATACATTTCATATTAATCGCGAATCTAATGTATATCTATCAAGAAACTAGTAAACGGGTCAAGGGTTTGAAAAAGGGTCGGACCCTTGAAACCCTTTTACCCTTTAAGGTGAAATTTAAATACCCTTTACCCGACCTATATTATATATTAGGGTATAATTAAGGGTTTTACGAGTCGAGTAAAAGGGTTTCAAGGGTCTGATTCTTTTTTTGCTCACCCCTAGTTGAGAGACTCTTATATGGATCAACTTGATAGAGATGAATAGGGCCGAATGACCCCAACTTAAAGCATGCATAACTTAGGCTACAGGTGGAATTACGGGGCCCATTAGCAGCTAACCGAAAGGTTTTGATGAACCGGACCTTGTGGCAAACGCCGTAGGCAGTTTGGCCTAGTTGTCAGCCCAAAATTCATCATTTAGGCCTCCGATTCCCAATAAGACTTTTCATGCAAGATTCGTAGCATTCAAAACCTTCCAAAAATAAGCTTGCGTGCGCGTTTTCTAGCTGTCACCCATAATTTTGGCTGACATTTACCATTTTGTTTGTTGTTTCACATTATCATTGTGTAATTTTGAAATTTTGGCATACCTGCCATAACTAGAAATCCCTATACAAAGGGGCCAATTGTAATGCTTTAATCATTCAGAAATTTAATCAAAAACCATTTCTTCTTGAGAATTCGTTCTCTGCTTATTTTAGCGTTTTTGCTCTACATCCTTGGCTTTCCTTGCACGGTGGAATGAGAAGGAATTTCTAAAGTGTGATGCTTACTCTATTAGTCCTAAACATTGGATTACACATGTGCATCAGCATCTATTCTTGATTAATATCTCATTTGATTACTGATCAAGCAAGTATCTTTATTAATAATTTATGTTCATCACTAATCGCGTGATTGATTGTTGATCAAGTAACTATTATAAGTAGTCTCATTTTTTCTAAATATTTACCGAAAGTTTAAATAAAATGATGCTTGCAAGATGGAATCATGCAATTGTCCGTTGGACCGCCAGCAAACATTTCTAGACCAGACGACCAGCCTTCTTATCTTATTCTATGTTTACTCGCGCGTGGTTTCCAGATTTTCCTGGTAACAAAACATCGATAATATTATTGACTTCAACATATTCTTGTTATGGTAAAAAGAGACACAACAAACGATTCTTGTTAAGAAAACATATCATTTGCACTCGCGTTCACTTCTACGAAATCATGTTAATTGGTAAAGGAAAATGAATAATAATGAACATGGTGATGCGATGATTAACGGTTAACCCCTGTAGACTCCTGATGGATCAACGTTCTGAATCTCTTTGAAGTTTCTCTAACAAGCATCTGCGCTTTTTAATAAAACTTGTCAATAAACATTATATTAAAAAATCAAAACTTAACCAAGTGCGATAGTGTGATGTGACGACAAACCTGACTGATTAGATCCTTGGCAGCTGAGGAGACTACCGGTTTTGAAGGAAACTTCAAATCTACTAGCAAAATGTATCAAAAAAGTGTTCAGGAATTTGAATATTTAGTCATTCTGATTATGTTCAACGGGTTAAACCAATAACATTACCTTCTATATGTGTCGGAGTGTTCTTTTGCTTCAAATGGAGGAATACCATAGAGAAACTCATAGCACATAATACCAAGACTCCATATATCTACACTTGCATCATGCTCAGCACTCTCCACTGTGATTCATTTAGTAAATTAGAATATATAAAAGAAAAACTAAAGAAAAAGTTTTAAGTAATAAGTTATTTCATCAAAATTTAATTTACCCATTTCAGGCGGGAGATAGTCGAGTGTACCACACATGGTCTGCCTACGATTAAACGTGTGCACAGACCAACCAAAATCACCAACTTTAAGTCACCCTGAAAGAGATAGCAAGTACATATCATGTTTATGCCAAGCCATTAACCACACACAAAATAAATAAGGTTACCTGTGAACCAATTAACAGATTCTCTGGTTTTATATCTCTATGAATAACATGCTTCCCATGACAATAGATAAGAGCACGCGCTAATGAAGCAACATACTATCCACAAAATAGACCAATATTAGTTGAGTACATCTCAAATCGTATAAATTGAAAAAGTAATAAGATTATGAAAGACTTACACTAGCAGCACGTCGCTCACTGAAGTGTTTGCACCTTTGAAGCTCTTTGTAGAGTTCTCCTTTGGCAGCATATTCCAAAATCAAGTAGACTCTTTTCTGTGTACATTGGTTATGCTTTATTAAAAAAAAACGAAATTTATTGTTGCTGACATGTTGAACAATGAAATGTATAAAGAATGTATACCTGATCATAGAAATAACCATAGAGTCGTAGGATCTTTGGGTGTCTAAGATGGCTTTGTATTTCCACTTCCCGGTGAAGTTGGTGCTCCACCTGAGATTGTTTGAGCTGGCTTTTGAAGAGCACCTTTAGTGCTACAATATGGTTGCTCTGATCCAGAGAACACAAATGTTATTCATAAACTGATGTGGTTTAACAGAGGTGTAAATGGAACTGTACACATATATAAAGCACCATTTATGACCAATTATGCAGATCTACTTATTGATAATAACTGAAACATCAAGTCAGGCAAATTCATAATGTGGCTAAAACTAATGATACAAAATGACTTGGACTGTTAGAAGCCGAAAAATCCATAATTTAAACAAAATATGCTCAACATGATATAAAACTCATAGTGTGAATGTTCAGATGAGTGACCACAATAATCATTTCCTAAAACTATTATTAAAATGTTCAAAAGGTCAATAAAACACAAAAGAGAATCAGAACATTTGCTGAGCTACAATGAAAATAGTTAAAAACTATACGCACATACCAGTGGTATAAATTTCTAAGTACATAAACCAAACAAGCAAGAACCTATACAAACTAAACATTAACATAATAACACAAAAGTGACATTACTAGCTGATAAAGACTTATATACTAACCCTCTTTTCCTTAGCAATATAAACATGACCAAATTTGCCCCTTCCAAGCGGCTTCCCAATGTCGAAGTCATTAAGTGTCCACCTCTTCTTTTCTGCTGCTGCCTCTGTAGAAGCCTGCACAAAACATCACAATTAGATATCTTATGGCATGCTGAACTTAGGGTTTTAATTGTTAAGATTAAACCTTACACTATCAACAATGAAAGAAAGCGAAGCAATTGGATCTAAATATGTACAATAATACTTCGAATACTTGTAGTTTAGATGAAATAATTTCCAAAATGAACCTAATTGTTAAGGTTAGACCTCATGATTTCAAAATAATTTGGGAGTTTCAAGTTACAAGCCCTAGAAACGTAAAAAAAAATCAGAAATAAATATTTGAATTGAAATCCAGCAAAACCTAATTAACATATATAGAAATCATCAAATGAGTAATGCATACTGAAGAGGTATGTATCCGCCTCAACACCAAGCAAGGCGGGTCAACCCACAAGATAAAGACATTATGAAGGCACAAAGCCAAAACCCAGGCGCATCGCGCATACAAAACATGCTCAGGCATCATATGCTCGCGCATCACATATGCGCGCGGCGCATATCGCATGCTCTTGCACATCACATATGCTCGCGTGTCACATATGCGCGTGGCGCACCAGCGCGCGGCGCATATCACACGCTCGTGCATATCACACCTGCGCATGAAGTATCTGCGCGTGAGAATAAAAAGAAGACTTCGCGCATCCTCAGGATGGGCGCATATCACACGTGCACATAATCAACCTCGTCCTTATCCAAATCAGGATCAGGGCAACCTTGATTGTGCACGTCAGACACTCTTCTAGAAGGCATCTTTTTAAGGAGTAAGAATATGCTGATGTTGACAGCTGCCAAATGAAAGGTCGACAACTCAGCATGACACATGTGCTACCACATGATTTCAACCAACGAGAAAGCGCCAGGTGTCCCAGAGGACACGTGGCGCAGTGCGATTGGAGGAGGCCAACGAGGCTGAGCCCAGCCAGTGGAAACCCTAGCACTATAAATACAGCATCAACTCCACTTTGATGACACATTCATTCACACTCAATCATTGACAGTTACAAGCAGTGATATCACATTCAATCATATTGAATTATATTCACTCACAGTCAGTTACAGAAAAACACACAGTCACACAATCAAGAGTATTCAGCGATTCAGCAATACTCTTGAGATTTCACTGACTCACACTTTATTATCTTCTCCACAAAGATACTGATTCTCACGCCGGAGGGTTACCCCAAAGAGGACCCCTCTGTCCCTTTCTGAGGGGTAAGTAACGGCGCTGTTCATTTTGTAGGTGGAAGAACACGGATTCAAAGGAACCATCGGTGAAACAGTTTAATCATACCCGAGGAAAGTAGATCTGCTACCAGTGAGTAGATCCACGTTTCTTCACTGATGTAGCCTCCAACAGCGAAGGGTCCGGCGCAGGCCTCAAACTGATGGACCCTGATAATCGTGAATATACTTATGCTATCAGGTTGGACTTCAAGAGTACCAACAATGAGGCTGAGTATGAAGCCCTGCTGGCTGGTCTGCGCATCGCGCGCAAGTTTGGGGTTAAAAGACTAGAGGCGCATGTTGATTCTTACTTGGTAGCTGCTCAGGTCAACGGCCTATATGACGCCAAGGAGAACACAATGCCTCTGTATCTAGAGCAGGCAAAAAAGCTCGTTGAGCAGTTTGACTTCTTCAGAATAATACACATCTCGCGCAGCGAAAACAAGTCCGCTGACGCGTTGAGTAAAATGGCATCAACTAATTTTGATCACTTTGGCAAAGATGTCAGGGTGGAGGTAATGAGCAGCCCGTCAGTGCAAACGCAATCGGTCCTTGTAATTCATACAACCCCTTCATCCTGGATAACTCCAATAACAGAATTCCTGATGAAGGGGAAGTTACCGGACGATCGCGCACAGGCGAGAAAGATAAGACACAAGGCACAGAACTATGAATTACTTGATGGTACATTATATCGGCGCTCTTATCTTGGACCGCTCATGAAGTGCCTGGATGCTGAAGAAGCAACCTATGTGATTAGGGAGATTCATGAAGGAATCTGTGGAATTCACGCTGGCCCGCGCATGGTGGTTGCCAAGGCGATGAGCTCAGGCTACTATTGGCCAGGCATGTACTTGGATGCGCTAAAAGAAATCCAAAAATGCAAGGCATGTCAGAGCTACGCGCCAAACACCATGCGTCCAAAGAACAACTTGATTCCGGTCACCTCCGCATGGCCTTTCCACAAATGGGCCATTGATATTGTAGGGCCCCTGCCGCAAGCGCAAGGGCGAGTGAAATTTTTGGTAGTGGCGATAGACTATTTCACAAAATGGGTTGAGGCCAATGGCTGGTGTCACAGGGCATGGCTCGCTGCGCTTTGGCGATGAAATATTCCGCCGAGTTTCAAGCCCTTGTGATGGACTGCAATGCCGCCGCGCGTTTGGTGGGCCGAGCTGAAGGGTTTACGGATGGGTATGAATATGGCATGTTGAGGAAGAACCCATCCGAGTACCCTTACAAGAGCGATGCGGCCTGCGCGGACATGGCCGCGGTGGGGGAAAAGTATATGAATACTCCCATCCCCATCCTTATGCAGGTACCTTGATCATAATGAGTTTTTCTTGACTAACTTTTCTAAGTGTTTTGTACTCATTACTTTTCTAATGATTTACAGATAGCTGCGCTTGCTGACCAGCCCGACCTCGTTGCGCTAAAGAAGTTGCTTGATGATTGCGAGAGGGCTGGTGGCGATGATGGTGGCGCGGGGGATGTTGCCCCTGCCAGCGGCTCTGGTGGGGCGAAAGAATCTGCTCGTGACACCGTTGTGATCGAAGACTCCAATGAGGAGGAAGAACTTGACTATGGTCAGTTCGGGGATGAGGAGCAGACCGCGCCAGATGCTGCGGGAGATGATGAGGATGATGAAGCGGCTGACGTCGACGTGGAGACTTGAGAAGCCCTTCATCAAATTTTTTTTTTTTTTTTTTTTTTGTTATACTTGTAATTTATAACTCATCATACTTGTAAATTTCGATCCAATGGAATGAAACTTGTTCTCTCGTTTTCATATCTTGCGCATTTCCATTCATCTCTTCATGTTTGGTTTTATAGATATAAGATATGCTTGCACGTTAAAATAAGAACAAGGTTGTATGGAAATTATTCACTTAACCTCTGTTCTATTTTGTTTGTGGTTCTCGCAGTATCTTGCTCATGCTGACATGCGCGCTAAGTTGTCGTTATTTTCCTTTTCGCGCGTCGTTGTCGCGCGGGCTGGAAGTATGAGTTTAGCCATTACATGTCAGCTTGTGTTACTCAGATATCCACTATGATTCCGCGCGCGGCCTCGACCTGAGACCTTAACATGATATGGCATGTACTTTGCCTTAGTTATGTTTAAGGATTTTTATGATCAACATTCTCTTAACACGTTTAAGTCGGTGGAGCCAATTGCACAGAAAAAGAGAATCATGGGGGATGAAAAGGCGAAGGCCATGAATGAGCAAGTGGAGGACCTGTTGCGCGCAAACATCATCCGCCCAATTCGATACCAGACATGGGTAGCCAATCCTGTGATGGTAAAGAAAAGCAACGGGTCATGGAGAATGTGTATTGACTTCAAGGACCTCAACAAAGCATGTCCGAAAGATTGTTACCCCCTCCCAAACATCGACGCAAAGGTGGACTCCGTGGCGCCATTCAAGCTCAAATGTTTCCTGGATGCCTATAAAGGCTATCACCAGATTCAAATGGCACCACAGGATGAAGACAAGACGGCCTTCAGAACCGACAAGGGTGTTTTTTGTTACACAAAAATGCCCTTTGGTTTAAAAAATGCGGGCGCAACCTATCAGAGACTTATGGATTCGGTTTTCAGTGAACAAATCGGAAGAAATTTAGAAGTCTACGTCGATGATTTGGTGATCAAGAGCAGGGAGGAGAGACAAATGCTCAAAGACATCGAGGAAACCCTTCAGCGCCTAACGGAGGTTAACATGAAGCTCAACCCGAGCAAATGTACTTTCGGCGCAGAAGAGGGGAAATTTCTTGGTGTAATGGTCACTAAGGATTGTTTCAAGGTGAACCCTGAAAAGGTGGAAGCCATCCTTGACATGCCTTCACCATCCACCATGAAAGAGGTTCAGAAGCTGAATGGTAGATTGGTGTCAATCAACAGGTTCCTAGCGAACCACGCCAGCAAATCTACTCCATTCGTTAACACCTTGAGGAACTGTTTGAAGAAGAGCCAATTCAAGTGGACGCCTGAGGCTGAGCAAGCTTTCACTGAGATAAAAGAATGTCTCATTAAATTGCCAGCGCTCACAGCTCCACTTCCTGGCGAGACCCTTACATTGTACCTGTCAGCTGGAGACCGCGCGATCGGCGCAGTATTATTGGTGGTTCGCAAGGGGATACAAACGCCGATATACTATGTGAGTCGGGTGCTCACAGACCCTGAGACGCGCTATTCCATAATGGAAAAGTTAGTTTTGTCACTAACACACGCGTCGCGCAAGCTCCATAGATACTTCAATGGTCATCCTATTGAAGTTCTGACTGGTTACAACATCCAGCAAGTTTTGCGACGCCCCGCGCTCTCCGGAAGGCTGACAAAGTGGGCGCTGGAATTAGGTGAACACACGATCACTTATAAGCCCCGTCCAGCGATAAAGGGTCAAGTTTTGGCGGATTTCATCACGGAAATCCCAGACGGAAAGATTGAAGAAGCTCAGCGCGAGGTAGATCCTCCGCGAGCAAATGATGAAGAAGATGTTTGGAGGCTATTCACTGATGGAGCCTCCAACAGCGAAGGGTCCGGCGCAGGCCTCAAACTGATGGACCCTGATAATCGTGAATATACTTATGCTATCAGGTTGGACTTCAAGAGTACCAACAATGAGGCTGAGTATGAAGCCCTGCTGGCTGGTCTGCGCATCGCGCGCAAGTTTGGGGTTAAAAGACTAGAGGCGCATGTTGATTCTTACTTGGTAGCTGCTCAGGTCAACGGCCTATATGACGCCAAGGAGAACACAATGCCTCTGTATCTAGAGCAGGCAAAAAAGCTCGTTGAGCAGTTTGACTTCTTCAGAATAATACACATCTCGCGCAGCGAAAACAAGTCCGCTGACGCGTTGAGTAAAATGGCATCAACTAATTTTGATCACTTTGGCAAAGATGTCAGGGTGGAGGTAATGAGCAGCCCGTCAGTGCAAACGCAATCGGTCCTTGTAATTCATACAACCCCTTCATCCTGGATAACTCCAATAACAGAATTCCTGATGAAGGGGAAGTTACCGGACGATCGCGCACAGGCGAGAAAGATAAGACACAAGGCACAGAACTATGAATTACTTGATGGTACATTATATCGGCGCTCTTATCTTGGACCGCTCATGAAGTGCCTGGATGCTGAAGAAGCAACCTATGTGATTAGGGAGATTCATGAAGGAATCTGTGGAATTCACGCTGGCCCGCGCATGGTGGTTGCCAAGGCGATGAGCTCAGGCTACTATTGGCCAGGCATGTACTTGGATGCGCTAAAAGAAATCCAAAAATGCAAGGCATGTCAGAGCTACGCGCCAAACACCATGCGTCCAAAGAACAACTTGATTCCGGTCACCTCCGCATGGCCTTTCCACAAATGGGCCATTGATATTGTAGGGCCCCTGCCGCAAGCGCAAGGGCGAGTGAAATTTTTGGTAGTGGCGATAGACTATTTCACAAAATGGGTTGAGGCCAAGCCACTAGCAAAAATCACAGCTGAGGCGATGAAGCAATTTATCTGGAGCCACATCATTTGCCGTTTTGGCCTTCCCATGGAAATTGTGAGCGACAATGGCAAACAATTCACTGACAGGAAGATATCAAGCTGGCTCAGAGAATTGCACATCAACCAAATCTTCACATCCGTCTACCACCCTCAGGGGAATGGTCAAGTGGAGCGCGCGAATCAAAGTTTGCTAAATGGGCTGAAGAAAAGGTTGGAGGGAGAATCCCATTCTTGGATCGAAGAGTTACCTAATGTCCTGTGGGCGCACAGGACATTAAGCAAAACTAGCAATGGCGAATCCCCGTTCAGCCTAACCTATGGGACAGAGGCTATGATCCCAGCAGAAGTTGGATGCCCATCCCATAGGGTACTCATGATGAGCAAAACTGATAACGAGCGCGAAAGAAGATTGGACCTTAACTTGCTTGAAGGGCGCAGAGAAGCGGCTATCATTAATGAAGCCAGATACAAGAAAAAGCTGGAAAAATATTATAATCAGCGCGTTAAAGAATGCCACTTCAAGAAAAATGATTTTGTCCTTCGAAACAATGAAGCTAGTCGCGCAATACCCCCAGGAAAAATGTCCCCCAATTGGGAGGGACCTTATCAAATTTCAGAAGATTTGGGGAAAGGCGCGTACGCTTTAAAAGATTTGAATGGAAAAAAGATACCGCGCTCGTGGAACGCGGCACAACTTAGAAAATGCTTCATGTAAAAGTTCAAATTTGTAATGAAGGCTTTTAAGCCATCATGAATGATGATTCGCGCTATCTTTCAATATTTGTTCTATTACCTTTGCATACATGTTTCACACTTCCTTTATTAAATTGGAACAATATGACAACACTATATTGACTTCAAAACAAAATAAAGTGAAGTAAAACATACATGCGCGAGCCTTAGCTCAAACGCGTTAACGAGTCTTAACTCTAAAACGTCAGGGCCTTAGCCCAAACTTACGAGCCTTAGCTCAAACACGTTAATGAGTCTTAACTCTAAAAACGTCAGGGCCTTAGCCCAAAACAAAGAGCCTTAGCTCAAAACACTCACAAACATCCATCTTACATCCCGCGCAGCCTGATCATAAAAATCCTTAAACATATCTAAGGCAAAGTACATGCCATATCATGTTAAGGTCTCAGGTCGAGGCCGCGCGCGGAATCATAGTGGATATCTGAGTAACACAAGCTGACATGTAATGGCTAAACTCATACTTCCAGCCCGCGCGACAACGACGCGCGAAAAGGAAAATAACGACAACTTAGCGCGCATGTCAGCATGAGCAAGATACTGCGAGAACCACAAACAAAATAGAACAGAGGTTAAGTGAATAATTTCCATACAACCTTGTTCTTATTTTAACGTGCAAGCATATCTTATATCTATAAAACCAAACATGAAGAGATGAATGGAAATGCGCAAGATATGAAAACGAGAGAACAAGTTTCATTCCATTGGATCGAAATTTACAAGTATGATGAGTTATAAATTACAAGTATAACAAAAAAAAAATAAAATAAAATTTGATGAAGGGCTTCTCAAGTCTCCACGTCGACGTCAGCCGCTTCATCATCCTCATCATCTCCCGCAGCATCTGGCGCGGTCTGCTCCTCATCCCCGAACTGACCATAGTCAAGTTCTTCCTCCTCATTGGAGTCTTCGATCACAACGGTGTCACGAGCAGATTCTTTCGCCCCACCAGAGCCGCTGGCAGGGGCAACATCCCCCGCGCCACCATCATCGCCACCAGCCCTCTCGCAATCATCAAGCAACTTCTTTAGCGCAACGAGGTCGGGCTGGTCAGCAAGCGCAGCTATCTGTAAATCATTAGAAAAGTAATGAGTACAAAACACTTAGAAAAGTTAGTCAAGAAAAACTCATTATGATCAAGGTACCTGCATAAGGATGGGGATGGGAGTATTCATATACTTTTCCCCCACCGCGGCCATGTCCGCGCAGGCCGCATCGCTCTTGTAAGGGTACTCGGATGGGTTCTTCCTCAACATGCCATATTCATACCCATCCGTAAACCCTTCAGCTCGGCCCACCAAACGCGCGGCGGCATTGCAGTCCATCACAAGGGCTTGAAACTCGGCGGAATATTTCATCGCCAAAGCGCAGCGAGCCATGCCCTGTGACACCAGCCATTGGCGATCCTGCGCGAGGCCAGCAACAGACGTCTCGAGGGCAGGAACCTGAGAGTTTAATAACTCAACAGTTTCCTTAGTCTTTTTTAGTTCCTCCTTATCAGACGCTGCTGCCGCCAAAATTTTTTCTTTCTCCGCCTGCGCAGCACCAAGTGCTTCCTGGCTAGACGCCGCCGTCGCTAAGGCCTCAGGCCGCCAAATCCCTTTTCAGGCGCGCAACCTCGCTCTCCAGTGATGATTTCTCAGTGATACTCTGGACGATAGCTTGGTCACGCGCCTCGGCCTGCTGTTCCAAGACACGCACTCTGCGCGCGTACTTGGCAACTTCGGCCTCCGCCAACTGCTGCTTCTCCCGCGCAGCTTGGAGCTCATGCTCGCGCTTGATGTATGCGGTGTTGGCACTTGCTCTGTTTTCACTGAGCTCCGCCTGGAGTTTCTCAGCTCGCGCGCGAGCATCAGACAGGTTCCAGGCGGCCACCTTAGCCTCTCGCTGGGCTTCCACAAGAGCGTCGCGTACTTTAACATAATCACGACGAAGCTCTTGGGAAGCAGCGAAGAAAGCCGACCCAGCGAAAACATGGTCGTTCAGCAAGTCCGCGCGGGTGCGCTCCTCCTGATACCTCCTTTCAGTAGGAGGCACGGCATGAGCCCAGAAGTCCTCGCATACGCCCATGGATTGAAAGGAACTCTCTTCATTAATATTCCATCTCGGGCGGTAAATGGGGACACCTTCCTGCAAAACACAAGAAAAGTTCTAAGTCATAAAACATACTTATATGGAGATACGCGCAGCGGACCAACAAATCAATACATACCTGCGGGGATGAAGCAGGAAAGTCAGCGCCAGCCCCACCAGAGGTCTGCGCTGCGAACACTTGCGGCATCGCAGGGCTGGCGCGGTCTCCCAAGGAGTCTTCAACTTGAACCCCCTCGTCCTCCTCGTCTTCTTCAACAGGCCTCTTCTCCTGCGACCTGGAAGGCTCCAAACCAGCCTCGCGGGGAGGGCTGTGTGCAGGAGGAGGCGAGGGAGGTCTCGACGCCGCCAGTTCGGCGCGCAATACGGTTTCCTGCTCCTTGGTAATCCCAATAAGGGGAGATTCAGCACTAGCAGGAGCAGGACCAGAACCAGCGGCGCCGGAAGTGCCGCCGGGAGTATCACCAGCAACTGTTGCGCCAGCTACAACTCCTATGAACAAATAAACAAGGAAAAATTGTTTATGACTGACTCCAAAGGGAAAAATTTAGAAGACATATGTGCAAAACTTACCTTGGCGCAATTCTGTTCGCGCATCGAACATCGCCATAAAATCCATTCTACCCTTTTCAGAGGGTAGAACAGGGGACTTCGATGGAGTCCCCGGCGCAGCCGTGGCACCTTGTGGCGCCTGCGGCTGATCTGTTACCGTCGCTGCCTCTGCAAACATTTAAAGGAGCAAAGGTTTAATAACAATTCAGCCAGATGAAGATAAATAAAGTATACCTGTTGCAGGCGCGGCACTGCTTCTCTCTTCAGCCGCGCGAAAGGAGGAGGCGACGCCACCATACCTCAAGTGGACAGGAGGTCTGCCCACTCTCACAGGCAGAGAAGCTAAAGAAACCTTTGTGGTAAACACCTGGGTTTCCTTAGGTCCCTTCGTTTGAGCATGGGGATGAGCGACAGGGGTGTCCTCTTTCTTCTGTTTCTTACTGGCCCCTGTGCCAGATTTCCCCTTAGCTTTGCGCTTTAGTAAAGGCGCCTCCTCTTCCTCCTCCTCCTCTTCCGCGAGCTCTAGCTCGTAGTTTTCAAGCGCATCTACAAAAACAAGCGACAGAAATGTTAATAAACTTGGGTATTCTAAAGGAATGAGCAGCAGTGCGAAGACTTACCAGGCGCGTCACCGTCAAAGTCAAAATCCAGATCTACTGGGATGAACAGGTCATCGAAGCGATCCGGGAAACCAACCTCCCCAGCGCCAAGTTCGACGGAGCCGCCCTCCACATGTTCATCATAAGCGGCAAGGATGTAATCCTTGGTGACTGCGCAAAGCCAAGTTAAATGATATCAGCAAAAGAACGATGCTCGCGCAAATATAAAAACAAAAAAAAAAAAAAAAAAAAAAAAAAAAAAACTTACATAACCCGTCGACTTGGATAACGGGCTCAAGCGCGCTGTCGGCCCAGAGCCTGCTCATGCCGACCCCAACCAGCGCCTCCTCGCAAATTTTCTTCGCGGGGGATGGTTCGGCGGTCAGTTTCTTAACCCATGCGCCAGTTGGGTTCTTGAGGACACCCTCATCCGCAGGCGCAGAAGTAATAGAGCGCATGGTCATACGGATGGGGATCACACCGGCCTTAATGTAAAAAAACCTCTCAGACCAGTCATGAAGGCTCTTGAATGAAACAGTGGAGCACTTCACTTTCTGACTGCGAGGAATAAAAGAGATCCAATTGTCTTGGATCTTGGCCTTATAAAAATATTGAAAGCGCCGAGGAGTGGGTTCCTCGCGCTGGGATTTGCACATGAACTCAAAGTGAGTCACGCGCACGAGTCCAAACGGATGGACTTGGGATATGTGAATCCCATAGAACTTCAACAGTGCACCCACAAACCTTGTCATCGGGAGACGAAGGTTGCAGTGGGAGAAAAAGTGGCTATATAGGGATATATAGCCGGCAGGCGGGTCCGCCGCCGTTTGCCCGGACCTAGGCAACATGCAGCCAAACAGGGTGGGAAAGCCCTGAGAGGTGATCAGGTTGTCGAGATCTGCCTGCTTCAATTTGCAGGGGATTTCATTCCACCTTTTGGTGGCCTTGGTCCTCCCTACTTCCTCCGATGTGGTCTCAACAACCTTCTTCCCCTTCCCCTTTTGCTTCAATGTCGACATCACCACAGATTTCACACGGCGTCTTCGAGAGGCAACGGAGGTGATTGAAGGGCTAGACGAGTATGAACTATCAGACATACAACTGTAATAGCCGATAATCGAGGATTCGAATCGATGTAAACACTCAAATCAGAATGTGAAAGCAGAAATTTGAATTTTAGCAACAATGAAGATGAAGATAAAAATTTCCTAAGGGCCTGCTTTTATAGGCCCAGGAGAGAGAAATGTGGCAGCTGATCGGGTTTCACGCGCCCCCACTCGCAGGGGCAACCCAACGACGGCGCGACACGTGTCCCTAACAGCTGTGTGAGGGGACAAAAAGATGTAACCGACCTGCCACGGAACAGAGACGCGCCCCCACTCGCAGGTACTAACCAATGCGAGTGCGACACGTGTTCAAGACAGCTGTGTGAGGGGACGTGAAAGGCAACTGTAGCACCTCGAGCACACGAAACGTCTGACACGTTTACGGCGCACGTCATCACCAACCAACCACGTGTTTGGACCTTTCGTTTTCAACCAAATGGATAGAACTTCGCGCGACGGTGGAAACAACAAAGAAAACGACAAAACCCCCTATAAAAGGACAATTCAGTGAGTCTAATATCTATCTTACCACGCTCGCGCAAGATAAGACACACATTAGACTGGGGGGGCTTGAAGAGGTATGTATCCGCCTCAACACCAAGCAAGGCGGGTCAACCCACAAGATAAAGACATTATGAAGGCACAAAGCCAAAACCCAGGCGCATCGCGCATACAAAACATGCTCAGGCATCATATGCTCGCGCATCACATATGCGCGCGGCGCATATCGCATGCTCTTGCACATCACATATGCTCGCGTGTCACATATGCGCGTGGCGCACCAGCGCGCGGCGCATATCACACGCTCGTGCATATCACACCTGCGCATGAAGTATCTGCGCGTGAGAATAAAAAGAAGACTTCGCGCATCCTCAGGATGGGCGCATATCACACGTGCACATAATCAACCTCGTCCTTATCCAAATCAGGATCAGGGCAACCTTGATTGTGCACGTCAGACACTCTTCTAGAAGGCATCTTTTTAAGGAGTAAGAATATGCTGATGTTGACAGCTGCCAAATGAAAGGTCGACAACTCAGCATGACACATGTGCTACCACATGATTTCAACCAACGAGAAAGCGCCAGGTGTCCCAGAGGACACGTGGCGCAGTGCGATTGGAGGAGGCCAACGAGGCTGAGCCCAGCCAGTGGAAACCCTAGCACTATAAATACAGCATCAACTCCACTTTGATGACACATTCATTCACACTCAATCATTGACAGTTACAAGCAGTGATATCACATTCAATCATATTGAATTATATTCACTCACAGTCAGTTACAGAAAAACACACAGTCACACAATCAAGAGTATTCAGCGATTCAGCAATACTCTTGAGATTTCACTGACTCACACTTTATTATCTTCTCCACAAAGATACTGATTCTCACGCCGGAGGGTTACCCCAAAGAGGACCCCTCTGTCCCTTTCTGAGGGGTAAGTAACGGCGCTGTTCATTTTGTAGGTGGAAGAACACGGATTCAAAGGAACCATCGGTGAAACAGTTTAATCATACCCGAGGAAAGTAGATCTGCTACCAGTGAGTAGATCCACGTTTCTTCACATACCTTTGGTGCAACCTGCGTTGTTTCCATTGCGATTGCCATCGAAGGATTCTAGAGAGAGAGAGAATGAACGCAAGCAAACGAAGAAGAATGTGAATTCGTTTGATTAAAGGAAGAGGATGAATGATAACGGTCAAATTATTGGTGGAGCGTCATTTGAAATTAAAATAACGATGCACCTTCGACCCCCTCAACTTTTGCAAATCTTACTTGTTTCGCCTCTTAATAAAGCATCTGGTAGGGATGAGCATCAACGAATCGAAATTAACCGAATTAGCAGAGAAACGGTTATCGGTTATTTTTTTACCCTTGGTTAACCAAAACAAACCGAGCCATAAATATTTTTAGCTTTTATACATCCATTTTATGTATTTATATCTCAATTTTATGTTGTTTCATTTTATGTATTTAGGCACCCATTTCATGTATTTCTAAGTAAGAATTTTAGCTCAAATTTGATTTTGTTTATTAACCGAACTGAAGCCCGAAAAACTAACTGAATAAACAAAAGTGATTAATTGAATGCGACTTGTTTATTTGGTTGAGAGTATTCACTGAGCCGCACCTTGCACAACACTAGCATTTAGTAGATCTGGAAGGTGTGTATTCTAAACCTTGTATGATTTTTTCTTTTCATTTGGTAATGTTAAACTCGGTAGAAAAAGTTTTTATAATTATCTTAATAAAAGATATGTTAGGTTTTCCTTTTATACTTTTTTTTGTTGGTTAAGGGGCACACAATCAACGTAAGTATTAGAACAAGTGCTTTCTAGTAGGTTTTTACAATGGGTGGCGTTGGCCTTACCATAAGGCAACCTCTTGGTCTTAATATTTGTGCACTGGCTAAGTCATTTAAGAAGGATGTCCTCCTGCATTTTCAAGAGATCACCATTAGGAGGTGGTGTTGAGTGATTTCTCCCTTGCTCATACTTCTCACTTGACGAAGCCAATGCACCCAAATCCCATGTCTTAGATAGACCCATGCCCATAAACAAATAATGAGAGTGGGCTAATATGTATTAGACCGTGCATATTCACTTAGCATTGATAACATGTTGTTAAGCATGGTTAATTACAATTCTCAAGATGAAATTTAAACCAAACTTTTGACTCATAAGTGATGGGAGCCATGGAGGAGAGGGAGAATGATAGTTTTACCCATAGAAATAGTGATGAAGCTTGGATGAAAACCAAGAAATGGGGCGGAGCCACCCCCGGGCCACAATTGTACTTCATCATGTGGGAATCACCCATCTACCCCTTTATTAAGATGCTCTAAGACAATCGTAATAGTATTGCTAAACTAATTTTAGTTGCTTTGTAATCTAATAATAACCTCCTTTATTAGCAAGCCATGTCACTAATTTATAAACTTTTTTTTTTTGCTTTATGAATTTATTTATGTAGTCTACGAACGTTTAAGAAAAACCAATATAAAAAGAATGCACGTTTTGTAGTCATTAATTTTCTCACATTAGAGCCTACAACAATAAAATTACTAATTGGAGGATTCGGAAGACAAGAAATGAAAAGTTCACGAAAGTAAAGAGGTTAAAACTGAAGATATTACTTGCGATATCAAATCTTTGGGTTTCTTTTGGATTAAGAATAGGTCTGAGCGGGGATGAGATTTTTTTTCCTGAATACTAGTAAGTGGTGGAGCCACATGTTGAGCATCGAGTTCGGCCGAACCCGGTCTTTTTCGATTTTATACATAGCCTATAGTATTGAATTAACGAGCGAACCCATTCTTTTTCAGTGAACGAACCCAGTGTCATTTCAAAATAAAAAGTTCGAACACATTGATTATGAAAAATTTGGTTAAATTCTTTTTTAGAAATTAATATATTTTTTATAAATATAGAAAGGTTTAAAAAACTATAAAACTTACTAACAAACATCATAAATAGACAAATAATAACTCGTATATAGATTATAAAATAATGCTCAAAGTCATTCATAGAAGGGTTAGTAAGCCCAACTTAATTAAAATTCTTAAACATAACACCAAAATAAAAGGTAAACATGAATGATGTGTAATCGGATGGGAGATGATTTAAGTAATCGGACGGAAGATGCTTTCATTTGTTATAACAAAAATGGATTTTTTTTAAAGTTACGGGCCGTTGGGCCACCAGTCGGTCATACGAGCCGTTGGGCCCGTGGAACGAACGCACAATGTACATGTTGCCGCAACGGCTGCGGTCCAGCGGGCTCGGAGGGGTCGCCTTGATACGCAGGCCGCCCACCCGGTCTCCATAGCCCAGAGATATCGCAAGCTGGGTGGCGTACCCGCCACCC